>NC_136792.1:33274418-33686918 GCF_951216825.1 Electrona antarctica | reverse complement strand
ACACACACACACACACACACACACACACACTTTTGTATTATATTTGTGTGGACATCAACATTTTAGGCCAGATATTTTATGAATTACAACAAAATGTTTTATCTGTAACATTATAAATCCGAAAATAGATGATTTGTAGATTGGCTATTTTCGCTGCGTGACGAAATGGCACAACACTTGTGCACACGCACACACGCGCACGCACACGCACACACACACTATTCTCTCCCATTATTCCGCTCTTCTTTCATCAGTGTGTGGGAGCCAACAGTGCCAATCTTATCACTCTAACTGCAAACTCTAAGAGTGATAAGATTGGCACTGTTAGGTTTCTTCCGGATCTCTCCGAAAATCACTTCAATTTCCCTGACGATAACGTTATTGTTGTTAAATAAATAAATAATGCTTGGCAGCTTCAATGAGACAGAACGTCAATTAAAAAGCACATTTGCAATATTTTATTATTTCCTGCTGCGCACATCTCCATGCACACTCAGTGGTGCCATGTCTGCTCATTATAAGCGACTTTGGGCTTGTTTCTCTGTAAACTATTTTGTACCAGGGCAGGGACCCTCTTACAAGATTTGTCAATCAAGTTGTTCAACTGATTTAGATGCTATATTTTATCATTTACTAATTTTGCTGGGGACCCCCTGTGTGTGTAATCACGCTACTTTGTTTCAGTTGCAAAATGTGGCAACACCGTGCACACCTCCAGGCTCCAGTGTGTTGGAGGTAGTGGTGGGGGGTAGCTCCATGCAACAGTGAGTCTGCTTAAACCTACAACAAACTTCACTATTTGAACACTATTCGGTGGAGCCATGTGGCTCTAGTCTCTTGGGTAAACAAACACTGTACCTGCCACTGCGCTGCGGTTCACTTCAACCTTGTTTTCCCATGCAAACATTGGACCTGAGAGAGGCAGTCAAAAACCCCTCGCTGCCTATACTGCAACAGATGGTTGGAGGCCCCAGAGTTCCCCATTCTCCACCCTCTGGTTCAGATTTTAAAACAGGCTTTTGTGTGCAATACAGTGTCTCATTCAACAGAGGACGGCTGGAAACATCTGCTGCATTGTAAAACTTAATGATTATGTGGACTATTTATTTTGGGTTGGGCGTCCTTCCAAAGATGATAAATGATACAAAGAAAATGCAACTACTTCCAGAGGTGTAAAGCGTACAGTAGCAGGGCCTATGAAATGACAACTCTACATTCCAGCATTGACCAGTCTATTGATCGATTTTGAACACATTTTATTAAATCGATTTGTTGTAATGTAATGTACATCACCTTTCAGACTCTCTCTCAACTAATGGAGGGCTTTCCCCTCACTGTTGTCAGGCAGAAACCTCCATATTTAAACTTTTTACATTTATTCGTAAATGAATGCCCTACTCGTGCCACAGTTTTGGACATACGAGGTTTCAAACCGATGGCGACTAGATAAGGTTCACAACGCAAGCCCACACAGATGCACCCTCCAGCAACCCAAAGGCTTGTCAAATGTCAAAGGAAGACAGTCAATTTGCCTGCTGCGATGGGGGGGCTATAGGCTGGGCCACAATGTCATCTCCTTTCGGGCAACAAACGTGATTCATCAGGTATAACGAATCCCTGGGAAAGGAAGGCTGTTCCTTTTTTTGTTTACAGAGCATTTGGAAGAACCACACAGCACAGTGGTTTTGAAGTGCTGCAGTAATAACCCATTCCTTCTCTAAGGAAACCTCTCACTTGTTCTCCAACAAAATAGTATACAGCCGTTTATTTATTTATTTTCTCCAGATTTTCTGTAATTAATGTTTTTTCTCAGGTAAATAGAAAATGTGCTGAGTCAAAATATGTAATTCCCCTTTGACTGCAGGAACAACAAGCAAAATGGACAAAGGGAAAACAAGCTCTTGTGTCGGTGGGGGAGTGGGAGGTCACATATCAAGTGTAAACACAATATCAGAACCCTGACCCAACCCCCACCCCCACCTCTCCCTGCCGTTTATCTACACACAAGGTTTCGCTTCTGTGACACAGAGTAAACAGCACTGACGTTACCTGACCAAAACGGCTAGAGATGACATCACCCCACTGATACCAGATAGCAATCCACTGTCACCAAACAAATAAAGTCCACAAGCGGGATGGGAGGAGGGACACTCCCTCTCCTGAACAGTGAGCTAGGACAGTTTTGGTTCAACAGAAACTTTTACAGAAACTGGGATAAACTCCAGCAATCGATGGGGTTCAAAACGGAGCATTACAACAAGTCTGCTCCAGTTCTATCCTGGTGCTGATTATTAATGTGTTTTATCAGGCAGGTGGAAGGAGTATTTTAAAAGTAGCAGTAGGAACAAAATAAGACATGCATTCGACACAAAAGTACTCATTAACTTCCCTCTTTCTTTCAACAATAATCTATATCTTCAAGTACAAATTTCAAATAAGTAATTTAGACATGCAAATCCCTCAAAACTGGCCCCCGCAAAATTCCCCTCACCCAATGTTTTTCCCTTTTTTGCCTCTATGATTTCCTGTTTTTGGAAGTGTATATTTGTACATCTCTAAATGTTTTGATGAATTGAAAACGGTGGGCCCTATTGTAAACAAGTGTAATGCTTTTATGGTGTCGTCCACTCACAGTTAACAATTTTTGTATTGAGTTGTGCTTGAAATGTACTATAATTCTGCAAACTGTTAATAAATACTTCAATCAATCAATCAATCAATTTGCTGCTGCTGCCTGGTAATTGATAGGATTTATCAGGCAGGTTTTAAGCTTAGCCTTTGGGTTTGCTTGAACCAGCCAATTAGTCAGAAAAGGAAGCATCTCATCGATAGCATTGGGTCCAGTGCACACAATGACTGACACGGGTTATTTTTCAATAATGCAAAGCTTTCCTCTGGCTCTTAAAGGATGGAGACGGCTGAACATCTTAATAAGAAAGTGCTAATCAATAAATAAAGGGGCCAGCTTGGAGCGCAATGGAAAGTGGTGCAATATGGTCTGAGAGAGTGAGGGAAGCACATCGCTGGTGGAGGCAGGCAGGTAGGGAGGAGTACAAGACCTAGGAATTAGAGAGGTGTTTCACTTCTGGGGACAATTTAAAGTCTACTCCAGACAGCTTTTACAGTGCTTGATTCGACATTTAGATATACACACACCTCCTATATACCGTAAACCCCATAAACACATCTGTTTCTGGTGACTGATAGGCCTATTGTCTTTCTAATGCATGTGACATTTTTAAAATGTACTTTTGCATTTGTGCACACATCTCTGCATTGGTGCAGGTCTGAAGTGGAGAGTACGCTCATAGCTCTTACAAGACATCACATTTGCCGGTGCGGTCGCTTCGGTACCACAACTCTCTCTTTATATAAACTGGATGTACAGTTCTTATCGTGGGGTTATCCAAAGATTTCCTTGACAGAAAATATGATCATTTCAAACAATTTGGCACTTGAAGACACTTAATTCAGTGCCTTTCTTCTATCAAAGCCTTGCCCGAGGCCCACCTGACACATCAAATAGGGATGATGATCCTTAGCATCTTAGAATGTCAGCCGGGCGGGTGGAGACAGCTTACACTAACACACCACAAAAGAAAAGAAGAAGAAAAACAGCAAGGGGTTGATGCTTTAGGAGTTTAGGCCATGGGTCTTCAACATTTTTCAGGCCAAGGACCCCTTAGCTGAAAGAGAAATGAAGCAGGGACCCCCACTACACATTGTATAAAATTGTGTTGCAGATTCAACTTTTTTTTTTTATAGATTTCATAGATATAGCTTCCAAGACTTGTTTGACAGCACTATCGTCAGTGTGTTTACGTCCATTTAACATTTTAAATCCTCAACACTTTGTACACCTGGGTCTACTTGGTCTGCTCTTTTACACCAAACTTCTTCGCCGAAAATATAGCCGATGTGCAAGCTCACAGCGCGTTACAGCACAACGCGTTGTGAGCTTGTAGATTGGTTATTTTAGTGGTTAATGAAAGAACAGATCCTATATCACACAAATATTTGGCAAAGCAAAGTTACTATATTTACCCAGGGTAACTGGACTAAGCATCAGATACTTGTTTACAGCCAGGCCCTGCTCATAGAACATTTCATGGTAGTGGTTCAATGCCTTGCTCAAGGGCACTTCAGCGGTGGTAATTTTAACGTGCCGGTCCGGGGATACGAACTGGCGACCTTCCGGTATCAAGACCGCTCCGCAAACCGTTCGGCCACCGCTGCCCTGTAGTAACATTGAGGACCACCTAGGGGTCCCGACCCGGACCCCCCGTTTAAGACCCCTGCTTTAGACATAGTTGTGAAAATGTTTTGCTCCCCACGTGACATTTGTAGGCCATCGCAGTCTGCACCACAATCCATAATCTACCAGGAGGCTTTCTGGATGGAATTACCTTTCTCTGTAATGAAAATGGAGCCTGTTGCGTTTTGGGAAACAGAGGAAGTCAATACTGAAATTATTCTGTATCGGTGGAGGTTTTGATATTTTTTTAAATGAATTGTGCAGGCCTAATGATTGCTAGCTACACTGCTGAAAATCAATAATAGATCCGAATTAAAGCTGAAACAGATCTGTCCATAATAAGGCACTGAGCTGTTTGTTCATACATGTTGCTTCGGAGAGAGGTACCTGTGTGATTTGGGTTGCAACAGCATAAATACCTCACACTGCATGCACTTCTAAATCCAGCATGAAATGCAGCTAAATTCCTGCCAAAAAGTGCCGCGAAAGAGTCTGGCCATATCCATGCATGACAAATCCTTCGCTCACACCATCTGCTCTATTGTCCACAAGCAAAGATAGGCTAAACTCTCTAAAAAAATAGGAGGCTACAAACCCATATCCATAAAATGAGGTGCAGGACTTTATACATTATAAAACATTTTCTCAAATTTATAGTCTAAGTCTATCCTGTATTTACTGTTATGTGAATATCGTCGCTGGCGGGTGGAAACCTTGTATGTCCAACACCGGAATTGGGGAAAAGAACCCCTGCACTTTCAAAATGTGTTTACCGCAATGCGTTGAGCTTTGCATTAATTTCTGAATTACATATAGTCTACTTTTAGTTTAAATATGGAGATGCCTGACAGTGACGATATACTGTATACAGTTGGAGGCCATCGATATTGTCCTTTTCTTTTTGCTGAGGTTTGCGTGATCTGCGCAAAAGGACAGTTAACCCATTTTGGGCGGGAACCCCTTTTGGTGTTTTAAACATTATGTTATAATTTAGCTATTGAAAAATAGCAGATCTACAAGCTCCGAGCTCGTAGCGCGCCACCGAGTGGCGCGCTATGAACTTGTAGGTCTGCTATTTTTGAAAAATCGTGAAAATATTTATTTCAGAAAACTGGAGGATTTAGAAGGATTTTGAGGTCAGGCCTAAATGGGTCAAATGATAAGGGACAATATCGGTGGCACCCAACTGTACATGATTGAACATGCTGCTATACTGTCTGCACCGAATTAACACGACAATAACTCTCGATACTGGCCAGACAGAAATGCATCATGATGACCTTTCGAGACATTCAGAGAGTGCACAGAATGTTGCCACTGCTGGCAATTGACCTACACTGGCCTTTTCTTTTCTTTTTTTCTTTTGCTTTGTGTTACCAAAAGGAAGCATGGTGTCCTACAGAACGAGGGTCAGGTGGCCTTCAGGCACTAAGGAACCATGCAGAGATGAACTGTTGCATGACTACTAAAAAGAGACGCTATACGATCAATATTTGATTACTTACTGATATATTTCCA
Source organism: Electrona antarctica (assembly GCF_951216825.1). Classification (NCBI taxonomy): domain Eukaryota; kingdom Metazoa; phylum Chordata; class Actinopteri; order Myctophiformes; family Myctophidae; genus Electrona; species Electrona antarctica. The sequence continues at coordinate 33,681,145 of NC_136792.1, read as the reverse complement.
GATATCCCTGGAGGGGGATCTTGTGCACATCATGCATTTTTAAAGGTATGCATAGGAAATATTAGAGGCACTTGCAGCCATCAAAGTGCATGTTTAATCGTGCGAGGGACATAAGTAGGACGTATGGGGTTGCCAATTGTGCACACAGACAGCGGCAGCTTGGTGGGGATGATGGACCGTGCCGTTTCTCTTCCACGCCGGCTTTGCTTGTGTCCGTGTCACAGCAGCCATTAGCATGTACGAGTGGGAATTCACACTCTAGATGGAGTGGGCGAGGCTGGCTGAAGTCCCTGTCTGCTCATCAATTAAACACTAGTATGCGTCACTGCGGACATGGGCTCAGGGTGCTGTTATTGTGTAAAAGTAGAGAGTCGCCAAGGTAATAAGGGCCATCACCATTGTGACGTTTTAGTTCAGCAACACTGTGGGGCGGGGTCCTACTGGTATTGTGATTAGCTCAAAATCAGACGATTGTGTAATTGTACTCACATTTTGAATAGAATTTTCAATGGAATCCATGTTTAATTTATTAATTTAATGTATTTATAATAATTATTATTATTTTAGGACAATTAGGTATTAATAGTTTACTGTCATCTGGAGACCCATCTGGTCTAAATGGGGAGAAAAGGGGGAGGGAAAAAAGGAAAGAATAGTGTTGCAATCAAACAGTCAATGCCTGTGTGTGTGTGTGTGTGTGTGTGTGTGTGTGTGTGTGTGTGTGCACACACGTGCAACTAAGAATTAAGCACAACATCCAATAGATGATTAATTTCGCTTCTCAATCACAATGTCAGGCACAGAGAATAGTTTCATGTTATTACACTACGGGCTGGAGGAAGGATAAATGAACCTGCATTGTCTCCCTTAAGCAGATGCAGTTTGTAAAAGCCATGCTTATTTGAGCCAAGGCAATAAGCGATGTAAAAAAACTGTGTTTCTGATCTGGACTTTGTGATGCAGTAAGCAGGGAGCCTGCAGCTTTAGATGCGTCGTTAGCACCATGTTTCTTTTGGCATTTCGCACGTCAAGCAACAGCGCTTCATATAAACAAGTCTGACACATAACAGCAGACACATTATCTTTAGTTAATACAATCTGCTTTGTTGGCACATAGCGTAAGGATAACTATATTGTGATGCAGTGCAGTGGGTCTCAAACGTTAGTTATGTCAAGGAACCCCAAATTAATATTTATTTGGCTGCAGACCCCCCCAATCTGAAAATATTATGTGCCAGGGACCACCATACAAGATTTGTGTTGTTAAAATGTCTCAAAAATATTCTTAATGTTTCACATTTCAAGATTATTATTATTTTTTAAATAGCCGATCAACAACTTTATAGATTAGCTATTTTCAAATAATCCCTGGCAACCCCTCGGGGACCCCACTTTGAAACACTACTGCTGTAAGCTTAACTACACTTACAGACGAGAGAGAGAGAGAGAGAGAGAGAGAGGGGGATATTAAAACACAAAAAGGTGAGAATATTACAACATCTGAGGATGATAACACATGGTACAGATTAACAAAAAGCATTTCATTATGAATGCTTGGACCTCAGCCTTCGCCAATTTACCCCTTTTCATGTTTCTGATCGCGAACCACAGTGAAATCTCGCGGTTCCCGGCAGAACTCCGAGACCAGGGGCTGAGCCATTTCCTAAACCATGATGACCACAGCCTCTATCTTTCCAGAGTGGAGTGGGGGGGGGGGGCATTCAGAGTCGATGCCTCATGTTCCACATACATCTAACCATTGGAATGCTCACCACATCTCAAAGACCCCGTTCACATTCTGCTCCATGTGCTCTCCAGCTGTGATCGAGTATTGACTTTCCCACAAGTCGTCTCAGCTCGCTCTCAACATACAGAGTATACCCTGCTTTACATTCTACTCCCGGCTCACTGTGAGGCCTATTATATTATGTTTACAAGCTACACCTTGAGCTGCGTGCTGTCGCTTGTCCAAAACAGTTACTTTTCTGGAAATGGGAAGATAGCAGAAATAGAGCATTGTGAGCTTGATGATTCACTTTTTGTTTTTGCTACTATTCCACCACAAAGTATAAATTCGGGCATTCATTTTATGAAAATAAGTATGAAAACACGAAATATGGGGATACTTAAAGTTTCGGTCCGACGGTGATGTTACGAAAAGCCGTGCTAAGGGGAATAGCATAATGCAAATCACTAATTCTGAGAGTCTGCGAGTCTATTTCTGTCAATTTGTATGGTTTCTACTAGTGTGTGCTGTATCTTTTTCCCTCTAATATAACCTCTATATCTATGCCACGCCAACTTTAAAGACAAGAGTGCTTGAAAGAGTAAACATTATTACTGTAAGTACATAACCTCATACTGTACACAGACTATCATCGCTGTTGGGTAGAAACCTTGCATGTCCAAAAAAAAAAATATTATTAAAAAAAAGTTACAATAACCAATATACAAGTTCACGTGTCGCATCGAGACGCATTGTGAGCTTGTAGATTGGTTATTTTCACCACTTTTAGTGACACTCGCACTTAATTTTCTGAAAATAAATAAATAAACATGGAGATACAAGGTTTCTGCCCGACTGTGCCGATATATTCAGGAGAGAGCTGAAGAGCCCTCATTTCGATGCATGCAGTGGAATACTTAGCAACATGAAATAAAATGTTCTGGAGAGAGACTTCCCCTTCATTGGATTTATGGCTGAGGCATGCCAAGCATATGCAGCATCCCTCATTAGACTGACAATGTTTAACTGCTGCGGCAGGCAATAGGAAGTACTGTAACTAAGTACACTTACTCAATTACTGTACTTTTTGACATTTTTCAATGCTTGATACTTTTTTAAACTCCACAACTACGATTTGAAAACTTTTAATAACTGTACATGTTACTTTGTAGATTTATATTATTATTATTACAAAACATACTTTAACTACTTACAGTAAGCCCTATTTTATACATTGTCCTCGTGCTGCGTTGTGAGCTTGTAGGTCAGCTATTTCCTAAAAAGATTTTGACAAATTGGTAAGTGGGATCTTCTACACGATGGGCACTTTTACATTTGGCACTTTAAGTATAATTCTGAAGCCAATACGTTTGTACTTTTACGCAAGTAAAGTTTTGAACACAGGACATTTACTTAACAGATTTCTCCATTGTGGTATTGCTACTTTTACTTGAAGTAAAATAGTAAAGTACTTCTTCCAGCGCTGATGCCAAACATATGAAGCCTCATCCCTCATTACAGTGACAATGTCTGACTGCCGTAGCAGGATGGATGAAACGGCATGCAGTAGCCGCAGTGAAAATGCATAGTCTGCTATTGGCTTTTCAAAGCGCACAGTAACAGGCCATGGAGACACAGGCAGATAACCGCAAAGCCACGGCGAGTAGAGGGGAGAGACTGAGCAGGGTGGTATGACTTATACTCCAGTGTGCATGCCGCTCTGAAAGAGATCGAACAATGCACTGACATGGAGACATAGGCCATTCTATAGGGTCCTGCACATGCACAGCTACTGTACTAGTGCATACAGGAGCAATATCACTATACGTATACAAATACTCAGACGCATTTCTCAACTTTGTAGGCTAGACAAACTATCAAATAGGGCTTGAGTGGTTGATGTTTTGTAATAATAATGAAATTCAAATAAATGTAGTGCAGTAAGAAGTACAATATTTGCTTCAGCGATGTAGTGGAGTAGAAGTATAAAATATTGAAAAGTAACTCAAAATGAGTTACTTTCCACCACTGAAAAATACAACTAGTTTAATGCAAATAATTCAGGAGGGACTATGTTGTACTGTAAGAATATATGCAACAGCTCTCACAGGTGAAAGTTAGGATTCTTTCCCCTGAGTTCATCACCACAAGAGCCCTGGTGGGTGGGCCGGTGGGTTAGGGTTATGGTGGGTGGGCCAGTGGGTTAGGGTTATGGCATGTGGCCAGGAAATGAAATCACCATACTGTAGGTTTGTTTGGTTTTTGAAAGGGTGGTTGGTGCTGGGAAAATCCAGAGAGTGTGGGCTTTGCCGACTTAAGGCGCAGACTGAGGACATTAAAGAAAGCATTAAATATTACAAGCAGCAGCTGAATCAACGATCAAGACCCATGCATGAATGTAGTGATGAACGGATTACTTTGTGTCCCATACCCTAAGGGATTACAAGACACCACTACAAAAGAAGGAACTATTGACCCAGTTAATGTGCACTTTCACTTCATCTTTGATGGTTATTATCATAATGCCTATAAAAACAACGTTTACAGAACAAGCCATGTATCTCTGTTTTGGCTGTCGTTCCCATGATGAAATTCTCAACCATACGCCCATATGGTGTTAATATTAATTAAAAAAAACTATTGAGGTGGGATACCACTGTACAGTGCAAAATAATACTAGTTTTAATTCCTTCAAAGAGCTATTTTTGGAACGTTTGTTTAGACAAACTAACACACACTTGGCATAACATCTTACAGACCCGGCAACACGTTTCCACTAAAAAACTATTCCTTTGGCAGCAATGTACGGTATGTTCGGTTTGCCTAAACAAAAGTTATTTGAGGGCATTAGAACTACTGTATGTACAGTGACAGTGACAGTGTTTGCATTGGCTTTTTGCCTCCTTGGGAACCCTAGGACATGTATCAACACAGACCTGAGTTACTGTGACAATGCACCACAGAGGAGGGTAGTGGCTAACAACCAGGAAGTGAGGGTTATAGTTTCACATTAAGCCGATTTAGCCACGGTGATGTCACTGTCAAGTGTTCCGCACAGCTTCCAGTGGCATCTCAGAGAGAAACAGAAGACAATCCGGATCAGTTTCATGGCTGCTAATGAAAAATTAACCCTGCAACAATAGAGCCAATGTTGAAAATGGTGACAGTGCCCCCCTTTATTAAAAAGGACCAACAGGGAAAGAAAGCTGCGAGCGACTAGATTTAATTGCACACCTCAACATAATCTTAAACAGTGTGCCTGCTGTGTGTGAATGCTTGGCCGACAGACAGCTGCTGCTACTAAGTGCAATCTAACAGTGCGTCGCTTTGTGTTCAAACACATTGGGCTTGTACATTTCAGACAATATGAACATAAGCGGTTGAGACGAAGAATGAAATAAGGCCATAGAGAACATAGAGGGGTTCTGACTCGTACGTGTGGAAACAGCAGAACCTTTGACTGTACGCATACGCACACGCGCACACGCACGCACACACACACACACACACACACACACACACACACACACACACACACACACACACACACACACACACACACACACACACACACACACACACACACACACACACACACACACAGAGAATGTGATCAGAGTTCATGGAGGCCATTACAGGAGGACTCGACGACTCTCGCGTTGGGGTCCCTGTCACTTAATTCATGTTTAGAGTGACCATGGAAAAGCACACTGTTAAAACACCCCCATGTCCTTTCTATTAGTAACGCCCGACGCCCAGGACGAAGTATTGTCCAAAATACGAAGTTTATTGATATGAGAACGGATCGCATCGCTCCATAGCCCAGGAGCACCTGTTGGGCAATCCTCGGTGTTGCGTAAGAGTGAGACGTCATCGAAAAACTCCCTCCCCTGTTTAGCTGATGAAAACGAAAATCTTAAAACGTTCATAACTCGCGATCTAAATCATCCCGTCTAATTATGGAAAAAAATCCTGTGTTAGACGGTGCTCCGCGGTCCAGTCGCTAGTCGCGATAGATTTATTCTTACCTCCCGTTGTTGTCGATCGACTAGAGTGGTGTGGCTATTGTTAGCTGCTACACACACATTCACAACAACATCCGGTCCGTCCGGAAAAGGGGTCCGTGTTTATAAATCAAATGGGCGCTATAATGTAATGTATTAAATAACCCCGGACAATTAAAGTGTTATTAAGCACACAAATAGGCTGATTACAATTCTGAGACTCCCTGTCTCTAAGGGCAGCCAGCCGCAAAATGTTGCTGCCGGGCAAAAACCTTGTATCTCCATTTTTCAAATTGCCGTTTTTTGAGCGGTGCCTCCGCTCCATTACACAGCTATGTGTGTAATGACCCCCACACGGTAACTGTCATTTCTCGACGGCTTCGGACACGGGGCGGCTCGCCGGAACCGGGCCGGCAGCCTTGGCACGTTCCTGGGGGTCTGGATGTTCCGGGGACCCCCCACACGGTAACTATGTCATTTCTCAAATATTGTTTTTTTTACAAAGTACAGTAGAGAGCACAGTACACTACAAATACAATACAGTATAGAGCACAGTACAGTACAGTAACTATAAATGTATAGTTGCATCGCTCAGTTCACACAGGTGTGATTTTTCATAAATGAATGCCCTACTTCATCATACAAGAGTGTCTCACACAAGTAAAATACAAGTAAAATAGCAGATCTACAGTACATGCTCACGTGTCACAATGCGACACTAATATTTTTTATTTGGATAATAGTGAAAAAGGAACGGTTCTGGACATAAGGGCAGTGACAATATCTGAATGAACCAGCCGCCTAACAGGACTCCTCCTTTTTGGCTTCTCCTGCTGCAGTGCTAAGTTGCTAACCAGAGGTACAGTAATTGTGCAGGTGAGCCCCTACGATGTTGACATTTGACAACATAGAAAACCCACACTGGCAGGCTTTAGTGCTCTCCGCTGGGCCAAATGAATGGCACAGGGGCCTCGCCAGTGGGGGATATCCTTTGGAGAAATCGCTGGAAATCACACTCACACAGGAAACATTATTTTCTCTGGGTTTCATACGGCCACTATTTGGAAGCTCTTTACACTCGTGCTGCCCCTCCCGCGCTGTGTCTACACTCCTGGCCCCGCTTCATTGTTTGACAGGATTTACAAGCTCTCTGGCCGAGCTGATTAAAAGCTTTAAGGTCAGAGAAGTGGGACAGATATCGAGCGAACACCTGTCCACTACCGCTGTGAGACTACTTCCACCGGTTGGGCGTGTCCTCTGTCGGGGATGCTGGATCAATGGCGCCTTTGGACAGCGCTGCTTTGGCTTGCAAAGCAACCTTTCACCTGACACTTCCTCTTTACGCTTCCTTAATCTCTTGCAGGCAGAGGGTATAAGGCCAGTGCTGGGAGAAGGATTTTAAAAGTACTGTAGCAATACCACAATGTGTTGAGAGCTTGTAGACTTGCTATTGTAAATTGTTATTACAACCAAATTGAATGATCTATTGAAAAGGACATTATAAATAAATGTAAATAACCATATGTGCAATTAATATCATTGAGACTGGCGGTTGTAGGACTGCACACGTACATGTATCCTGGCTATCCTGGATTACAGATCATTAACCACGTTCACCAGCATCCATATTCTGGGGGGAACATTAGCTAAAAATAGGCAATCTACAAGCTCACAACGTGCCTAAAGTTATAACACTTGAGGGGTATGACTATTTTTTGGCAAAGACATTTGGTGTAGAGAGGGAAAGTGGTCCAAATATACAGAGCCAACTCGAGTCCCTCACAAATACGAGAGGGTTTCAGTGGTTAAAGAGGGTTTGAAGTTAAGCTTGAACACAACAATTGTGATCTACAAGCTGACAACAAGCTCTCATGGTAGAGCTACTATTTTGAGTATTTTCACTACTTTGAAACAATTGATTTGAAGCCATGAAGGACAACCCTGAGAGAGAGAGAAAGATATCCAAGACGAGTTTTCTGAATTCTCTGCAACTGATTTTCCCCCTCCATGTCAGCCTCCTCACAATCACTGGACTCACGAGCCAGAAAACGGACATTTCAATTTCCTCTTGGCATGAGTTCGAGCGATGGCGAGCTCAGATACCTGTTCCCGTTGAACACCTCTGATTCATTCTCTCTCTCTCTCTCTCTCTCCAACCTGCACGCTCCCAATGTCTAACTCAGCAGAGAAACTTCTGACACTTTCATCTCACAAATATAATCTGTGAAACGAAAACCTAATCCAGAGGACACCGGGCCAGAAACCATGTATGTCCAAGACCATTCATTTTTTGGAAATTATGATTAAATAAATGAGGAAAATGCCCCCCCAAAAAAATCTGAGATCTACATGTTCATGACACTTTGCTCATATTTTCACTACTTTTGATTGACAATTGTATGATGAAGTGGGGGCATATAGACATGAAAAGTGGAGTTATGAGCTTTCTGCTCGACAGCAACGTCTTGTATTTGCTGACGGCCTGTGGCAAGCAGGGATGGATGACCTTGGAGCGAAAAGCGCAAGGTATTCCCACACCTTTCATCCCACCATGAGTAGCTCTCCCTCTTTCACATGGTCTTTGTCCACACAATCCTGTCTTTCATGAGATGACTCATAGGCGCATTTTTATCACATCAATACGGTTTGTAATCTTTGTTTGAATGTGCTTTGCAGGAAATGGGAGTGGCTCCCTGAAACCGCATTAATAAACATGATAGAGGGAACATTATCTTATCAGCCTTTCTCATCGCCGATCGCGAGACCGGAAGCGACAACACACACAGTGTAAGTAACATTTGTAACATCTGGTCGCGGGTTTTGGCTCTGCAAAATAAGTGTTGAACGGGGGAAAATCCTGGTGTGAATTACATCAAATGTATTAATTAATCCTGGTTGGTAGAGGGTTAAATTCACACTCATGCACAACATTTTGCAGTGTAGCCTATGTGAATTTATTTATGGTTATGGAGAATGGAGAAAAAGCAGCCCCGCTCCCACGCATCATGTTCTTATTTTTATGTTTGGTGGAGAAGTGATGTACATCGCTGAGGTGTAGAGAAGTGGACTCACAATCTCACATCTTACCAACAGCATAGTGTGAAAATGGTTGAGCGGTGATGGAAAAGGGTTGAAGGCTCGATTGACGTGCGCTGAAACACCTTTTGTTTGTGGGTAGCAATTAGTGTGAAGCTGTGTGAAGTGGCTTCAATTGACACCATGACATGTACTGTACTTGCATTTATTTGTATTGAATTGTTTGGTTTGCGCATTTATTTGTATTGAATTGTTTGGTTTGCTTCATGTATGTAAACATGTTTTTAATTGGCTTTGTCTTGAAGTGAGCTTCAACAATGGTGGACAGCAACCAAGAAAATGTACTCAAGTACTTGAGTAGTTCCATATATCAACCCTTAATTTATACTTCTCCTCCGCTGCACCTCAGAGACAAACATTGTACTTTTTAAGTGCAATAATTTGACAGCTTTTGTTACTTTGCAGATTTAGATTAAATCATTACAAAACATACATGCGTACATTAACAGCTCTATTTAATACCAATTTTATAGACAATCTTCAAGTTCAGACTAGTCATTGGTCCAACATACGACAACCTACCTCAAGTCAAACCCTAACCTAACCATAACCGCAAGCACGGGAGCAGCGCATGTTTGAGCGGTTCCCGCATGTCGGACTAATGCTCCATCGAAATTACGTGTGGATCCCTCTTCAAGGTTGCGATTGGTTATTTTTGAAAACCTCAGAATTTGTTTTAAACAAAACTGTGAAATGTAAGTATTCATAATGAGTACAACGCATTCATTTGTGGGCAGCAATTAGTGTGATGCCCGTGTCAAGTGGCTTCATCTTGCAACCGCCTACAGGCAAACCTTTGTTCTGGCTTCCATTTTGTTAGGATCGCTCCAGTCCTCAAAGCGATGTGCTTTACCATACAGAACATACAGCCAAACAAGGCTGACCTTCATGTGAAATTACAGCATTGTAACGCAGCACAGAGGAGTGTGTGCCAAACCTTGAGTACAGGAGGAATGTAGGAAAATCACAGAGCAAAGAGAAACAAGAGCGTTTTTCTTAGTGTCGCCATCACTTGGAAACCTTGTACTGTATGTCCAATGCTGCAAATTTTCAGGAAATGGAACGAAAAACTTCAGAAATAGTGATAATACCTACAAGCTCATGATGTGTCGCATCGTGAGTTTGTAGATCTGCCATTTTCACTGCTTTTGCTTGAAATGCTTGTACACCGAAGTACGGCATTAAGTGATGAAAAACATAAAAAGTTTAAATATGGAGATACAAGGTTTCTTCCCGAGAGTGACGTTATCATGGTCTTTTCATCTCAAGTCTTCAAAGTGAACGACTCTCTTTACGAGAATTTTAAATATAGATGTATTTTTTGTCAGTCCTTGTCTTTCATATCTGGCAAATTCAGTTAACATGACCTTATGTGAATCTATCATCAATAAGTTATGGAGGAACATAAAGTAAGCAAAAGGGATCAAACGGGGTCACAGCCAGTGCAGCAGACAGCAACCGAAACGACCAGATGATCAAACGAGAGCTCACGTTAATTTAGGCTGAACTAAACCACAGCAATGGATGCCAAGGAATTGTAGGGTATTGGCCAATTTATCTGCACTCATTTGACTATCCGTCCCTATTATTATAGGTAAACCTTTTAAATTATTTCTGAAATAAAATACAAAAATATGCTGATCTAGATCGGCTATTTTAAAATTTTAGATTTTCTTTTTAAACTAAAAAAAAAAAATTTGTGAACATTCATTTTGCATTGTTGATAAAATATCAGTCAAAACACTGGTAATCGGTGATTTAGGACTCTCCAAAAATGGGATCGGCATCAGACCAATCATCAAAAATTGCCATTGGTTGGGCGAATGAAACCTATACTATTATTTTCCCAAAGGAAAACCCTGCTTTATACTTTTACGTACAGAGCCGATCTACAAGCTCACATGATAGGGCAATACATAAGAATCATGTTCCCTATACATCACCTGCAGGAAAACATTACTAGACAATCACTTTTAAGAACACCCATATAATAGTAGAGTTCCAAAACAGTAGAATTAACAAAAACCTCCAGATCACAGTGGCTAGGTGGAAATAACTCATTTTCTTCTTTCTTTCCAGTCTGATGCACTTCACGGATTGCATTGAGTTCACCCTGAGCTCTCATACTGTTTGAGTTGCAGCACGGCTCGCCTCCATTTCTGGCTGACATTTGTGCGTAAATTATTTAAGTGTCAGATTCTCAACTATTGGCAAAATTGCATTTCTTTTTTTTTGCCTGAGGGCAACAGTGTGTTAGGAGAATCGCTATGGCAGGGTATTGCAAATGGAATCAGGAATATACCATGAGAAGATTGTACATCGATAAAGTGAACTTAAGTTAACTGTGTATGTTCCGGTGTATGTCAGAGTTATGGTGTATGTCCATTGGCAGTGGCTCAGGAGGTAATGCGGCATTCTGGGTACCGGAAGGACCTTCATGTCGAAGTGTCCTTGAGCAAGACAATTATTTAGGCCTATTTAGGACAATCGATTAGGCCTATCTGTATTTTTTGGTATTATAATCAATTAAATTGATTAGTTTGAATAACTGTTTCACGGTTGCACCCCTAGATGGGTCAAATGCAGACAACAATGTTCCCTATGGGGAACCATAGGGAACATTGAGGCGGAAGTAATAATGATACCTTTGCCTTGATGTGAGCAAGAGCTTTGATAGTTGTACAAATGCTGACACCACATACAGGAGAAGAAGTACTACGCTATATCTGCAGATAAAAGGATTGATCATCAAACACAAATACAGAAATTAATGGAAAACAGAGTAGGAAGATCTTTGCTCCTCTTTTCTAAATCATTGCATTTCTATAGTGCCTTTATCCAAAGCACTACAATGTGCATTCACCCATTCACGTACACATTCAAACACTGACGACGGAGGAAACCATGCAAGGCACCAACCTGCTCATCAGGAGCAATTATGTAGGTGTTCAGTGTCTTGCTCAAGGACACATCGACACTAACCCAGGGGGAACGGGGAATCGAACCAGGACCTTCCAATTTCCAAGTGGCCGTTCAACCTCCTGAGCCACTGTAGTGGCTTGACAGAATGCTTTATTATGCAGCTGGAGCATGTCAGAAGATCACTGAGCACATGCAGACAGCGGGGATTCCGACATGGGGATGAAAACAACAAGGACTGAATACAACTAGCCACTGTGCGACCAGAAGACAATTCAGTCACAATAACAAAACATTTTGTCACATGTGACAGTTACTCTGGGGGATATTACCAATCTTATGTGTGCCTGAAAGGTGGCATCATTTACTTGAGTGTGAAGAATCGTCTTCACTCAAAATAAATCATGATGTAAATAAAGCCAGGGGCAGGGTGACACGTCTGGGGCTTCAAACAGCACTGAAGGAATTCAAGGTAAGAATTCAGGGTCAAACTTCATCAATCTTAGAAGTGCACAAAAAGAGAAAATGTGAAATTCTCACTATGTCGATCTCATTTTGAGGTAAAAGCGAGCTTTCTGGAGTTCTATCATACTGATTTTTTTTTCACCAGGCAGGCACGGAGAAAAATATTCTTCATTCTCATTTCCAGATGCGTCAGTGCAGGGATCGAGTGAACCGATTGATGGAGCTAAGGTTTAACGGAATAACATAATATACTATACTGTAGCTCTGAAGTCCAAATTGTATAATGAATAATTTTTTTTTTGTTTTCCGAGTTTGTGAGTGTGTCATTCAGAGACATCTGAATGACAGATACTTTGGTCTCTAAAGACAAGCCAGCTTTAGATATATTGATGCTGTCAGGGCGAAACCTGTTATGTCCAAAACCTTTAGCAAATGAAAAAATAAATACAATGATTGAATGTAGTTATTGCGTGATCACGAGCTCTTGTGAATACTTTGCTTTGGTTCAATAATTAGAAAACCCATAGACAAACCTAACCAGTTTGAATTTCACTTTCAACACTTTTCAAAAATAGCAACAGAAAAAAGCCCATATCTGCTATTTTTGCAACTTTTGTGTGACACTGTAGTATGACAAAGTATGATGTTAATTTACATAAAGAAGTATAAATATGGAGATGCAAGGTTTCCGTTCAAACACTAACAACGATATGTGCGTGTGTGCGTGTGTGCATGTGTATTTTATTGAGTGAATGCAGGAAAGATTTATACTTATATTCTCCAGTGACAGTATTCACACTAATCTCATTAACGTGTAAATGATTTGATGTCATTCAAAAATGATTTAATAATGAAAACACATCATTACTCAAATATGACTGCTAAATCGTTGCTTTTGTTATTTTGTTGCTGCCTGATGCTGGTGCCTTTGGCTGGCCAATAACATTATTCTTTATATGCTGAAACAGATAAACAAACTGGAGCCAGACACATTTGTGGTTCTGGAGAAAGACAGTTTCTGAAGCTATGAAGTGGGTGGAAACCTTGCATGTCCCAAACAGTTACTTGTCAAGAAAGAAAAGAAATGGAAATGTGCAGAAATAGTGAAAATAGCCGATCTACAAGCTCACAACTATGTCTTCTATTTTCACCACTCTTTTAGTCAACACTCTACTCTAAGGCAACAAGTATGCCAATAAGTGACGAAAAAACTAAAAGATATGAAGATACGAGGTGTATACCCGACAGCGACGCAGTTCCTTTGAGTGTTTCAGTAGCTTATTAGCTTATTGCTTATTGCTGCTTATTGTTCCTAATGTAAAACAGCTTAAACAGCAAACAACATGAATCACTGATGCGTTTAAGATTTTTAACCAACGTTCTCTTTCTGTTCCGACAATGATCAAAGACAAAGTGTCTTCCTGGGAGGTGGGAATATGGAATGGTGTAGAGTAATTAACAACATATATCCACTTGCTATTCCCCAAACAGACAATTCTTTGGCAATTATGAAGCTCACAGCAATTTCCCTTTTGTTTTGTTTTTACACACACCCCTCCCCAAATTACAGTTTACTTCATGAACACAAATATTGCCTCCACTTAAGTCCTGTACTGAGCTGAGAGAGACAGACAGACAGCCACAGACAGACAGACAGACATACATACAGACATACAGACAGACAGACATTTAATATTTATGCGCTGTCTCCCAAGCTACAAGCGGAATTCACTCAGCTGCACTAAAACAAACCTTGTTGTGACCTAGTTAGCGGAATGGCAGTCGACAAGGCCACGCCTACCACTGATATCCGTGCGACTAGTCATGCAGAAAGGGGCTGCAGTATAAGCGTGGCATTTCTTTTTGCATGCGGATCTCTCCTTATCGGTGCCCAGTTCAGGGGGAGGTGTGGGAGAGTGACTACCCCTGGCCTTTCTGTCCTTGGCTGATTACGTGGGCCGAAGGACAGACTCCTCATCATCCTCCTTGCCACCTCTGGAGCACCAACCGTTTCCAGCTGGGTGATGGACAGGTGGGGCTACGTCACAGTGGTAGTAACTAAGGACATTTACTCCAATACTGTACTCAAATAAAGTAAAATTTTGAGGTCATTGTGCTTTACTTAGTGGATGTTTTATACTAATTATTGTATACTTCTACTCTACTACATCTCAGTAGCAAATATACTTTTTACTCCGTTACAATTATCGCAAACTTTTGCCACAAGTTACTTTGTAAATTTAGATCATCATTACAAAACATACTGAACATAAACCATAAGCTTATAAGCTTATACACACCATTCTGCACGGTGAGGAACTTGTACTTTCTCTCAAATAAAATTCTGAATACAGAACTAGTAATTCTACTTTGTGGAATTACTACAGTGCTTTTACTCAACTGCCACTCCCCGCCGTGAGGCAAGCAGGCCCAGACAGGCTTAGGTGATGCTCTCCCAACCTCCAGCACCCCACCCCACCCCACCTCCACCTCGACCCACCCCACCCCACCTCCACCTCCACCTCCACATCCACCTACACCTCCACCTCCACCTCCACCTCCACCCCACCCCTGCTCAGTCAGCTTTGACTTTGCTTGGCTGATGAACTGTGACAGAAAGACACAGCTCCAAGGTTGTTGGCGCTGCATTGTGTGTGTGTGTGTGTGTGTGTGTGTGTGTGTGTGTGTGTGTGTGTGTGTGTGTGTGTGTGTGTGTGTGTGTGTGTGTGTGTGTGTGTGTGTGTGTGTGTGTGTGTGTGTGTGTGTGTCCTTGTATTACTGTACGTGTGAGGGTCAAATGAACCCTCAGCTATCTTAGGATTTGAGAACTTGACATTGTGAGGACAATGTTCCTGGTCATCACAAGATAAATGGTTGTTTTAAAGAGATAGTACAGATTTGTTTTAACTTAAGCTGTATAAAATACTTGCATTAATATAGTGGTTGCAACTGTATTAATTGATTGTCCGAGTCCCGTGGGGGGACAATACTAAGTACTACGTTTTGGTCAATACTAAGTAGTTCCGGTCATTTTATGGGGGGCACTGGGGGGCCTAGTTACCTTTAAAGCGTCAACGCGTCGTAATTCTACCTCCTTATGATAAAAATCCGCTTGAAAATAGTCTCATGATTTGTTATTGAGCCGACACATAAGCCACTTCCGAGATCCGAATCACAGACAAAGAGCAAAGCGGGCTAAGATCATCCATACCACCTCATTCACTTTGCATTGGACTCAGTTTCCCAGAAGCCCTTGCAAGCCAGCGGTTGGTTGATTTACGGTTACGTCATCACAAAGCGTGACAAAATGTGTGTGTGTGTGTGTGTGTGTGTGTGTGTGTGTGTGTGTGTGTGTGTGTGTGTGTGTGTGTGTGTGTGCGTGTGCGTGTAGTCGTTGCATCTCGCTGATGGTTCTCAACCTTGCTATTTGCTGTGCCCTGCGTGTATAGCCGTGTGGCGTGCCACACCTCGCTGAACACCTGAAGCATTCACGCTGTCAGAACGGCCTCACAACCACCTGCTATTATGATTTCAATACGAAGCTGGGAAAAAAGAAAGAAGCGTAATGTAGCTGTTGGGTGGAAGCCTAAAAATGTCAAACATCATTATTTATTTTCAATTAAAATAGTGACAATAGTTGATCTACAAGCTCACAACTCCTCATATTTGTGTGCCACTGTGTTGAAGTAAGGCATTCATTTATGGGGGGGGAAATTAAAATGTTCAAATATGGAGATACTTGTTTTCTTTATACAATGTGGCTGGACGTGCACAGACATGAGTTACCTACACACCCTGCAATGAGTCAACGCTGCAAGGTCTACGTGCTTCAGCAGTCAGTCTAAACAAAGGAGGGGGTTGTGTGGATGCGCCTGTGTGTGTGTGTGCGTGTGTGTGTGTGTGTGTGTGTGTGTGTGTGTGTGTGTGCGTGTGTGTGTGTGTACTTGAGTTACTGTACTTTGGAGGACCAGATGTCCCCATACATTTTGTAGAATTTAAGGAACTAGACATTGCAAGGACCATTTTCCAAGATAAATGGTTGGTTTTATTGTTAAAAACTATTGGGGGAGTAGCATAACAATTAGGCAAAGATTCAGGTTGGGCATAGGGTTAGGCTTGGAAATGTAGAGGTTAAATGTAGGGGTCACGTTTGGAGTTATGATGTATGATTATGATGGATTTATTCTTAGCTGATCAACAACCTCACAGTGCCTCGCAGCGTGATGTGATTGTGACCTTGGAGATCACCTATTTGAGTTAAAAATGTCAACATGTTAAAATGGCATTCATAAAAGCACTGTATAGCCATACAAAAGTGTGTGTGTGTGTGTGTGTGTGTGTGTGTGTGTGTGTGTGTGTGTGTGTGTGTGTGTGTGTGTGTGTGTGTGTGTGTGTGTGTGTGTGTGTGTGTGTGTGTGTGTGTGTGTGTGTGTGTTGTGCGCAGGGTCTGTGGGTAAGATCGCAGCGTTATTCAGATCACTTCCAAGGCTATTTTTACATCAAATACACAAAGCCTTCATTATGCAGCATTTGCAAGTGGAAACACAATGACTTCTAGAGTGTAAAAATCACACCTGTGTGAAGTGAGGGGCGATAATATATTAAAGTCTAACTCCTGATTAGGTGATTTAATGGTGATGTAAAACAAACGGTGCCAACACAAACATTAAACGCCATTAACAATAAAGAGACAATGTGACGTAAATGACACATTTATGATGTACATTTTCCCTTCATTGTCAATGCGTTTACTATAAACAAACTTTGAACTAAAGAGAAACATTAAACCTGTGTACATCAAAAACAGACCTGCACTCATACACTTCACAGTGTACGCATGTCTCACACCACAGAGGTGTTAAAAGCACTGGATTGTTGAGTGACGGCCAAGCTACACCAGGCATTTCTCGCGCGTTTACTCCCGCGCGTGTGTTTAAAAAACGCACGCGCGGGCCGCGCGTTTAGGGTAAACGCGCGAGAAAAGCCTGGTGTAGCTTGGCCGTAAGACCTATCACCTCTCGTTCTGCTCTCATGCTCATGGTGCCCGGCCGTAGAGCACCGTAACGATGGAAGTTAGAGAGATCCATGACCCACCCGGCTATGCAATACCCACTCCACCCATCTGGCAGTGTCCCTTTTATGCCCATATATGGAGAGTTCTGTATCTGTCTCCCTGTGTCCCTTTATTCCTATATGAGTTATGTGTCAGGCATGCCCAAATATAGTGTTGTGATGTCAGAACAGACCGGGTCCATATATGGACCCTGGACAGGGGCCCTGGACAGGGTCCTGGACAGAGCCCGGACTTACGCCTTTTGTGGCGGTTCTGGACAGCCGTACACACGTTCAGACGTACATACTACAGACAGACAGAGATGTGGGGCATTTATAGATAGATATCATAATACATACTGTACTCTAAACCAGGATTACAGTACACAGCATATTCACTCCAATGACGCCATATACTGTAAACTGTACAACACGGGAAGTGTGGACAAGAGAAGTCAAACTGACATTTCTTAAATCCTATCTATGAAGGCTGTCGTGTTGTGATTGTAAACCAATAAGGGTTAATTTGGTCCCTGAACCATCAACGATTTAGCTGCAGACCCCCTGGAACCTGTCGGTATTGAGCCATTTGTTTTATAGGGGTTTATATGTGACCTTACCATTAACATCCTATATGAGGCAAAAAAAATCCTTATGCATTAAGTAGAATGTGACTAGGGGGTTTTCATGATTCTGAATCCATTCCAAGCGTTACGCCGGGGCTCCACTGGACGCGTGCGTGCGTGCGTCAAAAAACGAACCGGGGCAATTTTAAAGCAGTCACCGAACGCAACGCAGGCAGTGGAGCCACCCTTCATTGATTAAAAAGGGAACATTCCCTGGCGGTGACGGAGACGCGACGCTGACGCGCCCGGTGGAGCCCCGCCGTTAGGTTTGCATAAAAAAACACTCCTTGTGCTAAAAACAGCCATAGCCACTTGCCCAAATATGCCCAAAATGTGCTGACCTCATCACATTTGTCATGGCGGTTATGGCCGTGTATTTTGTGCAAAACTAATGCTTGGAATGGATTCAGAATCATGAAACCCCCCTAGTTTGACATGTCACATGCTACTTAAAGCATAAGGAAAGTTTGACATGTTTGCCTTATATAGGATGTTAATGGCAGGGTCACCCCTATAAAAACATTGCTCAATACTGACAGCCGGTCAGCAAGTGGATTCATGAATGTATATAGACAATATTGTAGGCCAATAAAATATACTATATACCAAATTTTGTACTAAAGAACAAAAGAAGCCTGTTGACTCCATCAGGCTGTCCAGAGAGAGCCATATTTTTTATTATGATGATGCTTAAAGATATTCAAGTGGAGCAATTTTTTGTAATCATCACTAATTCAACACTTTGTATATGACTGATTGCAGTTTTGGTCATAATTCTGTCATTTTAAATTGCGTAACTGCCCTATATGTAATCCATCATTTCCCAACCCTGCCTGTGTGTGTGTGTGTGTGTGTGTGTGTGTGTGTGTGTGTGTGTGTGTGTGTGTGTGTGTGTGTGTGTGTGTGTGTGTGTGTGTGAGTCACTAGTGACACGATCCATCCGTGTCACTAGTGTGTACACTTCAGAACGTCCCCCCCAAAAAAGCAGGACCTGACACGATCCAACCTCCCCCCATTCTCCCAGGGTCACAGAGGGGCTGCTATTCCAACAGTAAATCAGTAAGCCCATTGTACGTTTTGCATGCAGCTTGACAAAAAAAAAAAAAAAAGCGGGGTAAAATCCGGTGGTGGAAGAGCTCGCCAAAACCTCTGCATGCTTATCATACAAAGAACCTCCTCAGAAAGGCATGACAACCCACCGCAATACGCATTCCTATCAGTGGAAACCATGTCTCCCTTTACAAAAAGTCAAAAACTTGCATCTCACATTTGTATGTATGTGTGTATGTTTATCTATTTATTTATTTATTTTGCTCTCAAGCAGAACATTTAAATCTCCACATTTAAAAAAATCGTTAATGATGAATGCCCTACTTTGTCATACTACATTGTCACACAAAAGTAGCAAAAATAGCCGATCTACAAGCTTGTAGATTGGCTATTCTTTTATTTATTTTTAATTCTTCTGAAGAGCAACAGTTCTGGGTTTCCACCTGACGGCAACAACATATCTTTTTCTTGTTTGCTGATGAGAGCTATTTCAGCTAAGAGTTCAACGAGAAGTTCATGTCTTGTTTATATGCTTAGCAGAGATCTTCTATCTTTATTACTATTCATTATATCACTTAATATGCTCGCCTCCACAGCCGCATTAAACTTCAATATGTACAACCTCTGCTGAATAAACCAAACACTCCACGGACACAACTTGAATGCACATACTGTATCTGGACTCGCTGACGACTTTCTGTTGCTGCCGGATTAAGTTGTTAAAGTAAGAAGAAGACTCTTACTGCAAGCACAGCCGAATCAGGGGATTATCAGTTTAAATATGCAGTGTTGGTTGGTTTGTGTTCATAAGCCAATTAGAGAAGGAGAAGGCGTATCGGAATAAAAAGGTTGATTAGTGGCAGAGTGGATGCCAGAGAGATTGGAGAACATGTGCACAAAAATACGAGCAGCTTATTACAAGCTCTTTGTATGTCTTGCAATGTCTTTCAGTTGTTACATACTCTGATGTTTCTTTTAAGAAGCACCAAGGAGTGATACGAATGATAGGAATGGGACAATATGAAAATATGAAAAAAGTCATGATTATTGGGGCCAAAATTGTTGCGATTAACAATGATGAAAATCATGGCACAGCATCTTTTCAGATCTGGGTCTGTCGCCAAATACATATCAATTTGGGGGGTCGTTGACATAAACATGTTTGAGAACCACTGACATAACTCATATCTCTTGGGCTGTGTTGTTGCTATTACATTTTCACATACATACTTACATGCCTCAACAACTGAGCATCTAAAGGAACAGAACATTTCACACTGCCTCCCATGCAGCTCTTAATGTTCTTCATTAAAAGCTCAATGTTGCCTGTTTTTTTTTGTTTGTTTTAATCCTGTCGTCTTATCACGCATTACGCACATTGTTTTAGGCTGTCAAGAGTCATTTCAGTGCCTCAGAGAGCAAGATTTCGACACGCAGAGTGCATTGGGATGCACCCTTTAACTTGTCCGTGTCATCTCAAATGTTTACAAATATGTAGGCCTATAGGGGTGTCAAATACCACCGAAGTGTAAAAAGCGTTCCTAATAAATAAGAATGTTTATCTGAGCCAGTCTTGCATCCTTCATTTTGGAGTGCGGCTGTGGTGGTATTTGATCCAAGTTATATTTATAGCTGAGACTGCCTAAACAAAAAGGCATCCAGAGGAAGTGCACCTGCTTTTTTCCCCATTTATAGGAGTTTATTCTGCCATAATTGTTTTTGTTTTGTTTGAGGGTTTAAAAAATGAATGCATGGCCTATGTGTGTCACATTAATGAGACCATTTACAATTAAGATTCATAATGTAGGCATTTAGCAGACGCTGCTATCCAGAGCAACTTATGAGTGCAATATTGGAATAATCAGAGTATGCATGGACTCTAGTCAACAAACAAAGATAATTAGTCACCTAAGTAGAGTGCATGCAGAGAGAACAATGTCAAAGAAACTATGGGATATATCAGGTAAACAAGCAATGAACCTAGTAAACAACATGCTCTCTAAATAACAATTGTGGTCAAGAACAACAAATGTAACAAAAACATGAGAAGTGGCCAGCATAATATCCACCTAATAAATGAGCACCCCCTCATAGGGCTTAAGGGTAAGTATCCACTATCCAGTTTGCTTTTCCACAGAGACAGCGAGGCAGCTAAAAGAACAACTGCTTTGTTATTCATTTTAATCGCTGTGACACATCATAAAATAAACACGGTGGAAGGACATGTAACTCTGACATAACCAGTCTAATGCCCGCAGGCTGGAGCAAACCACAGGTGTCCAATAGTGCAAAACAGCCTACACTGATAGGTGATATGTGGGGAACTCAAAAGAAAGGTAAAGCAAAAAGCCAAAGAGAGGGGACAGACAGACACTTCTTTCACCCACTTTTTTACTTGTAAAACCGTGATGTGGCAATAAAGTTGATTCTGATCTTCTTAAAACACACCTTTTCAGATCTTCTTAAAGCATCTATCTGAGGTTCTTTAAAGAACCTTGATGAGGAGGAACTTAGAATGTTACTATGCGGTGCATTTGAGTTCTTCCTCCCTCTCCCTCTCTCTCTCTCTCTCTCTCTCTCTCTCTCTCTCTCTCTCTCATAGTTAATCAGCTATTGGACCCATGTGTGTTAAAATAACATTCAGAATTTGTACTTAAAAAGTGTTGTACACAAGCCAACAGATTTTCTTTTTTTGTTGAAGTAAAAGTAGCAGCAGGGCCGGTTGGCCTAACGACAAACTAGCAGAGCAGTCTTCCGTCCAGGCCATGCGAGACATACATTCAAACACACACATGCCCACACTGACAACATAAGAACTACTTGTGTTTTTACCTGCATTTCAAGATGGACAGATCAGGATCCAAGAGGGGGTAGACCAGGCGACCAAAAACAGAGGGAGAGAAAAAAGGAGAATTCAGTTAGACACTTCGTCAACATAAACCATTTTGTTGTAATGATATTGCATTTGGTGGTGTGACTCTGTTCCTGTGATATTACAGAATCATCTGTACACAGACTCTGACATCACAAACACCCAGAACAGAGCCTATGCAGAGTTATTACATGGACATAACATTGAACACTTCAAGGGTAGAACTTAAAGATACACAGATATTAAACATGAAATCCATCAGTAACAAGATGACATCATGGAGAACTAAATGCTGCAATAGACTGGGGAGGTGGAGAGAGTTTCATCACCGACAAGCTGCAGGCAGAGGTGAGCTCTGCTAAATGTGTAGCATGAAATGGTGTGTTTGCTTAACCATTAAGATTCTAGGAAATGCCTTCAAAATCAGTAGTTCTCAAACTTGTTCGTGCTCGCAGCGCAAAGTGACAAACTGAGTTTGCATATCTGCTATTTTTGAGAACCACTGTTCTAAATCTTAACAGTTGTCAATTAGGCTTGAGATTGTACTTCACCCTTTTTGCAAAAAAGAAAAGAAAAAAAGGTAATGACTCTTTTTAGATTTAGAACACTTTCCTGGGGGTCTTTATGTGTGTAATATGTGGTTTTAGATAGTTTAGATTTTAGCAGTGAGCCCAGTGTCTCTGATGTCATGGACACTGGGCTCACTTACTTCCTGGACTACAATTCCCATAATGCTTTGGTGCACTGCTCCTCCTTGTGGATAGGGGGAGGGCTGTCAGGAAGTAAGTGAGCCACATATTACACACATAACAAAAAAAAACAGGAAAGTGTTCTAAATCTTCTAAACGTCATTAACATATATTTTTTTGCAAAAAGGGTGTTTGCAGACTGCTGCGTTTTCGGACCCGAATTGTGGAGCGAATTTGGGGTCCGGCGTTTTTTGGGTTTTTTTAACCACAGACTGCAAGTAGGCCTACTGTAGCAAAAAATGCACAGCAGTAACACCTTTACGGTATGTAATGTGAACATTGTGCAGGTTGTAGCACTTGAGTGCCACCAGGCTTAGTATGTGCAACACAACTGCTAAGCATTGAGCTTGTTTCAAATGTATTTATTCCCCCCTAAGTGAATATAATTAAAAACGTAAAGTCTTAATTACATGTAATGTTTGCAGCAGTCATTATAATGCTGTAAAATTTAATTCTGGTAATAGAGTGCGCTCAGTGCAGCAGATGTGACCAAATTCGATCTGCAAGGTAAAATGTGTGCACCTTCACGGTTCTGCCCCCAAAATACTTTAGTTTAGCCCCTGGTGGATTCACATTAACCTTGAACTACTAAAGGTAACTCATGAATGCATAATACATGCAAAGCTGCATTTGGTATGAAGGTAGATGAATAATGTTCAAAACATTGCACAGGTACATTTACAGTCCTTAGGCTACTGTACACAGTTTTAGCCCTGAGCATCCCTCAAAGCACTGTTACTTCCTCACAAGCACCTATGGAATTATGGTAGTAAAAAGTCAAGGATTGTACTGTACAGCAAGGTTTGAAGCACCTTTAGCTTTGTGACTTATTTATTGTTGTGTGTGAATGTGTGCGTATCATTAATGCCCTACTTCACTGTACAAGAGTGCCACACAAAAATAGAGACAATAGCCGATCTACAAGCTCACAACGTGTAGATCTGCTATTTTCACAACTTTTGGAAAAAGTGGAAGTGAAAATTGAAATAGAAAATTAGGGCGATCGGTTTTATAATATTGGAACCAATGAAAAGTATTAACAAGAGCTTGTGACTAAATAATAACAACATAGGATCCCAGGTTCCCCTTTTCCATTTCCTGAAAGGTAACAGTTTTGGACATCTCAGCAACAATGTTATGTGTAGAGGGAGAGAGATTGGAAGATAAAAGGGAGTGGGAGGGACGGAGGGAGGGAGGGAGATGGAGTGAAAAGGAGAGTGATAGAGAGTCACAGAGAGCAGGCACAACAGCTGCGGTGGCAGCTGTATGAAACCTTGTATGTCCAAAAGGAAACAAAATAAAACCCACAGACACACTTCACCTTTGATTAAAAACGGTAAAAAAATGTCAAAAATAGCCAATCTACACGCTCCCAACGTGTCGCTCTGTGACGCGCCTTAGCATCTAGATTTTGCTATAGTGTGACACTGTAGAATGATAAAGTAGGGCCTGAATTTACGAAAAAACGAAATATGGAGATACAAGGTTTCTGCACAACAGCTGCGGTGGCAAATCAAAGAGGAAACATGCTGTGATCCGGATCAGTGACGGACAGAGAGAGAGAGAACCAAGCGTGTAGCGCATCACATTTTCAAAATGAGTTGCTTTAGAAGTGCATTACGGAACCAAAGCAGCAGAAAATATCCTCGAGGAACAGCTGCATAACAATGCAGCTTTATTTATAGAGGCTTGATGAGATCATAGTTGGATGATTTGATTAACTTAATTAAGGTCGATGAAAAGGGCCGACGGAGCAAAACATGTATTTCTATGTAAATATGTGGTCCAGTGCTTATCATAATTCTTCATTTCAAGGACCCCCATAACTCCAGAGAGTGTAAAAATGGAACCCATTTGTGCACACTCAAGAGTTACAATTTACAATTTAGGCATTTAGCAGACGCTCTTAATCCAGAGCGATTTACATTAAGCAAGAACAAAAAGCATGGGAATACATCACATATATAAAAAGCATTTATCATGAAACATGCGTAAGCTAAGAACGTAACAGTGGAATATCTATATAATGAAACTATACATATAAACTATACATATATGTAAATCGCTCTGGATTAAGAGCGTTTGCTAAATGCCTAAATTGTAAATATATGCTATACTAAGCTATACATATGTACTATGACGTGCTATGACTACATACAATGCAATTATAGTGCTGTCTACATAACATGCTAAAAGTCTGTATCAAATGCTATCTAAGTCTACAAAGATGCTATCTAAGGGGGTAGGGTAAGTGCTATGGGCCATGATGGAGTCTGAAAAGGTGGGTTTTCAGACTGCGGCGGAAGATTGGGAGTGATGCTGCAGTTCTGACTGCAACAGGAAGTGCATTACAGACCTGTATGGTACACGTTCATTTGGAACCCACTCAAGGAACCCCGAAGGTCCCTGGACCCCACTTTGAAAACCGCTGGTGTAGGTCATTGTTTTGGAATACGCCACGGTTGTGTTATAATTTGCTCCTATGTTGTATATTCATCCGTCTATATGCAAACATCAACATTTTATCCTCAAAATATCACGAGTCAGCATCATTTGCCAAAGTGTGCGAGCAGCAGCAAAAAACTAAAATATGCAAGTGAAAGCAAATAAGTGGTTATATAAGGTTTTATAAATATAGATAAGTTATATAAATAAGAAATAGGCTAGTCATAAAGCCTGTGTTTATTGAGCTTTTATTTAGATTTATACGTTGACTGATGATCGTATGATCGTGTAAACATGCGCTGGAATGCCCCCAGGACGTACTAAACCTGTTAGGACATGGAGAGTTGTTTATTGTAAACAGTTGTACTCTGAGGGCTCTTCTACAGGAACTAAATGAACCCAAGTTAAAAAAACAGGGTTCTGGATCTGTTTCTCAGAACCATGGTTCATTTTGACAGCAAATTGATTTAGTTTTTTGATTGATTCATATTTTAGTCATCTGAAATGCTTTAGTTTTAGTCGACTAAATATCACAAGATGTTAGGGCCGATTAATTCTCCTACTACTGAAATTTCTGACGAGCCGAAATCATTTCGGCACTACAGCGGTAAAATAGGAGTATGAATCGGCCCTTAGTCACAGCGTGACACATGAGCTTGTATATCTGCTATTTTTAGAGTGCAACAGCCGAGCACAACCAAACTTAGTGTGACTTAGTCTTTTTAGTTGTACTGGATCTTCTCCACTACTCCCTGACATTTTTGCCTAGTTTTTATTTGTTGATGGAATTGTTAATATATTTAGTCTTACAGCGTTGAGAGAGAAGCGGAAGCGCTCCGAGGTCCATAGTTGTCAGTAACTGAAAATCAGGTTCTCATTGGAGAGGGTTCAATAATATAGGTAAACAAATTTGAAGTTCCCTCCCTTGTATTTAGTCTTAGTCATCATAGCTTAGTTTGTATTGTTTTTGTTTTTGTCAGTGAAATAAATAAGGTAGTCGACCAAAATGAGGTGGTACTAACCCTGAGTTAATGCGAACTCAGAATTCAGAACTTGTACTTTTCTTTCCTCCAAAAGTAAGGCTCCATTTGGAACCCCCCTCAAGGAATGCTGAAAGCTTCACCCAAAGCTCGCAGAGTTTTTTCTTATATTTATTATTTTATGACATATGCCTACCATAAAAAAGCCATAAGAGACATATGCTTTTCACATTTACAGAGCTGTATTCCCTCTGAAGAGCAACTGAGGCATTGCTGGGGGTTGAGCTCTCTTCCTCCAAACAAGAGGAATTAACTGTCTGACACTTGGACCGTGCTCCACAGCACACCTGGTTCCTTAGCAACACCCCCCACCGATGCAGTAAACAGATGTGCCGTTGAAAGGAAATTTTACACTTACAGAGCAAGCCTCTGGAAAAAGAATAGAAGAAGCTCAAGGGATCTCTCTTTTTATTCCCCCCAAATGAGAGCATGAAACCAAAGTGCACTGTGCAACACAACCGGTTTCTACCACATCTCTCGCTTGTCTTCGTCTCTCTCTATGCTATGAAAGTTGCCTTAGAGCGTTGGTTCTCAAACTGGGGTTCACAGTTAAATTATTGATAGTTTAGGATTAGGAAACATATGGATGGGATGGACCCTTTACAAGTTAGAGTGTACAAATGGAACCAAATGGACCCGATATTAGGGTCCCAGTGTCAGAGATATAAATCACAGTGTATACAGGCTACAGTAAGGCCTGCCACTAACTCAACATCCGGGGAGCCACTCCTTGGGGTTTCTTTTGTCTTCCACTCAGTTAGAGGTCCACAGTTCTGTGGACCTCTAACTGACTGTTGAGTGTAACCGTGGACCAGACCTTGTTGACACACAGAGCGTCTTATACATCAAACCAGCTGGATAACGTAGATGTTACGGTTCACATTAACACCATGAAGGCCAGTGGTTCTCAAAAATAAAAAAATAAAAAAGATGAATCATCAAATATGGTGATCATTATCAGCATTATATTATCACATATATTGTATCATATCATATCATATTGTATCAAATTCTGACATATGATGCCTTGATGTTGTCAACTCTCCTCTAAAGTGGACATCAAAATGAGGAACCAGAAACACTTCAGCCCAATGTTGTGTTTTGGTTATTTGAAAACAGCAAATCTAGCTCATAATGTCAATGCATTATGAGCTTGTACAGTAGTTTGAAACATGTTGACAGATCTTGACAAATTAATTATCTAATATAGAGGTCTCCGGGATGCAATCTTCTCAGACAGCTCTAAACAAACAATTCAACAGTGTATCTCTGTGGTCTATATGCCTTTATTTAGTAAAAGCAAACGTCAAGGTTCTCTTTATCTGTGTCTCCCATAGGAGAAATGTATTTTAGAGTAAAGGCCAAGCCGCAGTGCAAAAGACATAACACATACATAACATACATAATGTCTCTGTCGGGTGGAAACCCTGTATGTCCAAAACAGTTTGATACGTGTGTGTGACGTACGCTGCAGTGTGATCAAAGTACGAAAAAACACGGAAAGTTAAAATATAGAGATAGGAGGTTTCTGCCCGACAGCAACGATAACATAAAACACAGTGCATAGTGACACATGTGCATACACTTAGCACGTCGAGGTGGTCAGTGGTCACAGACATCGCTTATACTAATTGCCTTACAGGCATACCTCTCAGGCCATAAACATTGTGCAAAAAACTCCCTAGTCCCTACAAAATACAACTGCAACAATAGTGTGGTCACGCAATATATTACCGGACCTTAGAGCCTGCGTAACTATCTCAGTGTCCTGTCATTCTGTCTGACCTCAGGGGACATTTAGACATTTAATTGATAGCGGAACACACAGGGGCGTGTATCTATCATCACACATCACACATACTACTAAGAGTTCAACATGTGCGAGGGGTCAGAAAAGGGTTGCCAACCATACCTGAAATTCAAATAAGGGACCCTTTATTTCCAAGAAAAATAATTAAGGGATGCTCAGAATCTTTTTCTGAAAAAATCTCCCTGTGCAGATTTTATATATATTTATTATATTAACCACTATATTAACCACTTGTATATTAACCACTCACAGCACATCCAAGTACAGTCTAGACTCTAGAGGTTTTATGTGCATTATACAGTATTATGATGTAGGCTATATGAGCCGTTTGAACTTTGTAAGATGTGTGTCATTGATTGATTCCCAACAATAAGCAATAAAGTGTGTCCCTTATCGTTTCAATAAGGGACTTTTAGTTTCCAAATAAGGGACAATATTTCAAGGCAGGGTTCTTGTCATTTTTAACACAACATTTAAATGAGCTCCAGATGAAAATAGTCATTTTTCTACGCCCTATGTCGCCAGGCAGGGTGATGAGGCAGAGGTATACGAGCCCTCACCACAAATGTTTCAGCGCCGCTCGATAAAGACAGCATATCATTGACCCCGTTTAGCAACTGGCGGGATCCACTTGCGCAAGCTAGCTCGACTACGCTAATCCCACAGCTTTCACAGTGTCTGAGTAAAAACCCTCAATACAACAATTCCAAAAGAAAAAACATGTCTCTCATGGAAACGCATGGTAAACAGTCACCCCTCCTCTTTCGAAATGTGAAAGAGGAGCGCGCGCACGCACACGTTTGCATTTCTATACTTGTGGGGACATCAGCATTTCAGGACACTGATTTGCATGGACACTGACACTTTTTTACCCTAAAGCCGAATATAACAGATTGGCTATTTTAGTATTTTCGGTGCATGCACATGCACAACACCTGCGCACAACTAAGTTTTAAAGCATAATTTCAACCCTAACCTCTAATGTCTAATCCTAATCCCAACCTGAATCTTTTCCTAACTGTAAATCGACTAGACTTAATATAACATTTTAACCATACATTTATCTTGTTTGAACATGAAAATTGTCCTCACAATGTCTACTTCTCAAGTTCTACTATACATGTGTGGACATTTAGATATGAAATGTATGAGCAATACAAGTGTACACACACACACACACACACACACACACACACACACACACACACACACACACACACACACACACACACACACACACACACACACACACACACACACACACACACACACACACACACACACACACACACACACACACACACACACACACACACACACACACGCTTCTCCACCTAGGGGCAAGTTGAGCAGCTCCTCTAGAATACGATTTCCTGCACCATATCTAACAGACCGGTTAAACCACTCAAACTATAACTGATGTCACCCACGGTTCGTTTTTTTCGTTAGCCTAGACATGTGGGCGAAGAGGGTGTGGTCCGCGCTGCGCTGCCACAGGCTTACACAGGGCAGTGCTCCATATAATTTCTACACATTTCACTAACCACGACATGGCCATTATGAGACGGTTCGAAACCGAAGCCCCGCCGCCGGCCAAACAAAACACGCCTACCCTCTCTCTCTCTCTCTCTCTCTCTCTCTGCCGAACGGAGCCTTCAAGGTCTGTCAGACGCTGCTCAAGTGTCTTTTTGTGATGACCTTCGAAAAGGGTAAAATAAGTGACAAATGCCAGAGGCACACAAACTCCCCCAACATCTGTAACCAAAAGACCCACGGCCTCTCGAGAAGAGAGGCGAGCGAATCATACTGAATAGGGGAGGACATTCTATTCGGAACACTCAATTTTGTTTTGGGTGCATTTTATTCTTACAGTTGTGTAAAGTAACATTTACTCAAGTGTTGTATTGTTTGTGTAATGTATGTATTGTATGCACTGTTCATTTGTGTTGAGGACCCTCTCTAAAATGAGATAAGGCTTCTCAAGGGGATTATCCTTTTCAATAAAGGTATATAATAACAAGTACTGTACTTAAGTGCAATGTCACGGTCGGTACTTTTACTTTACTTGAGTAGGCTATTTCACATTTGTGTATACTTCTACTCCATGACATCTAAGAGGCAAATGTCCACAGCTTTAGTGACTAGTTACTTTAATCAAATAAAAAATCTTAAAAAGTGTTTTTGAAAATAGCCAAGCTCATAACACGGCTGTATGCAACGTGATGTGAGCTTGTAGATTTGGCATTTTTGAATAACATACTATTACTAGTTAGTTTAGTATATTTTAATACTTTTACACTTTGACTTGAGTAATATTTTGAATGCAGGTATTTTGCTTGCAAGTATGTTGACATACATACAGTAAGCAGGAACTGGGGGTGGCAATGAAGGACCGGAAAGTCTGGCGTGGCATTGTGAAATCTATGATCTACAGTATGTCGACATAGTCATATTGCTACTTTTAGTCATATTGCTACTTTTGCTTAAGTCCAGTACTTCTTCCATCACCACTGTATTTATCTTAGACACGCAAATGGCTCTCAAGTAGGCTCTCAAAATGTCTCTGCAACTCTGCAGGGTCATATTATATGATAGAATGTTGTCAAACTGAGCCCTTACCACCGTCATGCCTTATGTGTCACTTTGTGGAAACAAAGACGGGCTCTGTGCTCAGCTGCGCAGAGAGTGAAGATTATCAGGAACGATTCACACATGAAAACCCAACAAGATAATTTACAAGACAACAGTCATACAATAGTAGCATTCATGCAAGGGCTAATCTCTTGCTTGAAATTGCTGTTTTTCTATAGTTCTTGAGTGTTGGCCAAGTGACGGGTTTGGTTTTGGGAACATGCAGGGTTTTGCAGGCAGAGACTTATGCTTCCTGCCCTGGCTCCAAATCTGAAGTTCCCATCGTTAAGAAGTGGTGGGGGGAAGAGGGTGGGGGGACGGGGGTGGAGACAGTGAATGCGGGGGTTGGGGGGCGGAGGCTGGCAAACGCAGAGCATCAGATAAGTGCATGTTGTTATTATTTATTCAAAAGCCCAAAAGCACAGCTTGCAGGGCAGACAGGGACGCCGATTCCCCCCAGGTACAGGGCAGGGCTGCGATTGGCTCAGATCCCCCTGCTAAATAAGCCAACCTTTCAGTCCTCTAAGCCAGGTGGCGATGCTGACAACATGACACCCTCTGAATTAGGGGCTTAATATCTCCTTCAATGTTAATTTATCTGGGTTTAATTGCACTGGGATTCACAAGGGGGTGACAATCTGTAAAGTGGCTAAGACAGATCAAGGGGTAGGAAGACCGTGGTCGTGGTGGGTCCCAGCGGGTCAATGTGCTGAACTAGTGGATTGTCTCTCCCAGGATGCTCCCCCTTATATTATTACTGCAGCGTCTGCTCTGCCCCGTCCAGGATTCCTGGTTGATGGCCCCTCGCATGAATAAAACATTGAGGAGTGCCACGGGACTGAACCCCCCCCCCCCCCCCCCCCCCCACACACACACACACACACACAGTGAGAAACATCTCCACGCAAGCAATCTAGTTAACTGCAGCTTCTTCAGGATGCACATATACGCACCACATCAAAATGTGTTGCATTTGAAATGGACACATACCATCCATACTGCATATATTTAATTTTTATTTAAAGCAAGCCTTGAAAATGCATGACTGTAGCACATGCACGGAACTGTATACAGTATATAACGCATGTTTTGTCTAGGCTTGGGTTGGTGCATTGGGCTTTTTATCCACATTCGGACGATAATAGGGATGTACATTATCGATTAATTTACATTTGATGACCTTATCAATCGATTAACCAGTTAGTTGATAAGCAGCGTTTTTTCCCCATCAATGTCTAACATAACAATCTGCGTTTCGCTGATATACGGAAAGAATACAAAAGGCATATATTCCTTCATCAAATATTTATTTGACCATTTGAGATACAGGGCCAGGAAATGGCATTTGTATGAGGAATAAAATGAATTGAAAAGTGCACTCTCTTGTCTGTCACATCACATGCAAAAGCAGAGACGTTTTTGTGTCTACTAAGGTGGGGGGGACTTTTAACCGACCCACATGTGCGTACCTCGGCCACGTGCACGCGCAGACAGCATTACATTCACAGAAAACAGCCCAATAATAGAACGGCAGAATTTCCAATTAATCGTGGCCAGTGGAATTGAACCGTAACAGCCAGTTTTCACATTCAATGCTTAGCGAGTGTACTGGAATTTCCAGTAACAATTAACCAAACGACCCAAAGCCTATAGTTGAGTGGATCATCTTTCCTGTTGCGGTATGTGGTAGTTTCAGCGCAAGTCGCTTTTGCCATTTTCAATATCCTCTGGTGGAAATATTTACAGAGTGACATACATACACATTTGAGCCTGATCGAAATGTCATTTTAAATGATATATGGGCCCTTTTTGTATCTTTTACAATTATGCAGCATTTGTGTCCTGGTTTCTAACCACTTTGAACCTGGCACCCCTATTATGATTCTGAATAGCAGTATACTTGTAGATCACGATCGGACAGAAAAATATGGCATCAGTCAAGCTCTAGAATTGACCGTACATAAATAATGTCATAATAGTTTAATAATAGTCTTGCTTGACTTATAAATAGCATATTGTAGTAACATGGTACACATGTACTCACATCATACGGTATCAATGTTACTCAATGTCTGGTCCAGGGCCCACTAGGGGTCCAAATGGACCCTTACGGTTCTGTAACTCCGAGAGCATTCAAATGGAACCAAATTAACCTGTAACGGGCCATTTGGTTCCATTTGGATTAAACGTTAAAACAGAGAGAGTGTATCTGAGATTGATATTAGACACATTTTAGACATTTGTACACACTCAGACCCGCAAGGGTCCATCCGGACCCTGGTGGGGACAGCGTGATCTAGTATTACAGTGACGACACTAGCGTAGACTCCCATTGTAACAATGGAATGCGGAAGTGCTTATTCTATCTCAATGGGATTGTTCCAATGTTTGGAACTATAGCCCATAGCACCCCGCTTTGTGGCAAGATAAAAGCGTGTCGCGGCTTTGTTCTTCTACGGCTCTGGGTGGGCCCACGGGCCAGAGGTTGAGAAACAGTGGTTTATATACCACCTCCCTATCTGACCAATCAGGATGCTCGGGCCGCTACTCGTGTGACCGCATCAACTCTGTGTCCTCCATTCACAAATGAGGGCTTAATGACAACAGAAACGGCCATTCACCATTGTTCACCTCTATAGCGCTCCTCTGTTCCCAACCATGTGTATTACTGCACTAATATTTATTATGTCAGCCTCTGAGTCTCTTCCCACAGTCACACTACCCGTTCAGCCCCCAATGCATGTTGGGAAAAGACTATCTACCCCCCCCCCCCCCCCAACTGCCATTCAAGTGCATTGCTTCATATGCCGTTAGCCATACACAGCAACCTTGCACCCTCAGGCAAATGCCCCATCTCTCCATGCACGCACACACGCACACACGCACGCACGCGCATGCTCGCGCGCACACACACACACACACACAAAATAGCAAAATAGTAAAAAAAAGGCAAAGAAGTTTAGGGATAAGGGGTTTAGCGGTGACGAAAATGGAGCCCTATGTGCCCAGACGGTTGAGCTAACCGTCCTGACCTATACATCGTTTTTAAACCATAAAACAGCCATTTTCTCTCGTGAGGACCAGGAAATTTGTCCTCACAATGTCCGTTTCTCAAATCCTACTATAGCCTACCCGTGGGTACATTTGGCCATCATAAGTATATTAACACAAGCACACAGCCACACACACGTACGCACAAACATGTACTGTACACTCCCATTACGATGCTTGGCCAACACTTTGGCGTTCCAATAGAGGTGTTGCATACTTGCATTCCTCCACTAATTGCATGAAACTAGGTCTGCACCCCTCTTACACCCAATCAGTGAGGCCAGAGGGCTCGCTGCTGCTGCTGCTGCTGATTACATGATGCCAGCGGAGCCCGCCTACACCGTGGCACTACACTACACATTCAGAGTATAGGCCTGTCACTGTCACAATTAATACAAAATGGTCTACCGGTAATCTCAATTAATGAGATAATTGCGATAATTTCAGAATTTCCATGTTAACACCCCGAACACCCGGGGTTATTTAATCCATTAATTAAATAATAGCACCCAGCGATTTATAGCAGCGGAGCACATTTAGCGACGGACTGGATGTTATCCCGGATGTGGCTGAAGTAGCTTGATATAGCCACAACACTCTCGAGACGATCGACAACAACGGGAGGTATGATTTTCTTGTTTTTGATCAAGAGTTATTAACGTTTTAAGATTTTCAATCTCGTCGGCTAAAATGGGGGGGAACATTTTCGATTAAGTCCCAACGAAAAATAACATTGAGTGTTGCGCAATGCGCAATGCGATCGGTTCTGATATCAATAATCTTCGTCTTTTTGATCAATCTCCGTCTTGAGTGCTGGGCGTTACTAATTGAAAGGGCGGAGAACTTTGTCCTGTGCGCTCAGGGTGTTAAAAATCTAATATTTTCAAACAATTATAAAAATAGTGGCAATGGCAAATTGATTGATTGATTTTGATTGAATACTTACATTGAAAACTGATTGCAAACAAGAATGACTCAGTCATAATTGCCATCTGCAACAAGCTGTCGTTTATGAGCATAATCAGTTTTTGTGCCGCAGCCTCAGCTCAAGCTTCATGTTGCGGCGTTCAGAGTATGGGATTTATGGGTAAGTCTCCCATTGGCTTAGAGGCAGCCAATGATGAAAAGGTTTCTACAACGGTCGCTAGTAGAGGTAGGTGAACATGTTGTCCAGCCGCATTTCAAGCAGCTGGCAAAAAAGGCACGGTGGCACAGATTCATACAAAAGAATGCTAAAAGGATAACACAGGGGCTTGTTTCCATGAAGCTCCTGTGTATTAAATTCATCAAGAGATTTAAAGACAAACAATAATACAGTAATATAGAAACATATATACCATACGAGTAGTATGTTTAACAAGAAATAAAAATATGTACAATCTACAAGTTCAAAATGTTTCAGCTTGTAGCCTTGTAGGCCTGTTTGGGAATGGGGACCTGATCTCCCATTGACCATGACCTTGTATCACCTGGTGTATTGTGGTTCACAAACACCAGTGGTGGAAAGTATATTTACTCAAGTACAGTACGATTTTGAGGTACTTTTACTTTACAGCAGTTTGTCCATGTTGATGCTTTGAGATGTAGTGGAGTTGAAGTTTCAAAGGCAAATACTGTACTTGTTTTTAGTTTTACTCCACTACAATTATTTGACAGTTTTGCTGACAATACTTGCTACTTTTACTCAAGTCAACATTTTTATAGGCTTTTGACCTGTAAAAATGTACTGTATGTCGACATTGTGGTATTGCTACTTTTACTCAAGTAAAAACGAATCCGAGTACTTCTTCCACCGCTCTTCACAACACAGCCCAAGAGCAGGTGGCGGGTGGGGTTGGGGGGGTGCTAACAAAAGCCAATTATTCTCACCTCTGTGCTGCTCCCGCCAGCAGACATGTAATCTTAAATGGTCTTGGGTGATCCCATAGGCCGGCCCTGAGCCCTCGGAGGACGTGCTTTCAACAGATGAAGCTGTCACCAGAAGCAGCTTGACTTCGGCAGCAGGAGCGTTTTTCCTTTCTTTCTGATTAGACAGCCCTCACCTGTCCCCTTATACCGGGGCGTCTGATATTTCACAAACGCTGCCCCCGTCTGTAACAAAAGGACCAGCTTTGTCGGAGGTTTTTCGTCTAAAGGTAATTGGATGATCACCCCCCGTTTCTGACTCTTTGATATTGCTGTCCGGTGGAAACCTCATATGTTCAAAAGTGTTACATGTCAGGATTCAAATTCGAAAATAGCAGTTGGCTATTTTTGTGGTGACTGTAAGTAGGGCATTCATTTATAAAAAATAATTAATTCATTATAAAAAATAATTAATTGCAATATGGAGATACCAGGTTTCTACCCGACAGCAATGATATATGCTCAACACTTTTGAACCCCTTTGCCGGAAAAGAAAGAAGAGTTGCTTTATCTTAGTTTCTTTCATTCTGTTCCCCTTTCACGAAGGTGAGCGAAAGAAGTGCAGATATGAAATAATGATGGCAGCCCGGTGGCAGCTCTCTCCTGAAGAGCAGGGGTGGAATTTCAGCTCTGCAGCAAAGACGAGGGGCAAAGATGGAAGGGAGGATGCTGTTACGCCGCGAGGATCAGGTGGCGAGGGACAGAGAAGGGAGCTGTACTACAAAGTCTCCCCAGGTTATTGCTATAAATATAAAGATAGAGCACCGAACGGACACGGTTGTTCACTTCCACCCCGAGGAGAATGCTGAGCCTCCTGTAATGAGTGGGCCTTGTTGTGCATGTCGATCTGGAAATATCGAAGCACAACTGGCTTTCTTTCAGTGGTTCTCTCAATCTCAAACCTTTTTCATGTCAAGGACCACACAATTGATGTGTTTGGCCAGGGACTTCTAACTGAACATTATTTGTGCCAGCGACGCACATACAGAATTGGGGTTGTTAAAATGTATCAAAAATAATCAAAAATGTTCACATTATTTAAAGACTTTTTTTTAATAGCAGATTTATACAACACACGTGTTGTGGGCTTAGATTAGCTATTTCCGCCATTTTGGCCAATTGCCGACAATTTCCAAAAGGATAAAGTAAGGCTACGGTGATTAATACCAGGAAAAGTCAACACTTGTGCCAAATATACACAACATATCTAGTAGTATGTTGTGATAATGATCACATATCTGAATATCAGCCCTATGTCACCCTACTGCATACCACTTCCCATAATGCACCAGTAAGTGCTCCTAAATTAATGCTCTGTGGTCACACAGAGCATTAACTCATCCTGGAGTTATGTGAGCATATTGTACAATCACTCTTAGTAACTTGGTAACGGCATGCACAGTTTAAAATAAACTGCCAGAAAAAAAAAACAATAGTACTTTTTAAAATAACAAATGACAATGTCTCCCAGGTCATGTGGCTTTATGGTGCTGGGCCTGTTCTGTATCATTTGTAAAGGAGAGCCCCCCCTGAGTGTCTGTGTGATGGCCTCCAAAGTCCTCATTATGTGTAGGCTGCAGAGATGGGCTCTAAAGCTGTCATTATGGGTATGTTGAAGTTGCCGCTCTGTGTTTCAACAAGATTGGTGGTTTGACATGACTCATGAGACAACCCATTTCTTTAACACAGTCTTACAAACGTGCATCGATTGTACACAGAGGAGACAGGAGCTGTTGTAAAAGTAAGACAAATACTCTAAAAAGATGGACTCGAGTCAGTGGATTACCGGGCGGTTTTTCCTGTTTGGTTTTGTTTTGTTCTCGCTGATCGCCCAGTAAGCTAAACCTTTTTTGTACTGGCAGTTTTTTTTTCTTCTTTACAGCCAACATAACTCCATTCACCAACCAGACGCTTTTCCTTGTCAAAGTGCTCCTTCACATTTCCTGTTGGAGGGTTGATGGTAGCTGGTTGTAGCCATTCAGAGAGGACTGGAAAAAGCTTGTCAGGACAAGAGTTAGTGCCCACAATGAGTCAGCTGGAGCGTTTAGTGGCCTGAATGCTTTGATAATAGTTGTCCTGTGTACTCTTCTACACAGTACAAAGAGCTGGGATGCCACAGGTCCCACAGTGAGCTGCTGCCGTAACCACCAAAAATTCAGAGGCATCTAAAGCCAGAGGTTGTCAAAGAGGGGTCTGGGGAACCCCAGGGGACCTTGAAGGGGTTCCAAAAGCAAACACAATTATTATTATTATTATTAGTATTAGTATTAATATTAGTATTATTGTTGTATGAACAAAATTTGTATTATTAACACAATACAATATTATCCTCACAATATAGATAAAGGTATTTTCTCAAATGCTGATATTTGATTTTGTTTGAAGCAAGTGCCCAGGAAGCAAATGCTACACCTTGCAAGTTACAAGTCTGTAACTCTCAGTGCGTACACATGGAACCAACTCTCTCAGATTGATGGCGATCCTTGATAATACGTCTGAGAACCACTGGTCTGCATGGATTCCACTGTCCACACTTTTGACCAGTAGAAGGTGCTGCAGCAGCCTGATTGTGTTGACTTGTTTTTGTTTTGTTTTTCTTGCATCTGATCCGTATTCGGATCAGAGGAGATGCTTAGAGAGAGAGAGAGAGAGAGAGAGAGAGAGAGAGAGAGAGAGAGAGAGAGAGAGAGAGAGAGAGAGAGAGAGAATCCCTCCAATCTATAAATATCATGCATTTATAATTCACTTGCTTCACCAGAGGCAACCCTTCTCTTCTCCACTAGACTGGCCAATCGCCGGACAGCAATGTGACGTAGAGATATTTCTTTGAAATGGGGTCACCCTAATTTGTTTATAGATAGATAGATAGATAGATAGATAGATAGATAGACAGATAGATAGATAGATAGATAGATAGATAGATAGATAGATAGATAGATAGATAGATAGATAGATAGATAGATTTCACATCTGTGTAGGCATAAGTATATGCTAAGCATAGGCAGCCTTGCGAATCAATGGTTCCTGAGCCATGTGGCCCATAGGTCAGGGACCTAGCTTGTTTCTGTATTGTGAAGCAGCTTGATGTACAAGTACACCCCCTGGACATGACACACGCTAGTATGTCACAGGGACCCCCCAATCCAACCCTTGAGGCTGAGTGCCAAGCAGGGAGGCCTCGGGTCCTATTTTTTTATAGTCTCTGGTATGGCTCGGCTGAGGATTGAACGCCGACCTCCAACTCTCAGGGCAGACACACTAACCAACCACAAGGCACACTATGGGTTTTAAGTGGTTAAGTGGTTCATAATCATACTAATCAATTTAGTCAGTCATGTTGATTCGTTGATATATAAAAACAAAAAATATATAAAAACAAGCTTCAAGATTATTTGATTATTCAAAAAGTAATCAACAGAATAATCTCTAAGAAAATAACTGACAGTAGCAGCCCTATATGTGTGCCAAAAGATTACAACAGGATCGTTGTGTAGAATTACCACCATATGAATGATGATTCAAAACCAGACGAGGCTGACACACCTAAGCA
Organism: Electrona antarctica; assembly: GCF_951216825.1. Lineage (NCBI taxonomy): Eukaryota > Metazoa > Chordata > Actinopteri > Myctophiformes > Myctophidae > Electrona > Electrona antarctica. Next base: position 33,642,154 of record NC_136792.1, on the reverse strand, counting down.
AGAAAAACAGCTATGCAAACAACCAGTGTGTAATTTGACTACAGCTGAGGTGTGTGTATTTTATCTGTCTACATCTTCACCACAAATATGACTGAAGTTAGGGATGCATTATACACATTTATCATTTTGACTGAAGAATCCACACCAGCAATCACACACAGAAGGGGGAAAGCACCGTGCCGTCAGCATCAATCTAGAGACATGTTTGCTATGGCAAGAAAAAAGCACAACAACAACAACGTGGAAAACTCCCTTTAAAGCCCCAAATAAAGACTTATATAACTGCATCCACTGTAGATGCAAACAGTCCGAAGTGATTTACTATTGTGAAATCACTCACACTGTATCGTTCTATTTATCTTAAAATGCAGGATTGCTTTGCTTGGAGGTCCCAGACACTGTGATGAGGGCTAGGCAATATGAACAAGACGAAATATAGCAATATGTGATCCAATACCTCATGTGTATATTGTGAAAACTTGGCATTGTGGGGGCCACTGGGGGATTTAAATCCAGGAAAAGGCAACACATGCTATATCACAATAGTAAGCCTTGCCGAGCCATGAGGCCCATAGGGCTAGGAGCCTATCTCCTGTTTCTGTAGCACCAGAAGTGTGGCTTCAAGTACAAGTACACCCCCTGGACATGACGCTAGTATGTCGCAGGGACTTACCCGATGCAGCACTTGATGCTGAGGGACAAGCAGCGAGCCACTCCCCCTTTTTTAAACCAGTCCCTTGACTTGAAGTGCTCTCGGGAGGTTCGCTCGTCAGGAAGTGCCCCTCCAGCTGAATCAAGTTCCCTTGATTAGGGTGTTGAGTATTAAAAAAACCTTTGGAACGCACTCGCCCTCATTGCGGTGCCTCCAGGAAACAGACACCATTTGTTGCCATGGTTACCATCATGCCATTGTGTTACCTGTTATTTTGTTTGTACAGTTATATTGCATTGCATCGTGTATTTGTTTGTATGTGGATTTCATTAATATGGACATTTAAAAGGAAGACAGCGTAACTGTCAAAAATGACATTTCATATAAATCCATGGTGTTTATAAATCATTGTGTTAAAAGGTGTTTTGTTTGTGTGATTTCAATCATTTACAGTTTTGGGTAAATAAAGAGCCCTTGTGAACATCAGTTGGTGTGTTGTCTATATTCTGCATCAGATGAAGATTGTTTAGGAGCAGTTACACAACGCAAATGCAATGTATTTGTGGTGGTACTTACATTTTGTAGGTCGCATTTTCCATTCGGACAGAGAGCATGGCTGCACAAATCGAGTTTAGATCGGCATAGACTCGCCCTTGAGGGCTTTATAAGCCACTTCCACTCAAGGCTACTTGGTTTCGGACACTTAATATGGCGCAGCCTCGTGTGAACGTGCATACCAAGTTCAAGTGTGTAGGGCGAGTGGCGAGGAGGCGGTTTCCAAAAGGGCCACAGGGTCTCATTTTCAGAGACTTTAGGTATGACCTGGCTGGGGATTGAACCCTGATCTCCCAGTCTCAGGGCAGGTACTCTAACCACAAGGACACTGAGCTATACAATGGTATTACAATATCCAAAATTCCTGATGAAAATGTATACCTAGTGTCATGACACCGATATGTGAATGCACAATGCACATTCTCAAGGTGTGGTCCAGGCCCGAGGGCACGCAGGGTTAATTTGGGTGGTTTCAAATGGACTTAACTAAGCATTATGTAATACTTTAGCTATTGAAAGATAGCAGATCTACAAGCTCGTAGCGCGCCACCGAGTGGTGCGCTACGAGCTTGTAGGTCTGCTATTTTTGAAAAATTGTGAAAATGCGGCACACATCTTTGAATATATATTCTTTCAGACGTCAGGCCTAAATGGGTTAAAGGTCTGTAACTCTGAGGGTGTACAAATGGAACCAAACTGACCCTTACAGGTCTGTAACTCTGAGGTCGGACGAATGGACAGTGTTATTGGGGTCTTTGAAAGTTTGAGAACCGCTTAAAGTATTGAAAAATAATGTTCACTGCTTCTCAGTAGTGCCTTGCTTCCAGACGACAAAGCGAATACCAGGTTCTGTACATGTCTTTGCTAACAGCATTTCTGCTTCTTACAGCCTAAAAAATGGAATAAAAACAACCGCAACGGTTAATTACTGCCACTTTGAAATTATTATTTCAGATGCTGAGACACCTATTTGCAAGCACGAGGCCAAAACAACACCTTCAGTCAGGAGCAATATCATTAACAGAGATGAAACAAATCGAGCAAAAAATAAAAATAAATAAAAATAAAACACCAAACAAACAGTAAACAGCCAACACGAGCCAGAGAAGTGTCAAGGGTGCGTTGCTGTAATCTAATTCTGGGTTGGGCCTTTAAGTCGAGCAAAGCCTGCTCTCTATGGAAAACAGCCCCGTCAGGACCTGTGCGGTCGGCCCCCTCTTTGTGTCACTGTCATTTAGCATCTGCAGCGGCCTGTCAAACAGAATGCCACCCCGGCCCCGGCTACCAGCCCCACGCGCGAGACAGGATGCTGAACAAAGGGCCCAAGGGATGATAGATGATGTTATACCACGGCCACTGTATTAGTCAGTAAAAGGCAGGCCGCTATCCCTGACAACCAATGATGGATAGGCTCCTGAAAAGTATGCCATTCTCGGCGTAACGCGATGGAGCCATCAGAAGGCTGCACGCGGAGAAGGATACACAACGTGTACTGTATGCCGCCATGACATGCGGAGAGGACATGCTAGCCGCGATTAAAGTGGCCAGTGTCCAGCGCGTGAGTGGGGGGCCCGGTTGACGGATTTCTGACTGCAGCAAAGAAAGAAAACATATAGAGGGAGACTTTGTGGTTTTGGTATCCCAAACTTTTTTCCTTGGTGACCTCCTTCTTACATCTGACAAAAGCTGAAACACACACGCGCACGCACACACACACACACACACACACACACACACACACACACACACACACACACACACACACACACACACACACACACACACACACACACACACACACACACACACACACACACACACACACACACACACACACACACACACACACACACACACACACACACACACACACACACTTACCGCTTATAGACAGGTTATTTTCACCCTATGATAAGTTGGACTGATGCACTGAGAACAGGTATATAGTGGATGAAAGCAATGTATGATTCTGTGCAAAATGCTTAAAATCTCCAAAAAGACATGGCCTCACGCCTCCTCTCCCTGTGAGCTTTGGCAGACCCCAGGATCCCCAGTTTGGGAATCGCTGCGATACAATTCCATTTTCATCGACGCCTCCTCATTAGCGCTCTGCCCGAGCCTCACTCACACTGACATATCATATGTATTTCTGGACACTGCCCGGGATTTTAAAAAACTGCTGCGTCTCCTTGCAGAACCCGGAGGGTTCATGTGTGAGTCATGGCCACAGGCTGCGGCTGATGGAGAATGACACGCCAGGCCTTGGGGCTTGATGGACCAAATGCCATCATGCCCCACTTCTGTTCGCAGTGCCGAGGCGCCACAGCCACCGCCGACGGCTACGGAGGCAGGCAGCTGTGTCTTGAGAGGGCCGCGCTGACGGCAAAGGGAAAGGAGGCAACCGCCATTCCCATCGACTGCAAATATATATTAGGTGCATATCTGATGAATCAAAGAAACGGACGGAGGCAAAGAGACATTTGGAATTTGTGACAGTGTGTGAAATGTCACACCAAATGCATGACAGTACGGTATCTGCCAAAATCTACGCAATGTTTAGGTTTTTTTAACGGTAGTAATTATTGAATCTATTAATTGAACATACAAGAAAACTAAAAAACTATTGCTTTATTGAACTGAAATAATATGTGCATGTCTTCAACTGAAACATGAATGCATACGCATATGCATAATTATGCATACACATGGATGCATATGCATCCATCCGTGTGTGTGTGTGTGTGTGTGTGTGTGTGTGTGTGTGTGTGTGTGTGTGCGTGCGTGCGTGCGTGCGTGCGTGCGTGCCGTGCGTGCGTGCACACCCATGCGTGGGTGCATGCACATGTATGTATTTAAATGCAGCAGCAGTAGTTTAGGATGTGATGTACAGTGGCTGCATGTCAACCAGAACATCATCGGTTCGATCCCTGTCTCCTCCAGACGTGTTTAATGCTGAGCAAAACTCACTAGTTCACTGCAAATGTATTTTGCACATTTACATATAAGCCTACTGCAGATATTTAAGTCAAGGATTACTTCACACTGTGTGCAGGGTGTTACAGGGAAAGGCTTGCGGTTCAGCACCGTGGTTAATTGACACTGTGGTAGGCTATAGTTTTAGCTTTGTAATATCTGCTCAGATATGATTCTTAATCTTAATGGTGAAGTATCTCCTATTCTCCTGTCACCTTTGAATTTAATACACAGCAGTGGATCAGTACCCACTTGAAAATCGTAAAAGTGTACAAGTGCATTTTCAGAGCATGTTTACTTTCTAACGATCGATCAATCAATGTTTTATACAGATTTTATACATTAAAGCTACACTACCAACTTTCCTCTTCTACCCCAGATTTGAACCTGGTTTCCTACGTAAGTCCAGACATGTTTACGTATTGAGCTAATAGAGCCTGCCTACTTGCTCAGGGGATAAATCGAATCTTGACCATCAGGTTAGATCCTGTGTCTAGGTGACACATGACCTTTGACACAATCTAGATGTCGCAATAGAAGAGCGGGTAGACAAAATACAACCACCCCAATTGTATAAGTTATTAATCTTAAATTACGTTTTGCCAATTATTTCGGAGGTCCACTCGCAATATCTTTACGGTCCATTGGGAATCGCCGATAATACAGTATATCAACAAGACGATGCATAGCCATTTCATTTCTAAACTTGTTTCTTTTCCTTTCCACTCGTGTGGAAGTGGAGCTGGGATGCAGCTTGGAGACACACCGAATGTAGATGCATCTTTGCTGCATATTGATGTAGAAGTGTGGCGTAGCTGGAGCACTTCCTGTCATGTCTCATTATGTCAGAGCTCCAGTGTGGAAGTCGCACGCAATTAAATCTAACCAAACGTTTCAATCCCATAACTATACCCTTCTCGTTTTTTTAGAGTGGAGGTGCCCAAAATGATTATTGGCACACAGATCTTGTGGTGTTGGAAAATAAACTATTGCAGCGATTTCCAACTTGTAAACTGGTGGGACGTGAATATATTGTGTGCCCCCAAATAATTGACAAGATGTTAATGACACACCAATTATCCATTCACTGCATTGGCTTGCCATCTCCTCCCGGACAGAATACAACAGATGTCTCTGTTAACCCATCAATGCATCCACAGTAATACCCCCTCAAGGAACTGCTTGAAACCTTGAAAAATGTGTTTCTTTGTGATACCGATAAACAGGAACTACAATGATAGTTCCATTTAGGTGAGCCAGAACACAATTGATTGATCGATCATTGAGACATGCTCTGAAAATGCACACGGCCCACCACCCATCTGACCACTTAACACGGTGGTCAGATGGGTGGCCTACGAACGCTTTCGAGATTGTCAAGTTGATTAGGGTTGGGATCTGGAACCTGAGGAACTGGATCCAACATTGAGGAACCGGAATGGTTCAATCACATTTGGAACAGTTTCCAAAACCGGTTTAATCACAGTGTGGCCTGACAACCTAGAGCCATTCATATGTTGGCGAAGAGCGCAATCTAACTTAATCAATAAGAACCCTAAAATGAATATACTCTTCAATGGCAGTCAACGATGTGTTAACATTATAAAAACTATAAAACTATAAACTACTAACAGCTTGTAGAAGAAACGGCACTGATCGGTCAGCAGTTTACAAGACTAAATAGCTTCGTAAACCACACAAGGCATACACACAGACAGACATGCATGACTGACCCTCTTATAGAAGGCGACTCCTGCAGAGCCAGTGTGTAGAACTGCATCCATCCCAGGATGCTTCCACGTGCTCACAAATGCACACTGCATTTGACTCAAAAGGGGCGAGAGGTCGGCGAGGGCAACAACGTCAAAAGGAAACCCAAGCAAAATGTTTATGGTGTTGCTCTGCAAGGGGCCACTTTTACTGTGACACACCTGGCAACAGAGCCACAGACCCTCAGAAGTCGGGGGTCATTAACCCCTTGGCCTCACTGCCTTTGTTTTGGATTGTGACTGCATCTGTTTCAATGAAGCAGCACACAGTCTACAGGAGTCAATGTAGCAAGTGAAGGAAGCATGCCAGCTGCAACCCAAGAGGGTCCAGAGGAAAGGGGGTCGGTGGGGGAGGGAGGGGGTGGGGGTTGCATGGCCATTGGCCAAGCCGTTTGAGGGGAGCGACAGCGGAAGATTAATCTATCCGTTGGACCACCTCTGGCTCCCCTGTTTCCAACAAAAATCAGGAAGCCAGGCATCGGTTGCCCGTGTCTCCATCTGTGGTGGAATGTGTGACGTGTGAGTGAGCTTTGTTCGTTTGACCTCTGTGTTTAAGCAAAGGAGCCATATGGGTTCGTCCTCAGAGCCAGATTGATATACCGGTCAGACAGATATATTGACTTTTTTTTTTATGACATCGGAATCTGCAGATATGTTGCCAATACGTATTGTTCAGCCCTATTCAAAAACTTTCAAAAATTCACAATATACAAGCTCACAATGTGTCATATCGTGACACTTTGCGAGCGGATGCTAGGTTTAAAGTGGTTAATGAAATATAATTTTTTCAAATTGATTAGAACTTCATGTCGAAATAATGTGTCACAACATTTGAAATTGGTGGTCTAGGACTCTCCAAAATCGTGATCTTCATCGGACCCAGAAATCCAGCATGGGGTCCTTTGTCATTGAGGAGGATGATGATCTCCCTTTTTCACAGAGTGTTATGGTGGTGCAGTCCTTCTGTGGCGCTCTGCAAAGGGCGGGCTGGGTGTGCGGCGGCGTGACCAGGCGAGGCGAGAGTAATATCATGTGACAGTTCCTAGTCCTACCCAGGGATAAAAATATTAAATCTTTCCTATTTTTAAGACGGGAGTCAATTTGATTTTTTTCCTTTTCCCTCCTCTCAGTAGAGACGATGGGATGCAAGAAGAAAAAAGATTTCCGTACATATGTGTGCCAAGGAAATCAATCAATTAGCCGTTAAGTCTGTGAGATGAGACACTTTCTGATTGAACATAGAGGGAGGCAGTACACTGATGCAGAGTGCTCTCACTGCATGCACACAATGAGGTCAGCACGTGACCTCCTACAACTGGATACAGACAGACAGACAGACAGACAGACCGACACACACACACACACACACACACACACACACACACACACACACACACACACACACACACACACACACACACACACACACACACACACACACACACACACACACACACACACACACACACAGCTATACTTGTGAGGACAACAACATTGCGATGCAGATGTTATAAAAGCTGTTTTTAGAATTTATTTTTGCCATTTTTAACCTTAAGCCTAGGGCCAAAAATAGCAGATCTACAAGCTCACAACAGATTGCACTGTGACACATTGTAGATTGGCTATTTTTGGTGCATGTCACGGGCACGTGAGTATAATTCAACACTAAACATAGTTTTTGAACTTAAGCTGTATGAAATACTGAAATACTTGCTCTGGTTTTGGTGAAATATGAAGTAGTTCCGGTCATTTTCTGGGGGGCACAGGGGGCCACGCATTAAAAGTAAATTAATCCACAAAACCAGTGCCCCCCACAAAATGACCGGAACTACTTAATATTGAATCCAGAGCAGAACTCCCACCACGGGACTCGGGCAATCAATTAATACAGTTGCAACCACTATATTAATGGCAAGTATTTCATACAGCTTAAGTTAAAGAAATCTGAACTATCCCTTTAATACAAAATAAAAATTAAACATAAGAAAACCATTTCTCTTTGTCCTCGCAATGCCTATTTCTCAAATGGACATTTGGTCCTCGCATGTATAGTACTACAAGTACACGCAAACACACACACACACACACACACACACACACACACACACACACACACACACACACACACTCACACATACACGCACACACGCCCCCTTCTGTAGAGCTCTGGGCGAAGCGTTAAGGAGCATCTGAGTGAATCCCCTAACGTTGTGCCATCCTGACATGCTGTGTGGGGAGCGCACATATTGCTCAGTGTGCATGCCACGCATGGCTAAAAATACTCGACCGCATGCAATAGCCACGCTCCAGAGGATTGCATTGTACAACGTACGTCTCCCGAGTGCAAAGGATCCTCGTCCATTAAGTCAGCGTGCCTCGAAAACTCGCCGGTGATGCGACTGCCTTTAATCGGTGTCTGTGCACTATAATAGGCATGGGCGATAGGACGTGGCCGTATTGTGAATCGTGATATGCAGAGGTTCCCGTCCTTTTTCTGGGTCAGGGCCCACTATGACAATCTTGAAAAGGGTTCACGGCCCACCCATCTGACCGCTTAACACGGCAGCAGAATGACTGCTGTGTTAATGCCGCAGCCACCGTGTTAAGTGCCTGCTGTTAAGTGGTTTTAGTGCATTTTCATAGCATTGTTTTATACTTTATAATAAATGTATGTTATCATCACAATAGGATATTATCGTCACAATGCTTGATATTGAGGTATTTGATATAAAAATAAATATCCATTTCCAAAGACAAATTCCATATCGTCCAGGCAGCCCTACTGCGCACATTTCAGTCTGACAGACACTCCCATTTCCTCTATGAGCGAAGAGATTTGTAATCATAAATCACTGAAAATGTCTCCCAGCAGAAAGGTTACAGGCTTCTAATTCGATTCATATTCCTTACCTTTTTTTTATTATTCATATTTCCCAGATCCCCACATCGCATTTGATTCTGAGAGGCTTGCTGATTTATGGCAGGTTAACCCATTTAGGCCTGACCTCAAAATTTTAAAAGATTCTTCTAAATCCTCCAGTTTTCTGAAATAAATATTTTCACGATTTTTCAAAAATAGCAGACCTGCTATTTTTCAATAGCTAAATTATAACATAATGTTTAAAACACCAAAAGGGGTTCCCGGCCAAAATGGGTTAAGAGCTGCTGACATTTACCCATAAATATGAATTATAAATTTACATCCAAGTTGTGCCAGTGAATATTCTGAAAGGGAGACATGCCCCAGTCATGAGAAATTAATCAACAAAATGTTAATTAAGGTGTTGAATAAACATGGACAACGAAAAAATCTGTCATCACTCTTGACTCACTTTTTAGACATAGACAAAATGAAAGAAAGCAGCTAAAGGCGTCCAACTTGAATCCATTCAGTCAGTCTTTTTTCCACACATCATCATTTCTAAAATCCAACCTGTTGGAACATGTTTGAGACTCTTGCAGAGAATGATAAATCATGAACAATTAAATGGATTGCGATACAGTAGCATTATCCTGAAAACAATCACTGCCATAATCCTGCTTTCCCTTTCATTTGTCACTCAAATCCCATGCATGGAAATCAGTCGTGTAACTATTATCTAAACACAGAGGGAGCTAAACAAGCAAGTCTACACGTGTATCACAAAAGGCTTATTCATGCCTGGCAGAGCCTACCACCCATCCTTGAGATTCTCTTTTAATTCATGATGCTTAATGGAACTTTATCCGCTCCCCTCTTTTATACCATTTCTGCTGGCAACTCCAGCCAGAAAGGGACTTTGCTGCAGTCCCTCCCTGCTCAAAGGGTTTTTCTTCCTTTTTTTGAGGAGAAGGCAAGACGATAGATGAACATTTCATAGCTGTCGTTGGTCTCAACCTCAGGGGACTTCAAAGGGAAATGTTTCATTATTCAGAATTCTGCGTGGTGTTGTGTGATTGTGGAATGTTGTGGGCTGCGCATAGTAAATTGGAGGCGCTCACTCAGTGAGTAATAATAAAAAATAAAAATAATAATAAAGCCACCTTCTTCTCATGGACATTTTTTTGACTATTGTCGTATGAAACAATGTGTCCTCAACTGTTAACAATATCCCACAATTGTGACTTGTAATAAAGTTATTGTCATGTAAATGATTGAGTGTTAGGCACCAACAGGACCCTTACAGGTTTTCAACTCTGAGAGTGGAACCAAATTAACACGTAAGGTTAACTGTTACATCAACAGTGAGCATTGTTCAGGGTAGTTTAGGGTCCCAGGTTCAGAGATAGTTACCATATCAAATGGGGGTCTGTGGATTAACGAATATCAAATTGGGGTCATTGAAATGAAAATGTTTGAGAAGCACTGCATGTCTTAGATAATTATGGCCCCTCTCTCTCTCTCTCTCTCTCTCAAGGAGATGAGGAGTGCAGCAATCTGCATTCTGTGTGGGCTCTCACTATGTGTACACGGAAGATGCATTCGAATGCTAGGTCCAACTGAATTCTATCTGGACACTTTCCTTTAAGCCAAAAACACTAGAGCTGGTCCCAAAATAAACTGAGTTTCATAACGCGTTGCTGTCGGGTGGAAACCTTGTATGTCCAAAACCGTTACTTTTCAGGAAATGTAAAAAAAATAAATAAATAAGCACCTGTGTTCCAAACTCTTGTTTATACATTTGCATTGGTTAAATAATTATAAAACCCACAGACACACTTAACCAAGTTCACTTTCACAAATGTTCAAAAGTAGCCAATATACAATCTCGCAAAGTGTTGCATCCCGACACTTTGTGAGCTTGTAGATCAACTATTTCCGCTACTACCGTGCATGCGACACTATCGTACGACAAAGTAGGGCATTCATTCACGGGAAAAAAACCCATAAAAAGATTAAATATGTTGCCTTTGCACCAGATCTGTTCATATTAATTTCTGCACACGTCCCTCTGGCATCATGTTTAACACCTCGAGTGACAGCATCTCACTCTCTTTCCACACGTCAAGCTCACAGCTGGCTTTACTCTCTAAAATAGCTCTTAAGTGGGCAAGCGTACAGACACAGACACAGACACAGACTCACACACACACACACACACACACACACACACACACACACACACACACACACACACACACACACACACACACACACACACACACACACACACACACACACACACACACACGGTAAATGGTGGGTGCATTTGTAATGCTACATCAGGAGAAAGGCTCCAATCACAGTGAGAAATTACAATGGTTTCTATAATTCACTGTATATTGTCATGCTCTATCTATCATACTGATACAGACACAGATTTTGTAAAATGAGCTGGTTTGCACACGTGTTCATTTCTTTACATACACGTCAACAGACACACCACCAGGCTACAGCGTACAAACACTGTAACCAACAAGAACCCCAACATTCCTATTTTGGGGCTGACACTTGGTGAGAAATAGCAGATCAAAAGGTTCACTCAGAAGGAAGATCAGCTATTTTCAGCAAAGATATTTAGTGTAGAGTGAAAAACAAAAGGGGGGCTTAGTATAGATCCCTGTGGGACTCTGTCCACCAAGGCATAGGGTTTAACCACTTGAGTGTCTTGAGTCCAAGCGTCCCAATTCTTAGGGGGAACATGTTTGGTGTAGAGGGATGAATGAGCGCAAGGATAATGCCAAGTGGTTATAGTTCTATGCATTGTCACCTGCAAGATAAAAGCAATCAGCATGAACTGACGGTCTTCTCTCTACAACCGAACGCATCAAGACATGCAAGGGTGCACGCCTTTTCCCCAAAAACCAATGTCTCCGATATGCACAGTAACCCGTTTTGCGGCCTCAGATGGCGATGGCGTTTCTGCCACGATGGATTCTCCCAGCTCAAGGCGTGAAAAGCAGTGGTGGATGTCAAGATTCCCCCTGACGCTCATTCACCGCTGATCAATTTCCCTTCCTCCATCCCCCGGCCTGCCTTGGCACATCAGCATCAATACAACACAAGTACAGTGAGTGGCTTGATGCATTTTCCCCTCAAGAGACTATTGCCGACCAAAATGGCATCTAGGACGGTAAATAAATAAATAAATATTCTCTTGAGCGGCGCAGTGGATTCCTTTCCTTATGGAGAGAGAAGCACCTTTTATTTTCCCTGAGGCAGCTGAGCATAATAATAAAGTAGTGGCTCATGAACTAGTAACGTTACCCAATTTCTAAAAGCTCTGAATCTGGATTTTTGAGGTCGGGCCTACCTGCATTTAGTTTGGCCCTGCTTGGCTCTAGCTCTTCATGCCTTGCATTGTGTTTATGCTGGTTTGGGAGGGTTTAATGAACAGCTATGAAAAGCTGCATTTACATACAGAAAATTAATGGTTCTTTAAAAAGGCATCAACTACTGAAGAACCATTTCATTCAGTGAATGGTTCTTCATCATGGTCCGTGTTTTGATGTTGCAACCTAATCACGTATAGGCACAATCCTAGCATTTTAATGGATTCCAGTAAATAGCAGATCTCACAAGCTTTTGACTTTGAAGATCTGCACTATTTGAGGCAAAGAGATATGGTGTAACGGGACGAAAGAAGAGGGAAATAAGTATGGAGCCCTGGCTTTAAGATGGTTATGGGTTGGTTCTGTATAGAACCAATTAGATGTGTTACTATAAGATCACAGAAGTGCAGTGATGAAGCTCTATGCGAGGGGAGGGTGAAGAGGGGAAGTCAGCACTTGTTAAACAAAGCAAACGATGTGACTTGCCTGAGTCAGCATGTACAGTATGCAACATGAGGAGGACTGCACTCATTACACTGCTCTCCTCTTTTAGCATGGCAGCCATTCAAGCTGCAATCAGGGAGAGCCTGGCGCAAACGGAGCCTGTCAAACCCACTTCACTTAACTAGGTCCATCCACAGCGGCTACACAAAGAGTCATTTTAGAAAAGGCCCTGTTTATTCCTCATCACAACACAATAATGTCAAGCTATAAATATGCCGTCCCGCTGGCAATGACTCAAAAGTCAGACGAAACCTCGCAACCAGTGGTTACTTGAGTAACAGCAGCAATATCTGAATCCTTCTAAAATAGCAGATCTACAAGCTCACAACGAGTCACATCATGATGTATTGTGAGCTTTTAGAGCTGCCATTTTTGAGTAAAAGTGGCTAGATTTGCAGTTACTTCCCACCACTGCATGCAAAATCCCACAGAACCGGAAGCGCTTTGATAAAACCTTGACTGTCTCGCCAGGCTGTTCGTGCCACATCATGTGGTTTGATCAATCCTACCAAGAACATAACCTGGCGCTTACCCACAGTGCACAGTGGCCCTCCTTGCCCCAACCGCTGCACAGTGACAGCTGGATAAGCCCTGATAGGCTGGAAAAGAGAAGGGCGCGTCAATACGCCAAACGTAACAACCACCTACCCCCTCCCCCCACGTGCCTCCTGCACCAACCTTGACTGTGCAGAGTGCATGATGGCAGGACAGATAAGCGCTGGGTCCCGGGCCAATTACAGGAGGCAGGTTACAACCGTTCTCGTTACCGTGGCTCCGAGCGCTACGCTGACCGTACAATTTTGGGGGCGATCTCGGAGATCAAGCGCTTAGAGGCCAGAGATTGACAGCCGGGCCTTTCTCCCAGTGACAGTTTTCGATGTAACTCGCTCACCGTTTGAGTGATGGAAGAGCAAGCGGGTGAGCTGTCCAGTGCATCTCTGGCGATATAACGGCCATCAAAGATGCCAAGCTCTGACAGGCGCCGTTGGCGGTCTGTGTGCTGTTGAGCCCGGCCCCGGGTTGAAACTGTACTTATGCAATACTTTCCCAACCTTGCCAAATCACACACTACTTTACTATGCTCGATCCCTTAATTCCACATTGCCCACAGAGGATAAATCACTAAAATAGAGGACCCCACCCCATGCACTCTCATGAGCTGTGGGAGCACAACAGCACTGCAAATCAATTTATCATGAAATTATATTTTCACTACTTCAGTTCAGTAAGCCTAAGATTAAAAAAAAAACATTGCAATGGTATACAAGTATTCTTACAAAATACAATCTTTGCTTAGAATCTAATTCTTAATATATTTGAATTGTAAAGTAGGTAGTATAGTACATTAGTACATTAATTAGTATGTGTTACGTGGACAGATGGGTGGGCTGCATGCATTTTCAGAGCATGTTAATTTTAATGACCTTATCAATCAGTTGCGTTCCGGCTTGGATACATATCAAGATATAATATCATTAAAATGTTAGTGTTTGGTAATGATTTGGGGCCCACTTGCAATATGCTCACGGCCAACCAAAGGGTCCTGCCCCACAGGTTGAGGATCTCCGGTGAAAGGAACTGTTGTTCTCCTTACAGAATTCCGAGGCTTCGCATCGACCTTGAAGAAGGGTCGCAGTTCAGTGACACTGACAACACAGCAGAGAACACTTCTGATCCAAACTCGCAGGGATTACTAATGAACCATTGACCTATAAATGGACCTCTGGAAATGACAGCTACCAATATTGACCTTTAAAAGAGCAGTAAATATCAACAGCGTACTCTCGACGGTGGAGTCAGTGGTTGTGGCAGAGGTCAAGACTCCATTAAGGTCATCACCAAGACTGCATTAGAACAATTAAAGTGAAACATTACCCTGACATGAAATGGCACATTGTTAATTTGACAGCAAGTAATTCCCAGCGGACAAAAGAGTCATGCAATTAGGGATGTGCAATATATCAAGATTATATCGATATGCAGATGAGACAAGATATCGTCTGGGATTTTGCACATGCTGTGATCTTGTAGATATCATTGCATTCAGGCAGAAACCTCATCAAATTTGGATGTTTCAAAAAATATGTTTATGTATTCTTTTTATATAAAAATTATGCAGGATGAAATTATGGATGAAATGAAACTCATGTATTGTACAAATCTGCAATAAAGAATAAGTAAAAATTGCACACCTACAAGCAGAAGTTATGCGGGAACGCCTACTGAGTGGCAAAAAAAGACTTTCTGGCCTTGACAGCCCATACATCCAAAAAGAAAAGTCCTATTTGATTGCATTAAATGACATGAATGAACGTTAAACTCACTGTGCCACTCTATTTTCCACTCACTTTATGCATGCACATACCCTCTATATCGATATCAAGGTATTTGGTAAAAAATATATTGTGATATTTGCCCAGCCCTACATGGTTAATTAATGCGAGTGCAGGCTGAAGCAGATTGGTGGCGAATAGCGATAGGACAAGCAGGCTTCTATGCAGAGGGTTAATTAGAAACAGTGCAACGCCTTCCTCGCCGAGGCGTGTCATTGGAAAATAAGTAAGTGGGAGTGGCAACGGCTCAGAATGCCGCCGAGGAGAGAACACAACTCATGCTCATGTCTATGGGAAGGTGGACACATGAGAACAACATTAATGGTGCAGATAATTGAACACAAAGGTTGTCAACACATACAGAGTCTGACTACCGACATCCATTGATGACTATCCAATAGCAAACATCAGTTCTTGCCTAATGTAAGTCGCTCTGGATTAAGAGTGTCTGCTAAATGCCTAAATTGTAAATTGTATCATGAACCAGGTAAAATTGCCAGTCATTTAACTGAGACTAGTGTATGAATGGAAACGATTGGTCCCAGTTACAGGTATATTTGGTTCCATTTGGTACACTCTCAGAGTTAAGCATACATCAACATTTAACACTGAGGATTTTAGCATGCAGGTCACATTTTGCCAAGTACCAAGTACCAGTCTGTAACTCTGAGAGTGTACAAATGGAACATTTATATTTCTCTGTTTGGTTTTTTGTTCCAATTGTACACTGGGGATCCTTGGCCATAATGCATATCAAACCGGGGGGTCCTTGAAAGGAAAATGTTTAAGAACCACCTCTTTAGTTATTTCCTTGGACCGTGGTTTAAGTGACTGAGCAGGAAATAGCATAAACATATCCTAAAATGTCCCCAATGAATCTTTGGTATATCAGTGCGAGACCTGCCCCTCTCCCTGTATTTATGACCCATTTTAATGATTCTGAATGTGTCTGGGTGTCAATCTTAAGACTGTAAAACATGGCGTCAACGATACGGCCACGCCTGCGACCAAAAACCACAATCTTGCAACATACTCTACAATCACAACCAGAGTGACGACAACTCCGTTCACTCCAATGGACCAATATTTTCACAACAATTTACGTTCAGTAAAGTTAGCAGTAAACACTCCCAGCGCAGTAGGGTTGCAGTAGAAGAGACTGATATTGGTGCACTTGGTATTCCGTTGAGAAATGCAGACCCTCGTGTGGGGACGCCTATAAGTAGTAATACCTGAAGCTCACCATCTCACCAGTTTGATAAACATATTCCCAGGCTGGCTCACTCTTTGTTAAAGATGGAGTGCCGTGATTTTTTTCCACCCTAAAACATGAACATCAGGTCTTATTGTTATATAAGAAGGTATAATTTTTTCAAAAAAGTGTACAGTATTTGTTAAAATGCTGTTTTTATGTGGGCACGCCCACCAGTTATTGGTCTAGTTATTGTTATTATTATCCTCATTCACATTACCCTCATTACCAATGATCATTATCATTTATGTTGTTACTGAGTAATGTCATTTTTGTTCACATTTTAATGTTAACATAATTACAATAATTTCAATTAATGAATTATTACTAATGCCATTACTAATGACAGCGCTAATGACTACCAATACTACCATCACTATCAATTACTGTTTATTTCATTGGCCCGTTTGACTGTCAAGGGTTCAGCCTCCAGGAAGAAACCCTAAATACAAAGTTAATACACCATTGCACATAAAAACGACTCCAGGGTGTCTAATGAAGTACTGTCACCTCATAGACACATGAAAAACTGGAAAAATACATAAATTGTGGTACTCCCTCTTTAAGTCGCTTGTCCTATGTGTACTGTTCTTAACTGTCGATATTTGTGATCTGTAGAGTAGGACTATGTTGTTTTTGTATGGTTGTTTGTATAATCTGTTGGGTGTTGTTTTTTTTTGTTTTTTTGCTCAATGGTAACATTTTTTATTTTTGTTTGAATCCATTTTGGCATTTTAATTCATGATACTGTGCTTTTAACTGTTGCCAATTAAGTATTTTATTCTATTTCCCCAGACGGGAAACCCGGGTTTGTGGATATGGAATTCCACATTGCTTTACCAAAGAAAGCAGAAATTCAGTTCCCTATTACTTTAACCAAGAAAGCAGAATTCCACACCCCCTTTACTTTAACCATGAAAGCAAAATTACACTTCCTTGTTAGTTTAACAAAAAAAGTTCCCTTTCAATAAATGTACATTTTCCTGTCATCTCTAGCAACCATGAACCATGCCTATGCCTGGACAGAGATGCAGCCATCAACATCTGTAAACTAGTGAAAGTGAAAGTAACGTCACATGGTGTAAAAGTTGTATAGCAGAGTATCTCATTGTCTAATAATGCCAACAATCAATCGATCATATTAATCAAATACACACTTAGACGTTTTAGAGCTTTTATTTTACCTTACAAATACCATCTGAAAATGTAATTCCTAAAGCAGCTTTACTGTTGTTATATGGACGCACAGGAACCTTTGTTTGTTGCATTTTCCCCATTTGGCGAGAACTGAATAAGAGGATGTGATGAAGAACATTTCCCATTAGGGTTGGTTTGTTTACAAGTGACAGGGGCAGAATGCTACTCAGTATACCAGTAAAGTTATTTCCGTGTGCAAAACACCTAACTATTTAATAAGCTGCTTCAACAACAAGAACTATGTTCTTTCTAATTAAAGTAATAGGGAACTGAATTTCTGCTTTCTTTGTTAAAGCAATGGGGAAGTGGAATTCCATATCCAAAAACCCGTGGATATGGATCTGGGGAAATAGAATAAAATACTTACTCACATCCTCAAACGTATTTAATGCCAATACAGTCATTTTAGACATTTAGAGTATCGTTGTTGTTGGGCAGAACCATATTTCAACTTCTTATGTTTTTTGTTTTTCCCACAAATGATTGCCCTACTTGGACATGCAAGTGTGTCACTCAAGAGTAGGAAAAATAGCCGATAGCTCACAACACATTGCATAGTGATGCGTTGGGAGCTTGTAGATCAGCTATGTTTGCAATTATTTTTGACCATTTTGACAATGGAAGTGGTTAAGTGGGTCTGTGAGATTTACAAATATTAAACAAATGAAATGTATTAACAAGAGCTTGTGACTAAATAACTTGAACACGTCAGAACACAGGTTATTTTTTCCCCATGTTCTTAACAAGCAACAGTCACCATATACAGTAGTAGCTTCTCATCCACAACGCAGGTGTGTTGCCGCACGCAGCAAACGTCAAAGTCAAGACTATTCCTTGTGCCCCCCCGCCCCCACCTCACGCCCCACCCCCGACCTCCATGCCCCCATCGGTCAAGTCCACGCAGCAAATCCGAAAAGCCTCGCAGCGTCTCCATAGCAACGGGCGGGCTACGGTCGAGCAGATGGCCTCGGTGTTTGTTGAGCGGCAATTAAGAGAGAGAGAGAGAGAGAGAGAGAGAGAGAGAGAGAGAGGGTGAGTGGGGGGGGGGGGGTAGCGGAGAAGAAACTGGGTCAGGATGGAAGGGGGGAGTGGTGGGGGGGTGCCGGGCACAGCCCTGGGAGCGTCCACCATGAACGCTTGCCTGCCTCTATACCTTGGGGCCTGGGCACACACACACATACGTTTGTATTACTATACTTGTGGAGACATCGACATAGGACGGCGATTTTATGAATGCCATTATTAACGCATACTCTAAAAGCTGACAATTTAGCCGATCTACGCACCTTGGACAAAGGCGCAATATAAATGCACCATTTACCATTTACAAATTCACCAGATGATCTACTAGTTTCGGCGTACGACACTGGTGCACATAATATAGGCTCTAAAGGTGACCGGTTAGTAAAAACAGAGAGATGTATTTGGGCGAGTGGAGAAGCACTTACCACCGCGGCGTCACGTCATGTTGTAGTTTTCGGTGGTCACCTTATCGCCTAAAACTGTATGAGTATGAATAGGCCGTAACCCCTAACCTCTAAATGAATGCCTAATCCTAATCCCAATCTCACCCTGCATCTTGCCCCAATTGTAAACCTAACAATCCTGTGAGGAGGACCACGAAACCTATACAAACAGTAGTATATATCTTACATTCTACTTCCATTGTGGGGACATTTGGCCCTCACAAGCATAGCAATGCAAGCACGCGCACACACACACACACACACACACACACACACACACACACACACACACACACACACACACACACACACACACACACACACACACACACACACACACACACTCACACTCACAAGGACTCACGCTCCGCTGCATCCACTACCCCCTCACAGCTCATCCCGGCAAAAACAAATAACCCCCCTCCCCCCATTGCCGTCATGTGGCATCAGTTGTGAGGCTGAAAGAGACCCCCACCCCCGTCTCACACCCTCCCCCCAGTCCAACAGAAACACACCACATGTGCGGCTGCTGCGTACAGCGAGGTCAGAGCCACTTCCACCCAGAACTACTCCAGCAGATCCTAGACTATACACACCGTCCCACAGGCCATGGGCTTAACCCTTTAAACCCCTTCCTCCCCTCGTGACACGTTGTACCCGCTTTCAACAAGAACGGTGGCTCGCTGCGGCAGCGGATCTTTTTTTGTTGTTTCTTCCCATTCCAACATTAGTAATACTTTCGCTCAATCGTGTGTGTGTGTGTGTGTGTGTGTGTGTGTGGGGGGGGGGGGGGGGGGGGGGGGCATACCCAATCGACTTCCTTCCTCCCACAACCATTTGGGGCCCTGTGTTCATCCGAAATCCATTTGAAACCTGGGACACCCCATTCAAAACCTCTGAAACCCCATGCCACCCGCCGACCCCCCTTGTTAGGACTTAATAGAATTCGGCATATGGTGCTTATTTACTAGCAGCACGCTGATGAAGTTGACATTTCATCTGTGGTTTGTACATGATATTTGTCCAGTTATAGGCGAGGGCCCAGGCCAGCCAACGTGTTTATATAAAGGCTATAGCTTTTAATGGCGGATATGAGAGGTTTTGTTTTATTTTCTTTTTCCGCAGATCCAATGGTGCTTCCTACAGTCCTATAGACCACAGTACTACAGACAGAGCCTAACGACCTGGAAAATAAACAAATTAAACTTTTGTATTTACTTGCACTGCCCTCTCTCCATCCCAGCCAGCCAGCACTCCCAAGGTGCTCACACTGGAGTCATGGCCAGGAACTCTTGTTGGAAGGCAAACTTGGAACACAGCCCTATTCAGAACAGCATGACCCCGCACGAGCCCCCAATCCCCCACCCGCCGCGCCGACATCCAAATACCCTTTTCCGTTCGTTCGTCCGTCAACCCCCCTCCCCCCCACGCCCGTCTATTGGACTTTTTGGCTCTCGTAAATCTTTTTTTTTTATTCCATGACTGAGGAAAGTGCGATCATTCAGCATATAAACACTTGGCAAAGTGACTAAGCAAGCAGGAGCAGGAATGCCATTCTTTTTTTATTATTATTATTTTTAAAGGGGGTCTGTTGCAGTATTTAACAAAATATACTGTATAATATATATAAAAGGCTCAATATCATGTTTCCCATTCCTTTCCATTTGCTCCCCTTTTTCTCTTCTATTTCCAGGGGCTGTGTAATGCTGACAAAGAGCATACACTGTGCTAGAATTTAAACAACTGCTTCCATCTGAAATGCATATATACACACCGATGCCCTACTTGTGAGCACAGCACATGTACGCTTTCAGCACAATGTTTAGCACCAGAAGGAAAATCAATTGAAAGACAACAAGTCATGAACGTGTGGTGCTCACTTGAGGGCTAAATCTGTGAGCGAGCGAATGAAGCAGGATGACAGGGTCAACTTGTGGGTGTGCGCAGTTGGAATGCCTATCTAATATCTGTATGGTCAACTCATAGGCCGAAACGTGGGCAAAACATCTGCTATTTTCAAATAGACAAAATATAAAATAGGGCCTAAGTGGACAATTCTAGTCAAATATCATGATAAATATGACTATGAATTTTGCACAAGGAGTACGTTTACCTTTGGTATGCATATTTCCATGACAATTACTGAAGTAAACCTTTTGAACTGGTCTTTTAGTATTTCTACATTGTGGCATTGCTACTTTCACTTACTGTACATTTGTAAACTTTAGCAAAACACGCAAATGCTTCCTCCACCACCGCAAGACAGAAGGATTTGTTTACACCCCCGGGAACTTCTGTCGAGCTTGGCCTCGGTATAAACTTCTGGCTTCATTCTGTGGATCGTACGGACAAACGGCCCGGCCCACACAATGCATGGCACATCATCAGTCCTTTACAATTTCATCCAAACCCACTCCTCAACTCCTGCTGCTTAATTCCACCAGTGAATGCTACAGATGGAAGAAGGCACTGCCAGTGCGAAAGCACCCACGTCTGAACTAAGCTAGAGCGGTGGCAGATGTTTGCATAGTACGATCCTGATTTTAGCCCATTGGTTCTCAAACCTTTTAATTTCAAGCACCCCCATAACTATGAAGAATGTATATTCCGAGTGATAGACCTGTATGGGTCCAGTTGGAACCCCCTTTGAGTCCCTGGACCACATCCTGAGAACGACTGTACTTGCCTATGTTTTGACCAATATTTATACAAATCACACTCACAAATCACAGGGCTACTCTTATCATCGTACATCATCATACATCATCTCATTCCGGCCAATCAGAATTTGCATCCTCACCTTCGTCTTCAATGTTTGTGTTACACTCAAAATTGTCCATTCATTGTCAATGGCATTTAATGTTTGTGTTAGGACAAAGTTTGTGTTTACACACACACACCAAAAGCTGGACATAGGAGGGGCTATCGCTTAAAAAAATATCACACCCGTGTGAAGTGAGGGAGTGTGAATAGAGTCAAATGTGACAAGAGTTCAGGACAAACAAAGCTGTATATAGGAGGGGCTAGCACCCCTCAAAAAGCAATACAAAATAAATTCGAATCAATTTGAAAAAACACAATGTGGTCCCCAAGGCTCTATAATATCTCCATTAGTATTTCTCTCTACACCAAATCTGCACTGTGAGCGGATGTGTTATTTTCACCGCATGTTCACCCTAGAGATCCTAATTGAACAAATAATTACATTTACGATCATTCACATAACCTACTTTCAGAACGAATAACGGCACGCTAGTCATTTGAAATGCACACATTCATATTTGACTCTGTCCACAGGCCAAACGCCTGTGTTTTCTCCGATACGGGGGCGTGTAAACTGACGCACGGATAAATAAACAACATACAGCCTCACCGTGGCTGAGAGATGAAGATAAACAGAGAAATGGCCTGCAGCCGGGGCATTGATCCTTCCATTTTGCCAGCAGGGTCCATGCCAAAGTAACTAATGTAGTCTGCTATTGATCCCTCCCGAGTTTCAAGCCTGGCTGAATTTCTCTATAATGCTGCATTGTTTTCAGAGAAGTCAGATCTGCCGAAGGGGGAAGGCCAAGGCTTCACCTGTACAACCCCCCTCTCTCGCTGACATTGATGTGTTCTGGGTGGATTAAACCGCTGGCCCCGGCTGATCCGCAAAGGTGGCTTTTGTTTGCTGTTGTTTCGGTAGCGAGTGTACGTGAGGTGTGCATGCAAGCGTGTGTGTATTACTATACCAAATGTCCTCCCCAAGTAAAGTAGAGTATGTGAAATTGTCTTGGTCCTCACTAGAAACTATTTAGTTTGGTCATTGTGGGTTTTTTTAACGTCATTTCAATGGAAGTTGCTCAGTGGTGTTTTGAAGCACACGGAAGAACGCCAACGCTAGAAAGTGCTAACGAGCGCTCAATGTTAAACCCCAGCTACGTGGGGTTACTCGTGCCTGCAGTTCCAGCTTTGACCAGTAGGGCCTACGGCTTCGACTATGGCCAGCCGTTCTGTGGGCTGGGTTACGTGTTAGGGGTTGAGTAGTAAGAGTTTTCCCCATTTCAAACTTAGTTGTGAGGTGATATCACTCTGAATAATTACCGATCTACATGCTGCAGTGTTGCAGCCGCTTTGTGAGCTTGTACTGTAGATTTGTTATACACCTGGCCTACCTTTCAGGCATTTTCAATGGCGTCCATTTTTTTAATACAAACCTGTGTGTGCGTGCACTCAAGCGTGCATGTGTGTGAGAGACAAAGGGAGAGAGATAGCACAGCTAGACACGCCTTTACAGGGGAGGAAGGACTTCCGTTTATCCCCTTATCTGTAGCTGTAAAGGACAAAAGACCGCATCAGCACTGCACCTATTTAAGCAATGGATTCATATGCATAAGAGGTAACAGTTAAGTTGCGTCTGTATCTGTAATATCGCTGTAGCGGACGGTAGCGCTTAAGTCCCATGAAGCAACAGCGTCAAATTAGATCAGACAAATAGACAAATACAGGAGGGAGAAACAGGGTGTGTGTGTGTGTGTGTGGGGGGGCTTTATAAGCACTGCACACAAATATACACATTACACACACACGCACACGCACACGCGCACACGCACACGCACACACACACACACACACACACACACACACACACACACACACACACACACACACACACACACACACCCCGCTGGCCGGCGTTCCTCCTCAGTGGGAGATGTAGAGACATGGGGAGAGGTAACAGAGTAGGGAGGTAGAAGGGATGGGCGATATGACTTCAAATCAATATCACCATTATTTCAAACGTTTGAAATAATGAACGATTATTTAAGGTTTGTTTTTGACTATTCTGCCTATATTGAGAGATACAAGTGGAGATTGACAGGAAAGAGGGAGAGAGACGGGGGGAGACCAGCAATGGTCGTCGGGACTGGGACTCGAACATGCGACGCGCCGTCAGGCCAGAGCCTACATGTAGTATGCGCCCGGACCACAAGGCCAGCGGGCGCCCAAGACAGTCGATTATTACTTATTGCGCGTGTTGGGGGCCAGCACATGTTATGACGTCATATGCTGGCCCCAAGCTGACCGTGCAGGTGTGTTTTTGTCATGCTACGAAGCATATGTCCCATGACGTGATGAAGATATGTACCAATGTCCCTTAGAATGCACGTGATATGATGTCATACGGACATACGGAAGCTGACGGTGCAGGTATGTTTTCCGTGAATCGTGATGAAGATTATGTACCAATGCCAGGGTATAATTGGTTGACGATGGTGACGTAATGATGATAGGTTTCAGTGTCAAGTACATACACATCAAACCACCCAGCCGATCACATTATACCACCAAACACTCAGAAAACTACATACAGTTATATACACATATATGGACATATGAGCATATGACGTGATGAATATATGTACCAATGCCAGGGTATAGTTGACGGTGACGTAACGATGATTTTACCATACTTAAAAATACTACTTTTTTTCCTTCAGAAGCAAGGTACGTAGCATAGCTAAATCTAATAATTCAATATGTGAGACTAAGATTTGAAAGTTTATAGCGGTATACAGCACTTGCGCGCTCTGCTTGCGCACTAGTAGGCCATTTCTGGCCTACTTGTGTACAACGAGCAAGTAAGCACTCGACAGAGTGCAGTTCTAGTTGATATTTATTTTCGTTCGATTAACTGTTGCACCCCTATTGCAGCATTTGCACCAAGCTGAGCCATTGCGCGCACACAAGAAGCTTATAGCTTCATGACAGGGAGCACAAATAAACCTGAGTTTGTTATTTTTTTTAATCAAACTCCCTCCTCTCCCACCGCTGTTTACAGCCAAGCTGTTGCTTTGAAGCGCCAGATCCACTCCGAGAGAGAGAGAGAGAGAGAGAGAGAGAGAGAGAGAGAGAGAGATATACCGGACTCAGAATATTAAATGAGCAAGCGCACCATCACTCATTAAAATGGGGGGAAACGTTTCGTAAAACAAACCCCCTTTTGTGTGGCCTCCCTCACCCTACCCCACCCACCGCAGTATGCATCATCCTCACTGAGAAATGAGAGGCGAGGAGACACATGGGGAGAGAGAAAGAGATGGAGAGAGACAGAGGGGAGAGAGAGATGGGCTGGGCGATGCGACTTCAAATCAATCGTGATTATTTCTACCTTGTGCACTGCAAATTCGTTGAAATAAAGAATTCTCGATTATTTGATTAACCTACAGGATGAGCAAGATTAAGTTGGTTATTGATTATACAGTTTTGTTTATATGTCCAAAACTGTTACTTATCAGGTATCAAAATTTGCAAAAGTAACAGATCCACGACTACAAGCTTGTGTATCTGCTATACTGTTGATGATTTTGTGACACTGTAGGGCTTTTGTGACACTGTATGATCAAGTAGGGCATTCATTTACGAAAAACCCACGAAAAGTTAGAATATGGAGATAAGAGGTTTCTGCCCTACAGCAACAATATTTTTGGTTAATTGACACGCCCTATGGGGGGTGCAGAGAGTCAGACAGAGATAAGCAGAGAGCTCTATGTGGGGGCGGGGCAGCAGAAAGTAAAGATGACACACTGCTGACAGGCCGATCAACCTCGTTGGACAATGTGTTACTTCCGCCTCGCAGGATCCATATTTCCTCCTCCCCGTCTGTCCTCCTCAGACTGACAAGGTTCCTCAACGGCTGCTTATCTGGAGGTCAGCCCCCCATTAATGGAGGCACATCAACCCAGCTGTCGGCTGTAAATTGACTTGTTCAGGGGAGTGGCGGAGAGGGGGGGGGGAATTGAATTGATTTAGTGTAGGTGGTTTCTAGTGATCAGATTTGCTTTATGTCCACAAATAAAGCAATATATTTTTTTACAACTTGTTGCACACCCAGATTTCATCCATGGCCTCAGTCCCAATATGGGGGCCAATATTTGTGTGCTTGAATTTGAACTGAAATTATACAAAGTACATGCTTGTTTATTGCATTTTTTGCTTTTACATAATAGTCTTTAACTATCAATCAGGTACATTCCGTATGCACAGCTAGAACCAAGGATAGAACAACAGTGATTCAATTATTAAATCTGCTAGGAGCTATTAGTACACTGGCCAGTGGCCACATGACTGTAATGTCCTCTACTAAGACCATGCTGAAATAATAATACCATGCTGATAGTTTGTTGTTGAAGCTGCTGGCATTCCAGAAGACAGTATTATGCTAACCTCTCTAGCATGGGCTACTGTTCATCACCTGAATATTTTACCTGAAATATTCTACGATATATTCATATAACTGGTCCTCACTAATGTTCATTAATAGATGCCATCATTTGTCTACTCGCTGTGTCTCACAAACCTGCCTGCCATCATTGGCATGCAGATTGTCATTTTAAACAAGATTTAAATTAATTATTTATTATTATTATTTTATTATTATTATTATTATTATTATTATTATTATTATTATTATTATTATTATTATTATTATTATTATTATTATTATTATTATTATTATTAATGATGCAAGAACAGTGGCATCTATTTCGGTATGCTATCTTCCCAGCAAGAGAAAGGCTGTAGTTTCTATTCTACATTTTCCCTAAAAATAATATTCCCTACTAATAATAAAGAACCGAAATCAAGACAGGACTCTGCTGCAAAGCAGATAAAGACAAACACAAGACAAGAGGCGAGGCGATAACCTATCTATTGGTTTCCTTTTTTGTCCTGTACTTCACAGACAGTGTGATTTGAGCTGAAACTGAAGAGGATTTCAAGGATTTGAACCAGAAAATTGCAGCGGCAGTTTGCAGCTAAACGTGCACTACATTCTGATTGCTGATCCAACCATGGTCGACCTATGGGTGTGAGAGCAGCTACACACAGCACTGAGGGGGACACTCGTGGAGTGGGAATGAACCCGGACAAGCCACCAAATGGCAGCGCAAGAGTAGACTGCTGAAACAAGTATTTCTATCAAGAGTAGACTGCTGAAACAAGTATTTCTATCCAGAGTAGACTGCTGAAAGTATTTCTATCAAGCCCAGAATGTCATACAGAGAAGCAAAATGGCTTTTGAATGGTTCTTTAAATCAGGAGTTCTCAGCGTTTTTGGCTGGGGATCCCCGGAAATGCTTTGGCCATGTCTCACGGCACCGGCAATGTGCCGAGGTGTCCCTGAGCAAGACACTTAACCTCTAACTTCTTCCCACTGTGCTCAAGTCCACATGAGCAGACATCAGCCGGGTGAAGTTGAAAACTGATTCTCAGATTAAATATGTCTAATTATTAGCATCCCAATTTGGGGTATGTCTTAAATATGTGAACCTTCGAAAAACATTGCAGATCTATAAACTCACAACTGTGAGCATGATTTTCTTATGAAGAAATGTGGTGTATTCGGAAAATAAGGAGCAGAGTCAGACCGAATACAGACGCCTGGGAGACGCCTGCAATTGTACATACTGTATATCTTTTATGTGATTACAGGTTCTTTAGAATAGAATAGAATAGAATAGAATAGAATAGAATAGAATAGAATAGAATAGAAATGGATCATTAAACAACCTTGGTCTGAGAGGTTATTCCTGGAACCAAGAATGGTCCATCCATGGCATCACTTTAAAGAAGTGGTTTCAGTTCCAGTTGGCACCTTTATTTGTCGCGTGACTAAAACGACATCAGTTTCCTCCAACATGTTTGTACATTAATGCCCTACAAAAGTATACCACTGGAACACAGGATGCCTTTTTTCCTGAAAGGTAACATCTTCAGACTTACAAGGTTTCCACCTGACCACCACCATACACGGAACTATACAGTCACTGCTGCATAATAAGACGCAACCCATTATTAATAGTATTTGTGCAGTCATCCGTTCATAGAGAGCACTCCATTTTGCCCTAACCTTTTCCATTATTTAGGTTCAGTGCTTATCAACACCATAATTTATTCATCAGGGGGGTAATACGCTGCCTTTTACTCGGGGCACCACGGGGGGCCCTAATTTGCACCCTAGAAATAATATAATAATCCAACCACGTTTGTAATAACAAACAATCCTAGATTTTAGTATGATGACTCATCAAAACGTCATACGAAAACATTAATTAACTTGCCTTGGAAGGAAAATAAATGAGCTCCAGGAGCTCTGAAGGGAGAACTGCTCTGTTTCTGGAATACTGATTAAAGCTCACAATTTGCCGTGATGTGACGCGCTGTGAGCTTGTAGGACAGGTCGTCTATTTTCAAATAGCCAAGTATAGGTTTAAATTGGTTAACCCATTAAGACCTGAGGCCGATTCTACAAAATGTTAAAAAATAAAATAATAATAATAATAATAAATGTTAAAAGGTTTTCTGAAAAACGTATGTTGCTTGGTATAATCAGTGGTGCTCCAACTTTTTCATGTCATGGACCCTGAAGAATGTATTTGGGCGTATTTGGCCATCTCAAAATATGTTGTTTCAGGGACCCCCAGAAGCAAAGTTAAAAATGTTTGCTTTAAAATATATATATATATTCAAAGATTTGCACAAAATGTCATGGTGCCAGGCTATGCAGAACTGACATTTGTGAATAGCCAAATAATGGTCAAAGTGGTTAAAATCGAAAGTGACAGAGATGCTTACCCGGTCTTAAGTGATTCTGATATTGTCTTAAACATTTCGCTGAGGACCCCCTGGAACCCCCCACCAAGTCCACGGACTCCACTTTTAGAACCAGTGAGCTAAAGCACTCAAAAGCGATGGTTTGTCTTGCCCAAAGTGTCTCCATTAGGCCGCAACGGCAAATAAAGCCAAGCTTTAATCTCCTGTCAGTTCTCGGCTATTCTCCCAGGAGTAGGACGCTTGTGGGCCGTCCATCACCTCCGCCGGGGAACCAAAGAGAAGACTCCCCTGGGAGGCGGATGAGGATCCAGCCAATTTGCATCTCCATTCCCACCATCCAAGGACCCCCCAACAATCCCATAATGATTCTATCACACACAGACAGAAGTGTCACGACAACTGTGGCATGTGATATATTTCATGATGAGTAGAACCCAGGCAGCTTGTCTGTGCATGGTAAAATCCATAGTCTTAATTTTAACCAAATGGTCCCTTGACAGTTAATGTGACCCTGAATAGCCAATATACATTAAGCTCACAATGCAATGCATTGTGAGCTTGTAGATCGGCTATTTTCTTTGCCATTTTTGTACACCACCATTGCCACCAGTGCAATATGGGGCTTAAGTGCTTAATCAGACTACTGATTGAGTCAATATATGTTGCAAAATGGTCCCTTGACAGTTAATGTGACCCTGAATAGCCAATATACATTAAGCTCACAATGCAATGCATTGTGAGCAATGCAATGCAGCTCACAATGCAATGAATTGTGAGCTTGTAGATCAGCTATTTTCTTTGCCATTTTGGTACACCACCATTGCCATTGGGGCTTAAGTGCTTAATCAGACAATGATTGAGTCAATTATAAAAATGATATTAGATTTTTTTTATCGATTCGTCTCTCTCTCTCTCTCTCTCTCTCTCTAGGCCATCCTGAGACGAGCCCTCCATCGTTGCTTACAGTCATCCCGGTTCTCCATATATCTGGCCAGCTCGTTGGTGCTTTGCACTCCTGCATCTTTCTTGAGTTATTTTTTTCCTTTTCTTTTGATTCGTAACAGAAAGAAACCTTGCTTGTTCTCGATTATTCAATTAACCTACATGAGCAAGATAAAGTCGTCATTAGTATTGACATTTAGTCCTACTAAATACATTTTTAGACCCAGAGTTAAATTAACAATGAGTGTACTACCTCGTGTTAAGCTTGTGAAAACAATTCACTTGTGTCCTGCTGTGCCGAGTACCAATCACACATCATTCCTAGATCTCTGCCAGGGCTGTGAGATCCACCTGTTCCACTGATGACAGCGCTCTGACCCCAGTCTACTCTCCCCCAGTCTACTCTCCATGCATGACCATTTGGTGACAAGACCAAATACATGCTAAATGCAACATATTTGCATCAAATCCGCACAATGATATCCAGGGATTTGGTGTGTAAATAAACTTAGAAACAGTGGCAGTTATTGCTACGTAGCGATAAGTCAATAAAATAATACGTTATGAGTAAAGAGCCTGTATTCATAATGTTACTTGGAATTGGCATCAAAATATACTTACAGTACAAAAGTAAAAGCACTAAAGCAGCTGAAAATATCTATAAGCTTACAAAGTAATTTAACCCATCACATAAGTGTAGTGGAGTAAAAAGTAGGTAAAATATTTCCCTCGGAGGTGCATAAAGTATTAAAAATCACACCCGTGTGAAGTGAGGGGCACTCTAATCATCGTACATCATCATCAGTAATGGTGGTCCCTTATTAGCTCCCACCGACATACCCAGCCAATTTGCTCAGACGTAAATTCTCTATTCATTGTCAATGGCACTATAGGTGTTTATAGGAGGGGCTAGCACCCCTAAAAAAAGGATTTCAAGATTGTACTTAAGTGCTTAATGTACTTAGTTACTTTCTAGCACTGCTCGGACTGCACTGCACATTAAACCCAGATCAAAATGATGATCAAACCGTACATGCACTTTACATTGAGCACACACTACATAATGTAGTCCAAGTTTCACCTTGCTCAATGAATACATCAATACAAACAGAGGCGGATCGACTCCACAGCCCATCTGTGTGGAACCCCCCCCCCCCACACACACACACACACACACACACACATACATCACTCATTGCTTGACGGACGGAACCGGTGCACAAGCACAAGCCAGGAATCATTGATTGATTTCACACGGTGCCAAGCAGGATTATGGGAGTTCAGAGCTGTGCAAATTCCCCTCACTGCGTAATTGTACGTTCAGGGTTGATGCACATCCGTCATCCAGCGGGTTGATTTCTCAAATGTTTAATCCAATAAAAGACAAGGATTTCATGACTCTATAAGGCAGTGGTTCTCACACGTTTGCATGTCAAAGACCCCCAAATTGATGTGTTTGACCGCAGAACCCAATTTGAAAAGTTGTTGTGCCACTGACCCCAATAAGAGAAGATTTGTGTTACAATTAAACAACAATTAAACGTTAAATAATATGATATTTCAAAAAATAATGATAATCTAAAATAGCCAAATAGTAAAATAGGGTTCAGATGATTAAACAGATTTTGATGGGGAGGATAAGGGTTCTACATACACCAGAGCCAGAGGACCAAACCCAAAGCAAACGATCCAATTGAATTCACACTCAATTAAACATAATTCCGGATTTAGAACCCCAATTCTTTACAATCAGAACAGTGTTACAGACACCCATTGTCCACAGGTCCTTTGGTTCTCAAGGTTTAATTTATTTAATGACCGCACGTTTTGGGGGAATGGGGAATACATTACATTTAACCCTTATTCCCACCATGTTAGGTTATGTGTGTGCAAGGCTTTGCATACTGAGTTGCATTGGTGCAATAAGGGACTGGCTGGGACTTGCATGAAGTTTGGGGCTGTGGTGTCTGGAACAGGTTGTATATCAATTAAACCATCAAAGGATGTGGGGGCATTTACAGCATTGCCCTTTGGCCCCCGGGGTGAAAGACCAAATTCTTGTTTTTGCATCTCAAAAGAAAGTGGGTCCAAAAGATAACAACACTTGACAAAAGGTTTGGCAGCATTTGGCACCGATTAAAGGCTTTGAAAGAGATAAATTATGAAGTCACAATCGGATGTTTTGCTATATGTGGCTATACTTTGTTGTAGAATGAATAGCAAAAAACAGCCAATCTACAAGCCCACGCATCACAACACATTGAGTTTGTAGATCAGATATTTTTGCCATTTAAAATAACTAGACTGGTGCCCGGCTGTAGAGCACCGAGTCGGTAACGATGGAAGTTGAAGATCCATGCCCCACCCGGCTATGTCTGTGTCCCTTTTATGCCCATATATGGAGATTTCTGTATCTGTCTCTCTGTGTCCCTTTATTCCTATATATGGAGTTCTGTGTCAGGCATGCCCAGATGTGGTGTGATGTCAGAACAGGCCAGCTCCATATATGGAGATATAGGGATGCTCAGGTTCTGTGCTGGTTCTGGACAACCGGCTATCCGAGGGACTCGACACCGGGCACTGCACTCCCTGAGGTGGTGTGGAACGTGTGTGTCGAATTTGAAGCTGGTGGGCGAATGGTTTTCGAGTTACGTAGATTACAGACGTACACACGTATGTGTATGTACATACGTACGTACACACAGAGACTTGGTGCATTCATGGTTAAAACAACTATGACCCAGCAACTAAATAAATCAAACAAAATGTTACACCTAAATGTATTAAGATTCAGGTAGGTTCAGGTAGACCCAAATACAAGGAAGCACTGACGCTACTACTTTTGGCTTCAGCTCAAATGAGGCAAACAAAAGCGACACTTTACTTTGCTGTGCGTAATCAACAACTACACAAGCAGGAAGGCATTGTCCTGCCGTGTCTAATTCGACTACTTCTGCCCCCAACAGAACAGAACACTTTTCGGCCGATGTGCCATTTGGAGACATTTTCCACTCCCTCGGTTGAACGGCTTCAAAAGATTTTCCAACGAGGCGAATCCCAAGGGAACCAAGTTAATCCTGATCTTCACCACAAGCAGAGGGATCATCTCAATGTAAATCAGACAGAGCTTTTGATCAAAGTGTCCAGTCAGTCTTAAACACATCATGCCATGCAAAGCAAGGTCACCGTCTCGGCTGTTGTTGCACTGAAGTGGAGCTGGAGACGGGGAAATCATGTTGAAATATGTGTAAAAAGCTGGGCTATAGCTCCAGGGCTGGGCGCTACAATTTCAAATCAATATCACAATCTAAAATGTTGCCTCAATTAGGCGATGCACACGTTGTGAGTTTGCAGATCATCCGTTGTACAACAAAGTACTGTATAAAACCATGCTTATTTGCTTAAGACAGACGGCAATCATACAAAAAATATATTTTCCAAGTGTTGATTCCTTGATATAAAGCCCCCCTCCCTCGTCAATCATGAAAGATTAAGATTAAGGTTTATTGGTTGTAAATATCAGTTTTGAAATATTTTCACCCTAGATTTGTACAAAAAAGGGAAAGGCTAGCCTAGCACCAGAAGTATATGCATAGTGCACTGTGTGTTTGACAGACGACATGTAGCCTATACAAAGCAAATGGCCCCGATTATCATGTTAAGTAAACAACTTAAACCCATAGTTGACCAGGGGTCCCTCAGGGCTCTGTATACGTTGTAGGCTACTCTCCTTGTTTTAGTCCACACCATTAATGTATTCGCCAAAAAGAGCCAATCTACAAGCTCACGGGTCAAACGCGAGCTGGTATAGATCAGCAATTTTGGCTGAATGTTTGCCCCCAGAAAAGAGACGCTAGGGTCCATCTGGTTAAAAGCTCTGTGATTATAAGATCAGTCAAACCCATAAAAAACAGCACTGCTTAAAAAACAAGACTGGACAAACCATGACTCCACTCCACCACACTTGACCCCCCCATACCTCTACCTAAACTGGACAGCGCCCAAACAGAATTAGACCCAATCCATATCATGTAAACAAAGTCGTAAAAGTGTTCTACTCAAGGCCCTGAATGCAGATAACGTGTTGCATAATGGATCAATGCCTTGGGCATCAACCCACATGCATGCATAGGCAGGCAGGCTTGGTTTACAAACACCCCTCATCTCTCTCTCTCTCTCTCTCTCTCTCTCTCTGCCAGTGGTCTCTTTGTTTAAGATACACAACACACGTGATTATGAGGAACAGCATTATTGTATTAAGTCCAACTGAGTAGGAGATGAGTCAATAGTGAATGACACTGATCATTCACTTATCATCACACTCCAGTGGCATCATTACAATCCCTATAACACCGTTTGAATTTCCCAGAACGACTAAAAGCTCCAAGAATAGAATTGCATATTAAATAATTTCTAATAATTGTGTAGGTTACACATCAATTTCAACATCCATGCAATATAAGTCGCAGTATGAATTGCATTCATTGTAAAGGGTTTTGCCAGCTGATGATTGTGGCTTCAAATCAATTCAAGTCTCTCTTTCAAGTTTCACTCAATTTACAGTATAATAATCTTTCCTATTGGAAGGAACTAACAATAATGGGGAAAAGGTGCACGCAGCAGCAGCAGCGATGCATTGCTGTTGCATGACACCCCTGCACACATCGCCATCTGCCTGCTATTGTGGTCAACTGTTCACTGTTGGACGGTCTCATCTGCAGATGCATACTTGAGCAGTTTTGCAATGACTCACTCCACAGTCACACACAATATGTGGTAGTAGGCTACTACTAATGCACGTAATATGCAGTAATAAGCATGTCGATTAATCAACTCAACCCAAGCAGCAAACAAGTCGAAATCAAACATCACATGCATTATCATTTGTAGAAGCATGCCGTCTACGAATGAAACATTTAATATCGCCAGTATCTCCCAGTGTTCATTTAACTCTGTACATATGGAACCGAAGAGGTTCCATCTATAGCCTACACTCTCGGGAGTTAAATGAAGAGGAGTTAGGTCAACAAGAATAACACAAAGAATGGTCATGTTTTGGACAGTAGCCTATTGATGATGCACACAGCCAGGTTTCCTTACCTCGGATGTGGAAAGCCAGCAGGAGTATCCACGCACCCGCACACATCATCGCCATGGCTCGGTCTCTCCCTCCTGCTAATCGGATCGGTACCTAAACGCTCGCAGGATGGAGGCACCGAACAACTTCTGGAAATCCCAGTAGGCTGCTTGGACCCCGGTGCGGAGCAATGATGACAATAGACCTCCTTCTGTTAGTGACAAGAGAGCTGCTTCCAAACCTCCTCCGTACGCGATCATCCACCGATGTTCTTAGTCCTTGTCCCGCTGCGGGTTCCCTTGTGGAGAGTTCTGCACACAAAGTGGCCAGTGGATCGGCCACAAAAGTAACCACTTGGGTCGGGTAACGAAATCCAAAAAGCGTCCGGGCCACGCCACTGTGCGTGCGGCCGGTGAAAATAAGGTATCGCTGCGATCAGAAAGAGATCAAAGATAAATTAGTTGTCAACAGGAGGACTCTCTGTGTATTATGTCTAATGATCGGAGGCATTCGGGGATCTATTCCTTTCTGAGTGCTACATCCACCGCTGCAAGCTCCAAAAACTCTGATACAGCTCCTCCAGTGTGTGTGTGTGTGTGTGTGTGTGTGTGTGTGTGCACGCGCGTGTGCGTGCGTGCACTCCGTGCAGGAGAGGCTGCTTGCTTGCTGGGGGTCCTCGGCTCGATGCTGTGCAGGAGGCAACTTCCAAATATGATTGAGCTCCTCTCCTGGATGTGTTCTGCGACAAAAAGAAACAACACCGCTTATGAAGATAATGCGTCTTCTTTCTTTCCTAATTTATTTATTTCACCCCAGTAGGCCTACTTCCTCCAGAAGAAGCTGGATCCCGCTGTCTCCGGGGGGTTATAATATAAAGGGTCCACAGCAGTGAGGAGAAGTTGTCTCTCTCTGGAAATGGTGGAATAGTTTTAGTGAAATGTAACGCAGCCGGCTGCAGCGCTATGCACCGCCCTGTTTAACGGCTCAACCTGGAGTCTGGACTAATGTGGGCGAGAGACACAAGGCTGAGGCGCTGGAGAGAGAGAGAGAGAGAGAGAGAGAGAGAGAGAGAGAGAGAGAGAGAGGGGGTTTTGAAATAAAGGAGGAGCCTGAAACTAACTCCATCGTAATCGTATGACGGTGTCGCTTTCGATAGACTTTCACTCCACTACATTTTAAACATAAATATTCAACTTTTGACACTATAATAGAGTCAAAAGTTAAATTAAATAATTAAGTGCATGTTATGCAGTGCACTGTATAGGCTATTTTTGTAAGTTTCCTAATTGTAATTTGTAATAGAGTCTCTATTACAAAATTACAATTAGAAACTTCACCTACCTCCTGGTACCGGAATCCAATTCAATCCTCTCAAAGTGGGGTCCGGGGACACCCAGAGGTCCTTAATTGAGGCTTTTCCAAGGGTTCCCCAGCTAAATTAGTTAATATAGAATAAAAAAAGTCAGCTTAACTGTATACTTTAACCCCATATCGTCTCTGTCATGTGGAAACATCATATGTCCAAAACTCAGGGCTGTACTGAGACAAAAATTCGGCCCGGACATTTTCGCGGAATTTGGCCCAGACTGGACCACCACAACCAGCGTGCATACTGTGCTGACTTTTCAGGTCGAGGCCCATACAAATAGGCCTACTTGAAATACAAGCCCTTAACACCACCATATTTACTACAGTACAACATAAATGATACACAACCAACAATAAATAAAAAAGTTAGAATATGGAGATAAGAGGTTTCTGGTCCAACGGCAATGATATATACACATGGCCATACATTCTTTGTGGTCGAGGTCAGTGCGACCCTCTGCATAGTGTTGCAGTTGAGATCAGTACAGTTCCCATTCCAGGCAGTGATGCTGCCTGTCATGTCAGGATGCTCTCGGTGGTACCTCCGTAGAAGGCCTTAGGGGGCACAGTGGCACAGTTGGTAGTGCTGTCGCCTCACAGCTAGAAGGTCCTGGGTTCGATTCCCGCCCAGGGCGCTGTGGGTGCTGGCGGAGTGTTTCCTCCTCCGCGTCATCAGTGCCCATACCCGAGGCGGGGTTGGCGAAAGGGCCTTTCTGTCTGGAGTTTGCATGTTCTCCCCATGTCCCCTAGGGTATAGGTACCCTCACAAAAACATGCAGTAATCCTGGTCTCTAAACTGC
The DNA here is from genome assembly GCF_951216825.1 of Electrona antarctica. Taxonomy (NCBI): domain Eukaryota; kingdom Metazoa; phylum Chordata; class Actinopteri; order Myctophiformes; family Myctophidae; genus Electrona; species Electrona antarctica. The sequence continues at coordinate 33,605,420 of NC_136792.1, read as the reverse complement.
CTCCCCCTGGCCAGCCAGGGCGCCTGATGTAGGGGAAAGGAACTGGTTGGAATAACGTGCTCCTTTCCACGCGCTACGTCCAACCAGGGAAACTCCCCCCTGTCAGGTGTAAAGGAGCAACATGGACACTCAGGCATGAAGAAAGCATGAGTTCAAGTCCCTTGCTCTCTCCATGTCCCCCATATATGGGGACTAGGTTGGCGGAGGGTGTGTAGAGCCCAGGATCACATTAGATAATTGACACAGTATGTTGTAGTTAGTGTGGCAGTCTTTCTTTCTTTTTCTTATTTCACTTTTCTTTTCCCCCTATACACGACTCCTAAACTGCCTGTGTGTGTGTGTGTGTGTGTGTGTGTGTGTGTGTGTGTGTGTGTGTGTGTGTGTGTGTGTGTGTGTTATTCCTATCTGTGTATGTACAGTACTTTCCCCCCACTCTGTATTTGTAACTTCTGTGCAGTTTCTCACTGGTTCTCAAAGTGGGGTCCAGGGACTCAGGGACCCCTAGGTTTCCTTGACAGGGCTATAGCTCTGACAGTGTACAAACATGGGTACATTCCATTTGGTTCCATTTATACGGTCTCAGAGTTATGGGGGTCATTGGATTTGAAGCCAACTGATACTGACCCTCTCCACTGTGGTGCCACATGGGTATGCAACTAATATGCACTCTGTCCAGATTCCTGTAGTCCACCATCAACTTTGATATTTTCTTTTTGAGCGGTGCACACCGCTCCAAATGTGTCTGTCTGTTTGGGATATGAACAGCTACAATACAGCTGGGTGACCTAAAGTGGCACTGTTGACTCACCTGTGAGCCAGTGAGGAGCCCCCACCGGGAGGTCAGATTTCAGATTTGTATTGAAGTGATAGCCCCTTGAAATGCAGCATCTCATTTTCAAGGGGGACCCATAAAACATAAACAAAAACATAGAAACATACAGTACACACTACAGGTCATCCTACTTCTCCCGCTCAACAGTCCCTGCTGACAGGTGTCGCCCCAGTCCGTAGGTGTACCTGCAGTGACACAGCTTCCCCAGGACCTGTTCCCACAGGACCTGTACCACAGGACCTGTACCCCAGGACGCTCGATGAAGCAGCGGGCACACCGCGGTGGATTCGAACACCCAGCCTGCCCAGAGGTGGGCAGGTACTTTACCACTGTGCCACCGGAGCACCTCAGGTAAGCTTGTGGTATCATTGAAACAGGTTCTCCTCCTCTCTCCTTTAGGCTGCTGATATATCATCAGTGTGTGTGTGTGTGTGTGTGTGACAGGGGGTGGACATGCTTGGCAGCCTTGCTATTCCACCACACGTATTTAATAGTTGCCTGTCACAGTTCAACACCCCTCAGCGCGCGCGCGCACACACACACACACGCACACACGCACACACGCACACATACACACATACACACACACATACACACACACACACACACACACACCCTTTCTTATTCACTGATTCTTCCAAACAAAGTATTGAAGTTGAGGACAACTACAAAAAATGAATGGAATAGGAAAAGACTTCCCTCTTGTGGACATTAGACTAGGATCTACTCTAGGTAATATTATTTCATTACTCATTACTTGTTATCAAGGGTATACTGTACAAGTCACATTACTATACTTTTCCCCCCTGACCTGCACACACAGTTACGTCACACACAGTCATTATTTTTCTTTAAAAGAACAAATCTAGAAGCTAACATTGTGTTGCATCGTAACGTGCTGATATAGCTTGTGGATCTGTTCTGAGCATAATTTATAGGCTTAATATACAGTACTTTATCTCAGTCAAAAAACGAATCACGTTATAGTAAAGTTACTTAGATTTATAACTGTAATTTGACTGTTTTGGCCATTGTAATAACTTACACTAGTTACTGGGGAAAGTACTGCCCAATGGGCTACTGTTTAGCAGTTAAGTGTGAATGTAAGTCGCGCTAATGCCTACATTGTACAATTTGTGCAGTGCCCATGGTTTAATAAAGACCTTTTTATTCTGTATTCCTCGTGAGTGCCTCGGACCATCTTCTTTGTCAGAACTCCTGTTTAGTCACAACAAGTATAGGTCCCCAGCAGTTGGCTTTTAATATACTACAGCCTGTGGTTTAATAAAAGCCTATTAACTCTGCATTCATCGTGAGTGTCTTGAAGCAACAAAACGTTGCATCCAACAGACAACCTCACAGCCTAAATTAACCCTTTATTAAAGAGGGTCTTTGTCTGTCAGAACATCTCCAGACCAACTTCCCAACCCAGTGATCAAGAGACACCACGTTTTGTGTCATGATGTAGAGCAGTGGTGCTCAAGCATTTTCTGCTTGGCTGCAGATCTAGACCCCCAACTGACAACATTTTGTGCCTCCATACAAGATTTGTGTTCTTAAAAAAAATCACAAATATTCCAAATGTTGTTTTTCCAAAGTTCATCGGAAAATAGCCGTTCTACAAGGTAACACATTTTTCAGTCTATAATAGGCTAACTAATTTTGCTGGTCCTATAGTAACACATTTTGCTGGTCTTTAACTTCCTGAAGACCGAAAGCCTTCCCTTTAGGCTAGCTATGTTTGGCCTTAGTGTCATTTCCTGCACAAGAGGCTCCTGGAGGTCCCCGGACCCCCACTTTGATAAGCACTGATAGAGTAAGAGGTTTGCTTGCAGGAATGGAATCATATTGCTGTCATGAACTATCAGCTATATAGGCAGCTTCTTCTGACTGCACTTCTGTGGTACAACTGAAATATGCAGTGGAGGAAGAAGTACTCAGATATTGTTGCTGTCGGGCAGAAACCTCTTATCTCCATATTCTAGCCTTTTGTGTTTTCTGGTTAATTAACGCAATACATTATCATACAGAATCAACCCTAAGTATCAAAAGTAACAGATCTGCAAGCTTTTTCATGCCCACGTTTTGATCTTGCAGATCTACTACTTTACTTTTACTATTGTCCATGTCTTTTTCTGTTTAATAAAAATATTGAAACACAGATTTACTGTCACATCACAAGGTTTACAGGTGTAAAGTGTTATTGCTGACATCATGTTGATGGCATCAGCATTAGGCAAGTTTGGACAAGATTTCAAACCTTTCTGCCTGCACTTTTTGAGGTGCGCTAGCATGGATTTTCGAATATGTCGGCTCGTATTGTTCCATATGAAGACAGAGAGAAGTGAATACAAAAGGAAAAAAAGGGATACTTTAAAACAAGTATAGGAATTTAGGTTGCACACTCATCTTAATGGTTGATCCTCCCACTCAGAGAGAGGGGCAGCAAGTTTCACTATAGCCTACTTATTAAAGTATTCTTTTAAATTATTATTATTATTAATGGAATTCCTTTGATTATTTACTTTTGAAAGAAAAAGAAGAAGAAACAAAAGGAAACAGGAAAAAAGGGGGGCAATTACTCCCCTGTTTGGGATTCCGGAATCACTGCTGTACAATCAGTGGATATATGTGCTGAACCTGAGACATTATCTGACATGACAAAGGGCCAGTGAGCCACTTAGCAATTAGGGCCTCTGTGTTGGTCTGAGGACAGCAACATTAATCATAATTAATGTACAGTACTGTATGCAGAGTAATAAAACGTTTCAATTTAAATACAATACAATTATTTTCTTTGGGGATTTGGCCAAAAAAAAATGCTGTTTGCTTTGAGCGTTCTAAACACTTAGAATTTTATATGAGGACTACTAAACCAAATGTATACAATGCTGAAATGTAACCTGCATGTGGTGCAGCTGCTACGAACATGTCCTCCTCGATTGCAACGAAACAGAAGCAGCATACAGATGATCTCAGGAATCCACGTTTAGGATTCAAGTGCAGAAACGGCCCACTGCTTGAAATTCCAAACATTTCACACAGAAGTAATGGTTTGAACTAAATATAATCATGTCAACAGAAGGGTGTGTGGTGGGGTCTCAATACCTGGTGCTCATTAGCGATCTTCTGTAAGAAGAAAGGGGAATGGTTTATAGGGTTTAGTTATATTTATATAATTATATAATATTATAATTATATATATATATATCAAAAGAGATACACACATTTTTATATAGTATGAAAGAGGAGTGGGAGAACATTCAGGGAAGACAGTTTAGACAGGCAGGCAGACCGTTACTGATATAAGGGCCTTTCTCGGCCCCACCCTTCTCCCATTGTTCATATTGTGTTTAGTTTCCAAGATGGCCGTAGCACCAGGAGGGGGTGGGGCGACATTAGCCTGGCTAATAAGCCAGACTCAAATCACACTGTCGTGTGGTATTTGAGTCTGGAGATGCTGTGTATGGATCTTGTTTCCCGGGGGGCGGGTTCAAACATTTTCTCTTTGACGCAATTGGTCAGAGCTACTGTCAGTCAAAGGTCTCAAGCATTGAACGTCACTGTACCAAAGCCCGCCCATATTGCATACCGTGTCCCGATTGGCCACACCAGTTCTCTGGTGTAGGAAATGGGCGTACAATTGAGCATCTCCAGACCGTAATCCGCCGGCAGGCCATTTTATTGTTTGCCAACGGCTGATTCGGTCTGGCTTATTAGCTAGGCTAGGTCGACATGCCCTTACCGGGCATATGACACTTGCCTTGTGTCTGACACCTGACTTGTGTCTGAACACAGCTTTGATGGATGTGTTCTGCCCCCCCTCCCCCCATCAAACAAAATGTTTGGTCAAACCATATGGGCTTCTATTGGAAATGCATTGGAGCGGCCATTAAACACAGACACAAGACAAACGCAAGACAGGTGTCTTTAATTTGTGAATGCAGCCCAGTAAGGGCATATGTCGACCCCACCCGCTCACCACCGCCCCAACCCCTCCTGGTGCTGTGGCCATCTTGGACACAATATAAACAATGGGAGAAGGGTGGGGCCGAGAAAGGCCCTTATTGTGAAACACAGGACACACACACAGAAATACAAGGAGTGACAAATAAATACGAACATTGTGGAAGACAGGGGTCAGGAACAAGCTGCAGGTTGAAAAGGCCCTCAGCTCTGAGCTCGGAAGAATCTGCACCTGGCTCGTTGATAACAAACTATCTTTAAACCTGAGAAAACCTGAATCCATTCTCTTTGGTTCAAATAGTAATCTCAGCAAGGCTGATGACTTCTTGATTAGAGCTCAGTGGGTGACAAATTATCACACAAAAAGATGAAATTACCTACCTAGGTTACATCCTGAAGGCAAATCTTTCCGGTGATAAAAGGGCCACCAACGTAATAAAAAAAGTCAACCAAAGAACAAGATTCCTATACAGGATCTCCTCACTGCTCAACAAAAACACCTTGAAGACCCTAACAGGAGCCCTAGTACAAGGTTCCTGGTCAGGTTACTACTTGGCCTCACTCCTCGAACCCACCTCACCCCTGCCCATTTTGACAGACTGGAATGGCTTAGAGTTGACGACAGAGTATAGCATTTTGCAATGGGTCATGGTCCACAAGATTCGATACAGCACCAAGATACCCATGTACCTGTCTAAATACTTCCTTAATTATTTCAGTGCCATTGCCGTAGATGTAGGTCAATTGAAGCCTATTTGTTGATACTACGCTTACCGCCATTGCCATTGATTAATGGCAATTGCGCTTTTATAGTGCATTCGATCTATCGAGCCATAATGCTACTTACGTTAGCATCTGGTAGCTAGCTGTTGTTGTCACAAGACTCCGAAGCCCATCTTAGATCATCGGCACCATAAGAATCCATTCTATCCGTTTCTTTCAATCGCCTGTATCTCCTATTCCTTGTCCCAGATGGCATTTTTGGTCAAAACAGCGTTTCTTTGATGGCACAGAGCCGGCTATGTGGAGCTCTCCAGTGCACTGGCATAGACCCATATTGTTAACAACAGTTGAACGGGACCTGTTCAACTTCCTAGGATAATACTACTATGAGACTGACCTAACACAGAAGTTGTTTTGCTCTACAGTATATGTGTTTGTTTGGCAAAGTTTGTCGTAAGCACACAGCCTGGCTGGACTCCTTGAGTGGGTGCAAAGTGCTACTTTTGTGAATTAGGAATAGTTTTATTAAACTATTAAACTGCCTCCCCCTGGAAACTGCCTCCCCCTGGCCAGCCGGGGCGCCTGATGGAGGGGAAAGGAACTGGTTGGAATAACGTGTTCCTTCCACGCGCTACGTCCAACCAGGGAAACTCCCCCCTGTCACGTGTAAAGGAGCAACTTGGACACTCAGGCAGGAAGGAAGCATGAGTGCAAGTCCGTTGCTCTCCCCATGTCCCCCATATATGGGGACTAGGTTGGCGGAGGGTGTGTAGAGAGCCCAGGATCACATTAGATAATTGGCACAGGGGTGAAAAAATGGGTTACAAAATTGAGGGATTAAAAAGAAAAAAAGAAAAAAAGGAATAGTTTTAAGATGTTAGTATTGCTATGTTTGTAACCGCTTTAGAAAAGCAATAAGCCATGCGAGGTCCCAGGTTACCTTATTGTATAATGTCTGAGAGGGTTGGACGCTGCGCGTCGTGTCTCACCATGCCTCTCAGCCATAAAATCCAGGGTAACCTGAGACCTCTTGTGGCTTATTGCTTTAATCTAATTTGAAGCACATGGAGATTTCAGATCTCTGATCTCATGAATACGACGTGATGTCACATGAGACTTGTGAGATTTTAACACTGCACTGATCTTGTTTTGCTTTGTTTTTGTTTTCTTGAATAAAGTCTGTTCTTAGTGTTTTATATAAAACGCTTTGGGTATTTATATAAGCGCTAAATTTGAGCTATTATTATTACAGTCGCCTCCAAGTTGACAAATGGTACTGCACAGTACCAGACAAAGGGTACAATGGGTATTATGTTCCCAACAGGCATAGCAAGTAACACATTATTTATATGACAATTATATGGTGGTAATATTAATCAAATGAGATAGTAGTGCTATTCTACTATGCAAGAAAATAAAACAATAAATGTTACACTTGTAAAGTTTGAGAACCACTGCAGTAGGGTTAATTAGGCTACTTTGCAATGTTACTCCCAACACGATCAACATGATATTATAGCCCTCCCTCTCGTAGTGCTTAAAGGACCTATTGACTATAGGCTATTGATTGATTGATTCTATTCTTCATTACTGCTGACCAATATGAAGTTTGCGGAATTCACTTCAGTATATGTCCAAATCAACTTGCAGAAACTTGAAAATTCCTTGAGATAGGTCATCCAACAAATATAGCACAGTTATATTCTCGTCTCATCAAAGTTTCTCTTTTGTTAATGCATTTTAAAGCACAGATTTAAAGTATAGCTGAACAGACTTTATTTAATTTGTGTGAATGGATCATTTATCCAGGGTAGTCACACAAATGAAATTAATGTCCATGACTTCTTAACCGAACAGTGAGGTTTGACCAACACTGAAGCTGTGAACAGACAATCTAACAGCCTTTTACCCATGAATAACAGATGGCAGGTGTAAGCTGTGCCCATTTGTACACTAGATATTACAATGGGATAGTGCATGTATGCTGGCAATTATAGCCTAAACCTCAGAAAAGTTGTTTTTTGACCAATCTCACGCTCAGAGGTAGGAATACTCCGATTCTTTACTTACAAAATAAAAGTATCACATTTTATGATATTTCATAATGCTTCAAAATAAGATAGCAGATCTACAAGCTCACAACAATTTGAGAAATGTAAAAGTAAAGTAAAAGTACCACACAATTGTACTAAAGAGTAGCCTACTTGAGTACATTTACTAAGTTACTTTCCACCACTGCCCACACCAAAAAGACACTAATAAATAGGAGTTAAGCAGTTCTTTGGGGTAGTTGAGGTGCTATGCCCTTGTCTATGGTTCTTGAGAGCCTTGATTCTCAAATGTTTTAATTTCAAGGACCCTCATAATTCTGAGAGTGTAGACTACTAATAATTTAAGATGAGATGAGATGAAAGAGCCATTGTACTTGTGTGCCTTATCATGTGCCGCTCTGCCGACAGTGCTGTGATTGTGCACGCACTTTGCGAGCAGTGGAGGCGAGACACCACAGGTGTAATTTGCGACTGCAGGTCGCATTTACTATATCAAAACGTGCATTTCCCGTCAGTCTGTCCGTCACCCCACACCTCCATATATGGTAATGCCTTGTCTTACTGGTTATTAGACTATACAAAATCATAAAATAAAATTACAATCAAAGGCCTAATGTGGAGGAAAACATAATTTGTTTTAGAGAAATCAGATGAAAAACACACTGGTCTATTTATGATAGTATTTGATTGATTGAACATTGTGTAAGCACAGTTCCAGGAAAGCACAGGTCAATACAAGGTCTGCTAATAGGATTGAAATACCCAGACAAGCACAATAGCTTGTTTGCATTGGGGTCCTCCATTTTCAATTCATCAGAACATTTAATGACATAGAAATATACAGTACGTAAAATATACAGTACGTAAAATATAAAGTATGTAAAAGAAAGACAGCTCACCATATCGTTTGTGAAGGTGTACCTCCTGGTGATTGTGGGCCTTGTGGGCTGGGGTGCAGAAGCAATCAGCAGGTGGATAAGGGCAGGTGCGGTGCTGTAAGCCATTTGAGGAATGGCATGGTTTGGGCACACAGGGGGTGATCACACGGTTTTAATTTTATTTGCATTGATAAACTACTGTATACTGTGATTTATTCATGACAATGTACACAACATCTGACAATTCAGCACTACTTTATTTGGCAACGGGTGACACCCTATTCTTTGAGACACACATAGGCCTACAGGTATTTGGTGGCGTGGCCAGGCATGGCCAAATCCGCCAACGGGCTAAAGGAATTGCATTACGGAACTTTCATTTTATGTTTTTTTTATTTGGCCAGAAAGGGATTTATTTTCACCGGAAGGACAAATCTTGTCTATTGACCATATGCAGACTGCATCCATCTTGCCAACAAGGTGCTAACTAGGTTCGACTTCCCATTGACAGCCCATTCATCCAAACAGAAAAGTCCTATCTAATTGTATTAATTTCACAGGAATTAGCTCATAACATGTCTACAGTGGATTTTTATGAAACAAACACTTTGCAGATAGAAAGAGGATAATTCAAGCTTTCCATACAGCTGCAATGTTGGTGAGTTTGACGTTTTTTCATATTGCTATATTCAACAATGTTATTGCATATCACATGTTTTCCTAATATCGTGCAGCCCTATTGGAAATCTATACTGCATATTGGGATTTTGGCCTAATGGTGGCACTGGAGGAAAGGCCATGGAGTCAGCTAGAGGTGAAAAGAAAGAAAAAAGAAAAGAAAAGAACAGCAACCTCAAAGACTTTGTCTCTTTTGCCTTTGGTGGATTCACTTTAATGGCCTCTCTCATGCTATGATTGATTTACTGGCTCCATGATGTAATTTGATACACTCATTTTGAACTACAGCTTGTGTCAGAGCTCGGGTTAATGCTTGAAATTATGAATCAAATCAAACAGCAAAGAACAGTCAATGTATAGGATCCTTTTGAAGGATATGAAAATACACTGTATAATAATAATAATCAGACAATTGCACGAGTCCCTCCGATCCGAGTCCGAGTCGAGTAGCAAGTCATTTGGTCCAAGTCTCAAGCAAGTCTCAAGTTTTTCTGTTGTGGGCAAGTCAAGTCAAGTCGAGTCACAAAGTTATGTCAAGTCGGGTCGAGTCACAAGGTTGTCGAGTCAAGTCGGGTCGAGTCACAAGGTTATGTCAAGTCAAGTCGGGTCGAGTCACAAGGTTGTCGAGTCAAGTCGGGTCGAGTCACAAGGTTGTCGAGTCAAGTCGGGTCGAGTCACAAGGTTATGTCAAGTCAAGTCGGGTCGAGTCACAAGATTGTCGAGTACTGTACTGTACTGTACTGTACTGTACTGTACTGTACTGTACTGTACTGTACTGTACTGTACAAGCTCTCCTCCCTGGCCTCCGTCTGTGTGTTAGGCTGCACAAAAGTGACACTTGATGGTGGTGACAATAATTATGCTATTTCCGTGCTCGGATACAGGGACACAGGGACACACACAAGTCACACATAGCTGTCTATAGTGGTTGCACCACTCAAAAAACAGGAAAAGAACACTTATGCCAATATCAAACTTATGCCAATTACAATATGTAAAATCACAATATCCAGTCTAATTATATGAATATAATACTGATACCCTGCCCATGCACAGACAGGCCTAAAGCAAGTACAAAAATAATACAAAATAAAATAATAATAATAATAATAATAATAATAATAATAATAATAATAATAATAATAATATATTATTATTATTATTATTATGACAATTAAAAAGGAAAAATAAAGAAATAAGACTTTCCCATTCAGACACAGAAGTACAGGCCTGTGTCTGCATTAAATTGAAATCATGTCACTCACTGCCACACATTTTGTCTCAGTTCATTTTAAGCTCTGTATAGGAAATAAAAATGTTCTGTTGTAGTGTAGTTTGTTAAAGACGTTGGGAAGCTTAACGATGTTTAATTGACTACAGGCGATAGAGTGAGAGACAACGCGACCGCCTCGTCAACTCCCCATGTTCAGCTGTGGATGTTTTTCTTTTCCTTTTTTTTTTGACGATCACAACTTAAGTTAGCGTCTTGTGTTGTTGTTGTTGTTGTTGTTGGAAGCTGTTGCTGAATTAAGGACTTTTCAAATGGAATAATTTATTTGGAACAATAAAACAAGACAGGTAAGAGGAAAGTAGGAAAGGAAGTTTGCACCCGACGGACAAGCTTATTGTTCAACTGTGTAAAACATGCGTGGCTCACGCAGTTTATCAATTTGACCCAACATGATTACATGAAACCTGCATTTATAACCAGCGCTGCACATAATTATTTTGAAATGTCCTACACAGATAAAATGAATTACTCACCTACTGCTGCAGGTTCCATGTTTAAATAAAGTAATTCCAGTGTTGTTCAAGTGACAGATGCATGGTTTTCACATTGTAAATATGGTTGCGTTTAGCGACTAGCACTATGACAGGAGCACCGTAAACTTTGGGAAAGTGTCATAGTAGCTTGTTTACAACTGAAACAGACTTCCTGTGCTCTGACTTCCTCTTCAAAATAAGAGTCACGTGTAAAGATTAGTCAACACTAGTTTTATTTCTAAGTCTAATTACAGGACATAACATCATATTTGAGTTCCTTTTGAATTCCTGTCAGATTCTCTACATATAACTGTCGCAGCTCTTGGTGCGCAAATGCGCCTTGCATCCTTTGATCTACCGGCGCACCAGTTGTGTGCAGGCCTGTTTATAACAGTGAATGGCCGGACAGGCCGGTTACTTAAGTTGTCCGAGTCAGCTTGTCTCAAGTCGAGTCGAGTCTGGAGTCATTGTCTTCCAAGTCAAGTCGAGTCTCAAGTTTTTACCCTTAGGCTAAGTCCAAGTCGAGTTGCAAGTCGTCAAATCAATGACTCGAGTCGGACTCGAGTCGAGTCATCATGACTCGAGTCCAATACTCTGATAATAATAGTAATAATAATAATAATATTATTATTATTATTATTATAATAATCAGTAAGATGTCCTGAGGGTGAGACGCGCCGGCACTTTGGCATGGGGGGGTTGGATCAACTGGCCATATATGGCATAACAGGTCAGCTCCATATATGGAGATCTAAGGGTGGCAGCGAGTGTACAGGGTTTGATGAGGTCTGGCCATATATGGAGCGTGTCTTGAGTGTACAGGGTTTGATGAGGTCAGATCAACATATGGAATGTAAGAACAAGTCAGCTCCATATATAATAATAATAATGAATTGCATTTATAGCGCTTTTCCAAGTGCTCAACAATGGTTCATTCATTCATACATTGAGAGGTGAAGCAGCAAACAGTAAACGCCAGCGTCCTCACTTCCCACATTCACACACCAATGGTGGCAAGCTAACACCGACCAACTCATTGGAGGCAATGTAGGGTTCAGTGTCTTGCCCAAGGACACTTCGACATATGGACAAGAGAAACCAGGATTCGAACCACCGACCCAGGGATCATTGGACAACCTGCTCTACCTCCTGAGCCACAGCCGTCCCCTTATGGAGATCTAAGGGTGGCTGCGGGGGCAGTGTCTTGAGTCTACAGGGTTTGATGAGGGCCCAGGGCCGGGCCTTCATTTTTGGGCCTGTTGAGAACTCTAGTTTTCGCCGGCTGCCGGGCGCGGCTGCAATGATAACTTTGGGGCGGGCCCGTCTAGAGTTTGAATGGACAGGTATCAGTCAAAAGGGAGACATCGAAGAGGAAGGACGGGTGGGGGGGAAGCAACATATGGAATGTCAGAACAGGTCAGCTCCATGTATGGAGATCTAAGGGTTTGAGGTCAGATGTAGAGTTGTTGGCCGGCTCCATATGCAGATCTAGGTAATGATCCAGTCTTCTCCATGTATGGCTATCCAGGGTTTGATGAGGTCAGTGTTGTGATCTTCATATATGGAGACAGCCATATGCATGGTGGCGTGACGTGTCACGAGGCGTGATGGACTGACGGCCATATATGGTGGCCTGACTGATGGAGTGACAGGTTTTTCAGGTTTTCATAGTAATCTGCAACCTACGGTCACAATAATACCTAATAATCCTCATCATAATCATCATCACCGGCAGCAGCAGCAGCATGCAGCAGCATCAGCATCATTGTCATAGTCATCATCGCCATCATCTTTATGCATATCTCAGCAAACAGATTAGAAGGACACAAATAAGAAAAGAAAAAAGTCCCTTGCAAAAGTGCTTTGAATGGGAAAAAATAGGAAAACTTACAGAGATTAATACAGTAGGCCTATATTATGAATGATTTAAGAACTGACATTCATAACCTAGACATATTACAGTATGACTTCATTATACAAGCAGGCAGCACGTGTTGGCTTTTCCTCATTAATATATCACTGTCAACTTAATGGTGAAGTTGCATTCCAGTGCCATTTGGCTGATGGCAGTCATTGTTGCTGTTTTGCCTTCTTGTGTTAAAAAAAAGGAAGAAGCTGACAGCATATCACACCCTGTTGCCAGATTGTTTCAGTGCATACTAATTGAATTCAACCAGTAACAGGACACATATAGCGGAATAAATTAAGGCACGTAAACCTCCCTCGCTAATGTTATGCAGACATGTTCAAGTGAGAGAGAGGGGTGAAGTCTATGAAGCAGCTGTCACCACTCACCAGCTTCTGTACACAATGAACTTAGAGTTAACGGTAGGCTAATACATGAATAATGAAAACTCTCCTAAATTGTTAATTTGTATTTACGTATAGTAATAGCAAATAGCAATCGCCATTTTAATATAATTGAGGGCTGTCAGGTGTCAAATATAGTTGATTAACTGAGTTAAATAATTTATGGAATGAATGCATTTAAAATGATAACACAATTATTGCATACAACGATTGACCCACCCATACAGTACATCCCATAATTACACCCACCCTGCACTAGTCGTCGATGTTATCATAGATAGATGATCGATCAAAACAGTGATCCGCATGCAGTTTTCTTGGGTGAAAGTACAAAAGTATTGGTATCAAAATGTAGTCAAGTAGAAAGTCCTCATTATGCAGATTCAGAATGTCCCATTTCACAAGTTTGTAAGTTGTGTATAAAATGTATACAAATCTTCGCAACACATTGTGAGCTTGTAGATCGGCTATTTTCAAATGGATGAAATGTGCTGTATATACTGTAAGGCTGAAGTGTAGTGAAGTCAATGTACAATATTTGCCTCTGAGATGTAGTGGAGTAAAAAGTAAAAGTATTGAAAATTGGAAATACTCCAGTGAAGTTAAAAATGCCTCAAAATTGTACTTATGTACAGTACTTGAGTAAATGTACTTACTAGAACATGCTACTTAGGCAATTTACCCACAATTTACTCATGTAGGCAGTCGCTCAAATCACATCAATCACACGAATCATGAGCGATAGAGAGCCATTCATCTTTAAGTTCCCTACAAAAATACACAGAGAAAATGGGCATATGCAGGGTATAGTTATGAAAGGCGATTAATCATGATTAATTAATTATTAATCTGTGATTTATCTATTATACATTTGAAAAGGTGTACCCAACCCAGGAAAAGGGACCCAAAGTCACCAGCTACTACGTCACTGACACGCTGCAACACACACTGCAACAACACACTAAGACGTCACAGACTTACCCTCCGCATCGATCCACGGCTATCTCCTCATGTCGCGCCACACGCCCACACTCAACACCACCCGCGTAAAAATTGTCATTGCACTGCCACTAAAGCCGGCTCCCGTCCAGACTCACAAACAATATCAATATCAATAATAAACACAAACACGCCACAAGCACCGACACCCCCGCACGCACACACTCACACACGGGCCACGGAACACTGTTGCCAGGTCTATGCAAACAAGCCCAGAAAACAACACGCTCCTCACACACACTACAACACGCTTAAAACTCGCGGACCTGGCAACACTGCATCTTTTTTTCCCATTGGCTACTGTTGCTAATTTGTTGCCACGTCTATGAAAACAAGCACAGAAAATATGCCATTCAACACGCTACTTACACACACTACCACTCGCTTACAATACGCAGACCTGGCAAAGGACCTGGCAACACTACATTCCCTCTCCCATTTGCTCAAAGCCCACCACGTCACCCACGAGAGTTTTAATGATACCTTTCTTACTTCCGCTTGCACCACCGGACGTTACACACTACACACACACACATTACAATATGAACAAGACGAACGCTTGCCAGCCACACACACACAGCCACACACACAGCCACACACACACACACACACACACAGTGTACAGCCTGCCGCAAACCAAAAGTAGAAGAAGAACAACAACAACACACCGCACACACTGATTCTAACTTGGATGGAGAGCGCCGCGATTACAACAGTTACAATAATGCAAACACGACAATTGCGCGAACGACCGCGTCGACACCTGGCGTGGTACAAACGGGACGAACCGAGGCGCATATATGGATAAGAACAACAACACACACACACACACGCGCGCTCGCGCGCCAACAACGCGCGCCAACAACGCGCTGCAACACAAAACAGCTGCGTACAACGCACGTGTGTGTGTGTGTGTGTGGGTGCGCTGTGGGGGAATTTTGGATCGCCTCGCGATGCAGCTGAAATGGCACGCACACACACACGCCAAAAAACGCTAATAATAATAATACAAAATAACACTAATAACAACTATAATATCAACAGTACAGAGTACAGTACATCAGAATATGAATCAATGTAATAATAATAATAATAAATAAGAACACAACACTAATAACTATAATATCAACAGTACAGAGTACAGTACAGTACATCAGAATATTAATCCATGTAATAATAATAATAATAAAAAATAAGAACACAACACTAATAACAACTATAATATCAACAGTACAGTACAGTACAGTACAGTACAGTACAGTACAGTACAGTACAGTACAGTACAGTACATCAGAATATTAATCCATGTAATAATAATAATAATAAAAAATAAGAACACAACACTGTCCTGCGCCTTGCCATGCTCGCTTTCATACGCAAATACACAAAAACAAACAAGGCCACTCAGCCAGCTTGGCAACTTTGCGCTTTCCAAGCAAATGCATAAATGAAAACATCATGGCTTGCCATTGCCTTCTTCCCATTTGCGTATCGCATGGCGCTAGGATGAGCGGGCCGAAGGCCCGCGAAATTCTAGTATGATACAAATGTTTCTTTTACAGCGATTTTGTGAAAATGACAGGCACGCACGCACGCACGCACGTGGCTGTGGGGGGTGTTTCAAGTTTATTTGTCATAATATGCAGTATAGGTATACTTCAAATGCAAATGCAATGAAAGGCACATGTTGCTTGCTGTCTATATACCCATAAAACTACTGTATATGAAAACAAATAAAACAATGAATTCATGATCGAGTATTTTCAAATGATTTGTACATTTGTGAAAACTTGAAATGTGACGTTCTGCATAATGAGTACTTTTACTTTTGGTATTTTGACGCCAGTATACTTTTGTACTTTTACTCATGACTTCTACTTTCTATATTGCAGTACTGATACTTTTACTTAAGTAACACATTTGAGTACTTTTTCCACCACTGAACAAACTTGGTTTTGAGTCCCATGTTGACGCTACACTGCCTCTAGAAAGTAGTTTTCTTCAGAGAAAAAAATAAAATATCAAAATGGCAATTCAAAATGTGATGGCATCTGAATACCGTCTATACACAAACGGTAGCCTAGCTGTCACAGCCTGTTACTCTTTGAGTTCACAAGTCCTATGATGTGAGCTAAGCTTGTAGATCCGCTTATTGTGAACACCAGACTTTAGGCTGAGCTCACACCTTTCATGCAATTCTCTGTGCTCGTTGGGTGTTGTGTCATGGCCGCCAAGCGGCCCAATGCATTTCCAATGGAGGTCACATGGTTTGACCCAACATTGTGTTGTGTGAGGGGGAGGGGTGCAGTCGTCCGCCCCTCCCCCTCACACAACACAATGTTGGGTCAAACCATGTGACCTCCATTGGAAATGCATTGGGCCGCTGGGCGGCCATGACACAACACCCAACGAGCACAGAGAATTGCATGAAAGGTGTGAGCTCAGCCTTAACTAACGTAACAGTATTAAGTAAAAAAGTTGAGTACTTTTTCCACCACTGCTGGATCGACACAGATCCGCTGGTAGTAGGTAGGCCTACTGGTTGCTGCCAGGCATGTGATCCACAGGTATGTGAACCTGGAGTGCACTTGCATCCTTGAGCTGGAGCTTCAGACACAAGAGAGAAATGAAATCTGTTGGTAAACTGGAAAGCAGCTGAGAGACCTGAGGCCGTTCTAGAAATGCCTCAGTAGAAATGCCTCACTTTTTACATCTTTCAAAAAATGTTCAAAAACAGCAGATGTGGCACAAAATGACGCGCTGTGAGCTTGTAGATCTCCTGCTTTTTGGTCTGCTTCCCCCGTTTTAATGGGTTAAAAAAAGAAAGAAAGAAAATAGCTGAGCTCAATTGATGGTGGAAATCCAGTTATTTTGCCCATAATTGAATCAAGTTGACGCAGAACTGATTCCATGTCACAAATACCGTTCAGCTCACATGGGAGTTGTTGCAGAGCAGAAAACATACTGTACACCGCCCCCACGTTCCACATCTAGGCCTATACATACCAGTAAGTCCAGGGTTTCAAACCGACAACCCCACTATTATATCTCTAACCTCCAGGGAAACATTAAACTATTTTAATGATGCATACTTCCAATTTGATTTACGTCACAATTTACAAAAGAAAGAAAGACACCAGACGTCTTTGAGCGCGCACGCGTGTGCGTGTGTGCATGCGTGAGAGAGAGAGAGAGACAGAGAGAGAGAGAGAGAGAGAGAGAGAGAGAGACAGAGAGAGAGGCAAAGGCTGTAATTTAGATACAGTAGCATAGACAGATGTCAGGACATTATTGATCTGGAATTCTCGCATCCTATAGTGTGTTTATAGTTTCAAAGTACGGATAATCTACTGTTAGACTGATGATAGTTTCCTAGATGACTATTTCTATGATTTTGATGTATTAATTACCTTAATGTTGTTTTTGCTCAGTGTAAATCGCTCTCGATTAAGAGCGACTACTAAATGCCTACATTGTAAATTGTAATTGGAGATAGAGAGAGAGAGAGAGAGAGAGAGAGAGAGAGAGAGAGAGAGAGAGAGAATGGTAATTATCTTACGCACAAATCTCTCCAGGGGAATATTGAGGCAAATGCAGCTGTTTGGGCAAGTATCATAATGCAGGGTTGTGTAACATCCGGGGGGTCAAATCCCTGTAAATGCCTGAAATTTAAACTATGCCATCATATCAGTTTATCTATCCATCTCTATCTTCTTCTTTGACCAACAGTAACCCAATTTCCATCAGCACCCTGTCAGTTATGTCATGTCTCTAAAAATGCTGCCCATCCAATCAGAAATGAATACATGGTAGGCTACAGATGTCTTGTGGTTATTTGTTATATTGGCTAAAAATAAATATTCCCCATAACTTTTGATTGAGTGTGCAGGACACACGTTTGGGTAGGCTTAATGGTTGATTGATTGATTGAAATATTTATTTCAGTTTGCAGAATTACAGTACATTTCAAGCACAAACTCAATACAAAGGCTGTTAACTGTGAGTGGACGACCCAATTAAGCATTACACTTGTTTCCAATAGGGTCCACCATGTTCAATTCATCAAAAACATTTAGAGACGTACAAATAGACACTTCTATATAGACAAAGAACAGAACAGGAATTCATCATAATGGAGGTAAAAAGGGAAAAGAAACATATACAGTGAGGGAAAAAAAGGGGTGGGCGGTGGGGGGGATTCACGTTCAGCATTACCATAATGCCATGAGGTAAAACATTTGCCAACCATTTGCATACATTGTTGGATGCAGCATATACTATCCAGTAGTAGGCTATGTAACATGTGCACTATAGTCAAATCACCACCAGTGCCGCCAGGCTATTAATATTAAGCTCTGGAAAATGTCAACTTTTATCAACAATGAAGCACAGAGTTGGCATAGAACGGCTGCATAGTGTGGTGTGGTCTACAATGTGGAAAAACAGCTGCAGCTAATCAAATCACGTAAATACGGGTATATGCCATTTATGTGTGCAAGCACACATTTAAAAGTTAACTGCCACCTGGTGGACGCAAGAGCCAACTGCCGACCCAGATCTACTTCGCTTTCGCTGGATCCACGTCCGGTTTGGGCGCCCATCTTAGATGCTAAATAATTAGTGTCAATGCTAGCGAGCTAAAATGAGTCCATACTTGCTCTAGAAAATGCCAATGATCCAATCGAGATCACCGGATAATCAGAAAAGACCTCAGAACATTGTGCGTTTTGCAGTGACGTGCACAGACATTTAGAGGGGCAGGTGCTCAAGTGAAAAAAAGGGCACTTTGTGCAGCGTGCATGTGGAACCGGCCGGTTGCCTTAATAGTGTGAGATTTATAGATTTTGGGGCGTACATAATATATTAGAAGCTTTTTTTTTTATCAAGAATTGATCAATGTCACTATGGTCCACATACTGTACACTGTACTTTTTTTGGTAGGCTAGTGTCTGTGAAGCTGTTAATGAGGAAATCACCTGCACCTGCGTAATTAGGGTGGAGCCTTTAATTGCAGGCTGCAGTACAGAGAAGAGGAGAGCAGAGCACCACACAGAGGGAAGAGTGCTGTTTGGTGGAGAGGAGCAGAGGGCAGAAGAAGGCGCTGGCTAGCTGGAAGGAAGGAGAGCGGTCATGGACGGGGGCCAGAGTCGGGGCACCGAGGACAGGGACACCCTAGCCGTAGAAATGGTTTCTGGGCACCAGGCGGGGTGTGCCCTGTCCGCCCCGTCTGTGGAGGCGCTGGGAGAGGACGCCAGGGGAAGGCCCGGGTGAGAGGACCCAGTGAGAGGTGGCAGATGGTGAAAGAGGGGATGCCAACTCAACTCAGCAGAGGGGCCAAGTTTCGACTAGCCTCTCTTTCGAGCTAAGTACCCCTCTGACCTTGAAGCTGATATTGACAGTGTGTGCACTGTGCAGTCGAATCATTGAATGGAATCAGTTGAACCATTATTTTAGTTATAGTTTTTATCTTTTTATTGTCTCACTCTCCACCTGTTTGGGACAATTCATTTCACTGGTTGTTTGGAACATGAACCTCTGGCCTGTGTTTTTATTAATGCATGCTTTTGTGTTATTTTTAACTTCATACTTCTTATTTTCTGTGTGAAATTGTGAGCATTGTGGACAGTAGGCTATTGTAGACAAACCAAGTATATATAATATATATATATCAAAACTCACAGGTTATTTTTGTGTCGACTACTTTAGCATAATGTACTTTTTAACCTCGCCACATTCACATTATGATGACAAGTATATACTTGCCTTACACTGAGCCTGAATTTTGTTTCACTTCATTATTCAGACTGAAAGCCCTTCCCACAGCAGCCGTTTCTGGGATGGGCGTTGCCAAAGTGGCAGTCTTCGGCGATTGGTTCACACCGAACAAAAATGGTAGCAAACCCAATTAACCAAACAAACACAGTAAACATGCGCTAGCATGTAAACAAACACGGTAAAATATGCGGATCATGATGAGGTTTCTAAAACCTCAAGTTTCTGTAAAGAAATTATTGATCATGCAGCGGTTTAATAGCCAGATTGATACAGTTGCAAGTTACAGTGGGGTCAGGCAGTTTGTTGTTTGACGCCATCGAGTTGAAACGGCACCGTTTGGCCATATTTTTTAATGGGCGTGGCTAGCGAGCGATTCAAGGGCTGGAGCCAGGCTACAAGTATAGAGTTCCTCAATTCTCAACAGTAGTGTATTTTACCGAAGAAATATACAGTATATGATCCTTGTATTGAAACAGTGCAAAGATCCATTGTATTATAAAGGCAGCAGTCTGTTTTTGGGATGACTTGCTCGTTAACAAATAAATTACGTACATGCCACACATTTCCACCCTATTGTATTCACCCTGAGGTTCTATTAAATATGAATCTATTCAACAAATAGTGAATAGGCCTAATGATCAGGCCGGTACAGCTGTGTGTGTGTGCTTCACTATTAAACTTATACTAGCTAGTTAACAATACCTACTTTCTGTACACTGCAGCTGTGTATCCCCTGAAAATGTCAGTATAATCTGTAATGTGAGTGGGAGTTTTTGTGTTTGCTTTTCATTATGAAACGACCGCAGGCAGCCTCAGTTTACACTCTGATGAATGAAGATGCACTTGAACATAGATCTGAGAGTACCCATGCAGACATAACAATGAAAGGGCTGGTTATAGGGCATATGGTGGTTCCGGTAGAGTAGTTCTGTAGCAACAGATTGTGTGGCCTTGGTCTTGCCCTAATGGGACTGATCGAGGGTCTTGATCACCCCGGCTGGGTCACCTGAGTGAGGGGTATGATATTTGAGAGACCCGAAACCCCGATGACCCCGATCACTGAAGATATGTCCCAGGTGCATGCATGCAATGTTTTGTTTAGTTATAATTAAATATTGGTTTTCACAGAATGAAATGTTTAGAATGAAAATCTTATTATTACTTGCGCGAGCAGAGCTTGCTGTACTGTACTGTTTTCGGCTGCGTATGTCGTGGACACCCTCGGCCAATCAGGGCGCTGCGTGCGTACGTCGGTGACAACCTCGGCCAAATAGAGCGTCGCAGTCCCGCCTCCTACCCTGGACCAGGAAATGAAACCCAATGCATTTTTCCCATAGACATTTCTTAAAGTATTTATTTAAAGACTGTTACGCCGTGGACAAAGCCAACTCGAGTCGTGACAACTCATGACAACACAAACAATATTTTGGACCAAACAAATAATTACAAAGAAGAAAAACAACAAAAAGTGTTGTAACCTGCCGTTTTTTTCTTCTTTCTAATTATTTGTTTGGTCCAAAATATTGTTTGTGTTGTCATGAGTTGTCACGACTCGAGTTGGCTTTGTCCGCGGCGTAAAAGTCTTTAAATAAATACTTTAAGAAATGTCTGAGGAAAATGCATTGGGTTTCATTTCCTGGTCCAGGGTAGGAGGCGGGACTGCGACGCTCTATAGGGCCGCTGCGTGTGTACATTGGTGACACCCTCGGCCAATCAGGGCGCTGCATGCGTACGTCGGTGACACCGTTGGCCAATGAGGGATTGTGAATTTTGGTGGTCCCCTCGGCCAATCAGGGTTTGTGAATTGGTTTTGACTGGACAATAGAATTGTTATACTTCTTTGCAACACATCGTAATTTGTGGAAAGTTAATTAGGTGTAAGAACACCTTAATTCTCTAAAGTTTTTTTAACAGTTGTTATAGAAAAGGAATTTCGTTTTCGATAGGTGTAAGTTTTATTTTAAATGTTTGTTTATCGGTTTCATTTTTATTTGTTATATTTTATAGAGGGGACAGTAAGTTCTCTGACAAGAGTCAGATAAGTTGCGCGCTCTGCTCATGCACAAGTAGGCCATTCATGGCCAACTTGTGTGCAAAGCGCAAGTTGGCAGCTCGACAGAGTGCATTTCTAGTTTGTTGTTGTTATTAATATTATTATAAAATACGAGGGGACCTCCGACCTAGTATATTGTCTTGGGGGACTCAGGGTTTAACCGTCCTAAATATTTTTTCCGTCACTGTTAACCAGACATGCAATAGTGTTCTTGCCATTTGAAAACGGTTCCTGATCATTCACTGTGTTTTCAGTTCTGTTTTCAGTTGTCAGCATTGACAACGACTTCCATGATGGAGAATGAGCTGAATCACAGCATTCAGAGCATCAATTGAGCACGTGGGCTGAGTGCAGTGCTTCACAGATTTAGATACAAGGTTGAACGTGGTTATATCTGCCTGTGGGTTTTAAATCATTGAAAAATATTATCAGAGGGTTGTCATAATAATTGCATTGATTGGATCCATTTAGCATTTCTTGTAAAGTAACAGTTTTGGACATAAAACAAGGTTTTCAACGCGACGATATGCTGACACACACTAATGACAATGATGAGGTTTTCCACAAATCTCGATTCTATACCTAGTAGTAGTATAGTAGTACTACTACTACTACTAACTAGAAGAACTGCACTCTGTCGAGTGCTACGAACTTTCAAATGACATTCCATATGTTGATCTGACCTCATCAAACCCTGTAGACTCAAAATACGCTCCATATATGGCCAGACCTCATCAAACCCTGTACACTCAAGACACTGCCCCCGCTGCCAGATAGTAGTATTTTTCCATTGTGAAAGATCTGGCGCAGGCACTTGTCGATGGCACCAATAAATCGGCGGTCTACCATGCTCATTTCATCCACCACCAGCACCTTGAGGCCCTGTAGCCGTGCCTGCAGGTTCCAGAGGGCCTCGGGTGGCATGTGTGGCAGAGTGTTGGTCAGAGGCACAGGCAGGGCCAACAGCAAATGCAATGGGGTTCCAGCAATGTTGAAACTGTGCCAGTGGGAGCCGTGAGTCGGATTGCTGCCGCGGCATGATCTGACATGGATCTCCATATGTTGAGCTAAGTATCATCACCTGGATCTCCATATATTAAGATCACAACACTGACCTCATCAAACCCTGGATAGCCATACATGGAGAAGACTGGATCATCACTTACATCTGCATATATGAAGCCGGCCAGCAACTCTACATCTAACCTCACGGACACCAGATTAATAGTTTAACTCCTGCTTCTCAACTGTGCCGTGTTAAGCAGCTCTGTTGTTTCAGCGCGAACTCGCCATTTAGGGCAATGCCCCTTCTCGCCCTCAGGGCGTCTTACTGGTTATTATTTTGCTGGTGAAAGTTACAGGAGTGTGTGTGATATGATGGTGATATGATATCCATGTAGCACGTGGAACACAACCTAAAGATCTTCTGAAGCCAAAATTATACCATAAGTAGAAAAGACCAGATATTTACATCATTATTTAGTGCATTATATTCCCTAGAACAGTTCCTTTCCAACTCAACACAGAGCTCAATGAGGAACACTCCACCACATTTATTCAAATAAGTAATGCTGTGTTTCTAATTAAAGATCTTTGTTCCATGCTACAGCTATAATGACATTCTAGTTTGTGGGCTTCCAACAGAAATATTCACCTGATAAATTCTCCACCAACGAATGCAAGACTGTAAAATGTAACTTTGGTTATGCTTTCGTGATTGTGCAAAACAAGTTCAGTTAGGGAGAGGGGTCACACCAGGTTGCATATCTGTGGGCAAGAGAGATGCACCATTTAAACAAGAATACAAACAAGAAAGTAAACAAACAAACAAATAGACCGCAGTCCGAACAAACTTTCAGTAGCCAGTCCACTATTATACAACTTGCAGTCTTTCAGGCTATGTAAGTAAACTGATGGCAAGTATGCTTAAGTTACAAGCCATCAGCTTTTTCAGCAACTTCATTATATCTTCTAGGCCGAAGGAGAGCTCTGGTCGCACATCATGTTTTCACCCCTGTCCGTGTGCGGTAAGCTTTGTACGTAGTGTTCCGTAGTGTTCCTACTGTCAGGATGCAGAAAGAGTTGAACCCATATGTGGGGTCCCCCAAGGTTCGGTCCTGGGACCAACCTTATTCGCACTTTATATGCTTCCCTTAGGTCACCTTATCAGCACTTTTAATAACATTTCTTATCATTTTTATGCAGATGATATCCAGCTTTACTATTCTTTTAACACTAAGTGTCCTGCTGATTTTAATTTTGATGTTTTACTTGAATGTATATCAGCCATTAAAGCCTGGATGGCAGATTTTACCTCCAGCTAAACAAAGACAAAACTGAGGTACTTATTGTGGCCCCTGACAATATTGTGCCTAAAGTAGTGGACTGCATAGGGCCCCTCAAACACAATGTGCGTCCAAACATCAGGAACCTTGGCGTCAATTTTGACCAATCCATGCACTTTGACACTCGCATAAAATCAGTTACCCGGACATGCTTTTTTCACCTCAGAAACATCGCCAAGCTTAGAGCAATAGTATCACACACGGAACTAGAACAAATTATCCATGCATTTGTTTCCTCACGGCTTGATTATTGCAACTCTCTTTTCACCTGCTTAAATAAAATCACCATGGACCGCCTTCAAATGATCCAAAATGCTGCAGCCAGACTACTCACTAGGTCCAGCAAATTCTGCCACATCACTCCAATCCTGGCCTCCTTGCATTGGCTTCAGGTGAACTTTAGGGTTCAGTTCAAGGTACTTGTGCTCACCTTCAGAGCGATGCATGGTCAGGCCCCAGGCTACTTGATTGACCTGGTGCCTCGTTATGTGCCCAGAAGGGCCTGCAGAACAGGGTCTGTTAGACCCACCCTTCACCAAACTAAAAACGAAAGGTGACAAATCATTTCAGGCCGTAGCAGCCAAACTATGGAATGCTCTCCCACTAGCGCTGAGATTTTCCTCCTCTGTGGGCATTTTTAAAAATAGCCTCAAAACATGTCTTTTTAAACAAGCATTTGTGGATGGTTCAACCTGAACTTAATATACCTTTGTTTTATGATGATCATATTGTTTATTGTTTGAGCTGAATTGTACAACACATGTTTTATCTGCATTGTTTGCTTGTTCTGTATTTTTATTGTATGTAAAGCACTTTGTGAGTCCTCTCTGTGAAAGGTGCTATAAATACAATACAATTTACTTACTTACTTACTTACATATGCAGTCACAGCAAACAAGGGCAGATTTCAAGGTATTTAATGAAGAAATGTTCTTTCTTCTTACACTGAAGTTGAATGCAGGACAACATTCAGGAACACAGGAAAAGACAAAGTAGTCAAACAATAACCTGACTCCGCCAGCTGGTGGCAGCAGTGAGTTCCTCCTCCTGCTCCCATCTGGTCCCTCTCGGGCAGAGACGATGTGCTCCGAGCTATTTCTGACCGGAGAGATATGCGGCCGCTAGAGGCGGGATCAACGTGATACTAATGACATTTTGAAGCGCTGCCGCAGTGAAAATGTAAACACAACCTAACAAGACTACAACTCAAAATGATTATGGAGATATCATCATTTTTGTCCCGTTGCTTCCGGTTTATCGTTTCTGCTTGAGAGAGCCCAGATCCAGGCAGGAGGAGGGAACTCAATACTGCCGCAATCTGGCGGAGTCATGCAGGTTAGTCAAACACAGGAACTACTCGAAACCAGGAACATGCATCGTAGACAACAAACTATGAACTGAGTGTAAGCAATGAGTCCAGTTTTATAGGGAGCAGCTGCTTGATAGTAGAGTGTTCACAGGTGGGCTGACGAGGGAGTTGGAGACAGGTGAGTAAATGGAACTGCAGAGTGGAATGGAAATGAAATGTGGGAGCTTGCCAGGGTGGAGACATGGTCTGTGAAGACACAGACCTTGACACCTACTGTACAGTCTGCAGTAAATCATCACCTTGTTTGGTATTTGGCCCAACAAACCTCAACAATTTGTGCAGCTTTGAGGCAGTCTCTCAAGCACATTTAATCATAGCTAAATATGATGGCTGGTAATGATTTAATTACATGAGTGCCTCACATAATATTTTGCCTGTGCAAATGAAAATGAATTAATACGAATCCCATTAAATTGTGTTGTGGAAGAAATGGCAGTTAATTGGCTGACCACGGACATAATCATCTTATTTAGAGTGCTTACAATACACAGGTGACAAGGTAACAATTACCTCTAGCTGACTTGTAACTACCACTATTATTATTATTTATTATTATATTATTATTATTTTACCCCAAAAATGTGGAAATAGCAGTTCTGCATTTGGCTATTTTTTGGTAGGCTACTGTAAGTATAACCGATATAAGTATAATACTGGTGCCCACACATTTATGACGTGAGATCTACTTTAAAAATGACCAGCTCAACAAGATCTACCCACTGAAAAAATAAGTGTACCATTGCTGAAAATAGTTTAAATATATAATGTACCTGGGGGGGCTTTGGAATAGGGAGGGGGGAAAATTATGACAGGCAGTTTCTGCTGTCAAAATAATATGTCCCGTATTTAACTTAAACGCCCAATGCATGCTCAATGGCAATAGCACAAACTTTGGCATGCTAAAAGTTTCACTTTTTGAGTTATATTACGGAAGAAAATTAACTTTTACACGATATTAAAATGTTTTGAGAAGGAGCTGTACATTCATATATTAAACTGCTGACCAGCTATCAGCATTGAGCAATCTTTTTTACATTAAACTGCTGACCAGCTATCAGCATTGAGCAATCTTTTTAATAGGGGGTTATATGTGACCATACCTCTGTATTAACTGAGGGCCTATTGCTACTAGAGCAGTGATTCCCATGGTGGACTGTGAGGGTATTACAACTGGGGCCCCGATATATTTGGCAAACAACAAACTTATATTTGTTTTCTTGAAAACCTTGAACATGTTTTATTGTTTTTATTGTATTGATTTTATAGTGATTCCAGAAGTCACCAAGCCAGAACCGCTGTGCACTTGTATGCAACATCCATTTCCTCACATAGCTCAAACAGAGTTAAGGGCATGAGCTTTGATGTAATAATCTTTCAGACTCACATTCGCCTGATTCTGGTTTCATATTATGATCGTTTGGTGTAACTGGTAGCCAGTTACAGTTATTATTATCGATTGACTATATGACAAAGCTACACAAATGTCACAATCGATACAAATCTAAGACAGTATTGATCCAAGGCTACTGTAACTGGTGGCCTAGCTCCTAGAGAAAAATGTGTCTTACACAGAAGCCGATGCACAAGCAATTACACACGGTTGTGAATATTTATTGCTCCCATCGAGTAGTGAATGCTTGGAAATGATTATGAAAATCACTTTACTGCCATTATATTCGGTCATTGTACCTGTCATATTGTAATTCTCTGAGCAACACACGCAGACTGCAAATGTGTGGGGTTGAGAGGATTGCAAATATATTGAAAGGCACAGATGTTGTCACAGTGTAAAAGCAGAGGTATAATAGCTGCAGTGCAACTTAAAGGGAAGGTTTCCTGGTTCAATTCCTGGCTCCCTCTGGCTTATCGTTGAAGTGTCCTTGAGCAAGATGCTGAACCCCTTACTGCTGACCAGCAGGTTGGTGCCTTGTATGGTTTCCTCCACCATCAGTGTGTGAATGTGCGGGTGAATGTAATGCATATAAGCCCTTAAAGCTCAAACCACACCAAAGGGTCGGGTTGGGACAAAACGTTTTTTAAGTAAACCACACCTAATTGAGGCAATGAGTTGCATTGGTGTGGTCTACCTTTAAAAAACCGTTGTGTCCCAACCCGACCCTTCAGTGTGGTTTGGGCTGATAAATGCACCATTTATCAGATTTTATTTAATAGTGTGGACGTCTGTGCAAAGCAAGGTGACAGTAGGAAAACACTAGCCTGGCTAAAGCCAGACGCATCTGGCTTATTAGCCAGGCTAGGAAAAAACAGGAGGCCCACAGTGACTAAATGTATTCCGACTTGTGTGTTTCATAATGATGTGATATCTGTGGTGCTGTGTGCTGTCTGGACAGGAACAGCTTGTGGATGACCTAGTGGGCCGAGGACAGTCTTGTGGCATAATCACTTACTTCCTTAATTACTTAATTTCCATTTTCATACTTCTAATTCACTACATCTGAGTGAGAGGCTAATGCCTTCGTGAATTTGGGGGATAAACAATTACCTCAAGAACATATTTACAAATAGTGAAATATCACTTATTTGCTGATATCTCATTTGGCTGACCAGTTGAAACACTTTTAAACGCATTATCGGCATTGTTTCCCCCCGTAGTTACTGTACTTTGGCTTTGTAGGGCAGTATACTTTGGCTAATCGACAATATTATGCTTGCTGGTGGTGGACGGTGGTCGTCACAAACGTAACATCCGGACTTGCGAGGAACACTGCATGTCAATAGTTACAGCAGGGGCCACCACAAGTGCACCGTTTCTCAAATACGCACCCAACTTAATGTGGCAAACACTGTTCAAAGCTAGCTGGCATGACAATGCAAATAAATAAATAAATAAGGTGGCATACAGTATTTAGAATATTGCTGAAACTCCCAAGATGGTCTAGTGCAAGTGACATATATGTGACCAGTGATGTACACCCTTCACGCTGTATTGAAGCATTTTATGTTTAGATTCATGTGTAGACTGATGAAGTCAAATAATGTATTAATTATGGCCCTATAGATATTGTTCAATTACTCACCCCATGGAGTTTGAAATTCATGGTGATTTTTTTTGTTTGTGCCACATTCCTAAGCCAATAATTTGATGACCTGCAAAGAATCTCCATTGAGTCTGTTACTGGAGACTCAGCCGGTCATCAAATTATTGGCTTAGGAATGCGACAAAAACTAAAACATTTCCATGGATTCAAGGCTCCATTGTGTGTGTAATTGATAGAAAATAAGTCATGGTGTGAAATCAGTCTGGTACACAGGCTATCTCTGTGTTGTTATTGTCGGTTTTGTTTTAATATCTAATACGAACATTGAACACTGTTCTGCTCCATTCTGCACCAAACGTGGCACACGCATTTGTTCAGGCCGGGGTCTGGCGAGAATATACAGTAGCCACATCAAAACAACTAAATTGCACACATATGGGGCACTACAGCAGTGTTACAGCAGTGAGTAACACTTCAAATAGGCATGACCATTGCTCTGATCAGTAAAACTAGATTTTCTAGTTAATGGCAATTTCCATTTGATTTTAGTCTCTGACGTGCGCACACACCCCAAGATGAGCAACAATTAAATGAAACTTCAACTCAAATTCAAGTCAAATCAAAAGTTAACAGGGGTATGTAAAATATTATTTTCAGTAAAAGCTCCCATGAGTTGCAGTTATGTTGAATAACAAAACAACAATATAAATTATACATTAGGTGTGTACTCAAAAATAAAGAAACATAAAGGCACAGTAGGCCTACATCAGCTTTGTTATGCCAGTAAGAGCAGATATCAAATATGTATGAAATGTGTGGGTGGAATATATATTCTGCCATATCATGGCTGTCGGTGAGAACCCTGTATCCTTATATCTCAACAGGAACTCAAACCCAGATAGGACCAAAACACAGGATTGAACTTAAAGCAGTCTTTTAAAAACAAAAAATACACCTTTTCAGGGGAAAACACACACTCAACAGCAGAATCACTGACTAAAGGGCCCCTTTTGCCACACAGAGACGGCGTTTTGGGGGACTTAAACGGCTAATTTTTAAACCACCTTCCAGAGTGGGGAAGTTTGGAGACGCGACTTCATCAGCTTTGTTATGCCAGTAAGAGCAGATATCAAATATGTATGAAATGTGTGGGTGGAATATATATTCTGCCATATCATGGCTGTCGGTGAGAACCCTGTATCCTTATATCTCAACAGGAACTCAAACCCAGATAGGACCAAAACACAGGATTGAACTTAAAGCAGTCTTTTTAAAACTAAAAATACACCTTTTCAGGGGAAAACACACACTCAACAGCAGAATCACTTACTAAAGGGCCCTTTTTGCCACACGGAGACGGCGTTTTGGGGGACTTAAACGGCTAATTTTGAAACCACCTTCCAGAGTGGGGAAGTTTGGAGACGCGACTTTCTCGTCTCCGTGTGTATAGCAAATGCCGCCTAATTTGCTGAAACGGTGATGTCATAGTCCCCTCGCCCCCTCCAAACTAACTAGTGTTAATGGTTTATTTCACCATAACCACTTAAATATATATATAAGTATCACAGCTATTTTATATTTGCACATAATGTCTATAAATCTCTTCTCCAAAAATAGCCGATCTGCAGCCCGCACGCATGAGCTTGTAGATGAGCTATTTTTGGAGAACAGATTATGGTGATTATACCAATCTGGGAAGACAAGAAAAAAACGGATAATCAGCATTATTGTTACTATATTGGTGTAGTGTAAATAGATTATTATAGGCTATATCTAAGATAGGCAGCACAGCCAGGCAGGTCCCTCTGCGAGGTATGTAGACGCAGGAAAGTTTTATATCGTTTATAAACTTTATAAACGTGTGGAAGGCCTCTAACAAACTAGCTAGCTCTGATTACAATCTTAAAAACTAGCAACGAGTGAGTACTTGTCTCTGAGGCTAATTAGGAAGATCATCAATGCAGAAGAGCCTCATAGGTCAGCCCTGGCAATACAGAGCATCAGGACACAGGGGGGGGAGAGACTGGTAGTGGCAGAGACAGTGACCGATTTAAACTTTGTACGATGCTTTGTAGCCTATATGATTTGATGAATATTTAACCAATGAAAAGTGTTAACAAGAGCTTAATAATAATAACTACATTGGACGACATATGTAAAGTGATAGTCAGTGACTGATGGCTACTATAGGGCTCAGCGCCTGTTAGTGACCTCTCAGGACCAGATCTCTCAGGTCATCTCGGAAAGGTCTGCTTTCTGTCCCTAAAACCAAAAATAAACATGGACAAGCAGCAATTAATTAGTGTATCTGGATACTAACTCCCAGAAAACTGCTGCCACTCTTATTTCTTTTAAATCACACCTAAAGACCTTTTTTTTGGCCGCTGCCTTTCATTTTGTTATTATTTTTTCTTTCTCTTCATACACTGTAATTGTATGTGTTGTGTTATTTTTTCCACTTCTTTTGTGTTATTGTATCCACATGTCATGTGTTTCCTTTGCTTGATGTTGTGTGAAATGTGCTATACAAATAAACATGCCTTGCCTAGAGCAGGGGTTCTCAGTGTTTTTGGCTGGGGACCCCCGGAAATGCTTTAATCGTAGGCTTGAACAAGGCCTTCATGTTGATGTTTACTAAATTGTACAGCGTTGAACACAATAGAAAAAACGAATTTGTTACATTAAGGCCGGCTGTAAAGTAACAGTAAAATAAATCAAAGTGTTCCATCAATTCTAAGAGGAAGAGGTGTCACTGATGCAGTTATTTTCACACACTGCTGTCACACATTGGCCATGGTGCTGCATTATTAATGTGTTGATGTGCTTATCGTCCATATCATTTGCCATTTTCCTAACTTTATGACTGCCCATTAGCAGCCCTGGCTGAATCGATGTTTCTCTGAATCGCCCACACTTTCGTTGGTCTTTGTAAACAAATAATTTTAATTATCGCAATAAAACATGTTTGTTTGCCATGATGTCTGTAACAGATTGCGATTCCAGCCAATATACCCGCAATATATCCACACACATATCGTTGGGCAGAAACCCTGATCTCCATATTTTATTTTTTCTATTTTTGTTGTTGGAAATTGCCCTACTTGATCATACAAGAGTGGGAAAAAGTACAAAAGTATAGTGAAAATTGCACATCTACAAGCCAGAGGCGTATTTACAATAAGGCGAGGGTAGGCGTCCGCCTGTCCAAATCCATTTCTGGCCTGGCCAAAATCCATACAATGAGAAAAAAAGAGGACAAAAACAAGACCTGAGAACTATTAATGGACAGCTGATTGGCCGTTGCGGTTTAGAGCGCAACCCTCAATCACCCATTGGAATGTAAATGCATGCCTTTCAGCCTTTGTATCCTATACTCGTCTGGCAGGTATATCTCTTTGAAAACCTATAGTGCTACGTACGATTGTGCGCGGGGAGACGACAATTAACACATCTTGTCTGCCCAAAATGTAATTCCTGGATACGCCACTGCTACAAGCTCGATGCAACATGTCACGTTGTGACACATTGTGAGCTCATACTGTAGATCTGCTATTTTCACTGTTTTCAAATAACAATAAAAAACAAACCGTGCCCAGGCGGTGGCGTAACCGTCTGGGCACCCGACTGGTAATCCAGTCGCAGTGTGCCGCGGGTTCGACTCCCGAGCCCAACACGGCCTTTACTGCATGTCTTCCCCCATCTCTCTCCCGTTTCCTGTCAGCCTACTGTCTGTCCCTTCAAAAAACCAATAAAAGGCGTAAGCCGCAAAAAAATATCTTTAAAAAAAAAAAACGTTTTGGTTTCCACCCGACAGCAATAATACGCACGCACGCACGCACGCACATACATACACAAATAAACAACTACAAAACAAAAACAAACAAGAAGGGGAAAAATAAGATATCAGTCATGTCTTACAGAAAACTGTTTTTCCTTCGTAAATTAATGCAAAGTTAATGCACAGAACCCAGAGATTGGACATTTTGAAATGCCGACTTCACCACCGTAGCCATGGCTATTTCTGATTGCTGCCAGAGGGGTGATTCCATTTCTTTATTTCAAAGGAATGCATCATTAAAAATATTTGCAAAAGCAATCCATTGCCTTCCTGTTGGTGCCCATTAGCTTCTATTTATACATCATGATTTATTTACCAGTGTCGTGGGCGTGAATTTATCAAGCGTAGAGTGACATAAAAGGGCATGCTCTCGGTTTTCACGCTGATGTGGCTAAAAAACAACAACACCGCAAATGATTTAGCGGATGGATCAGACGGTGTGTCACGCAGAGCCGTCTCTACGCAGAGCCGTCTCTATGCGTCTCTATGCGGCACGCAGGTTTCACACAAGTATTCAAGCGATTCAAGATTATCTATTGTTACATCCAATTATACCATCTTTTCTGCTATTCTGTGAAAGTCAGGGACAGACAGAGGCTGGCTGGCTGGCTGGCTGGCTGGCTGGCTGGCTGGCTGACTGACTGACTGACTGACTGTCTGTCTGTCAAATTTCCCCAGCAGGATCAAGAACTTATATTATCTTATCTTATAACCATGCCTGGCACACAGCCCCAATGCAGTATCCCCATGTCTGACAAAAGTGACAGTGAGATGGAAAGAAAGAAAAAGCCACAAAGCCTATTTCATGCAGTGGTCGCCAAACTTTTCAATTTCAAGGACCCCCATAACGCTCAGAGCGTACAAATGGAACCAAATGGATGGACCCTTGTTCCATTTCTACACTCTCAGAGTTACAGACCTGTAAGGGTCCATTTGGATCGAGCCCCCTCCTCAAGGAACTCAGATGGTCCCTGGACCCTACTTTCAGAACACCGGCCTATATTTCACCTATACGCAATAACCCAGGCAACATAAGCAGCACACAAACATCTCATGCAATAAGCCTGCCAATGGGTACCAGAACCTGAACATGCTGACCGATGTGACGCACATATGTACTTGCAGTGTATGAAATCAATATTATGTAATTGTTGCCATGCCCACATACATTTGCAGTTCAACAATTACATTTTGTAAGTTAAGATCAACATTGCCAAAGATAAGTTCACCTTTGTGCATTGGTCCCTCTTTGTGTGTGTGTGTGTGTGTGTGTGTGTGTGTGTGTGTGTGTGTGTGTGTGTGTGTGTGTGTGTGTGTGTGTGTGTGTGTGTGTGTGTGTGTGTGTGTGTGTGTGTGTGTGTGTGTGTGTGTATTTGTACATTGGTGTGTACTATATGTCATGTCTTAAAGGTGTCATGGCATGCTTTTTTCAAACATTCATCTTTATCCTGGTCCTTCAGACGTGTATTAAAAAGGTTTTTAATACACCAATATACAAGACCCAGGTTGCCAGGGTATTTAATGGGACCCCCATCAAGCATGAGGTGTTGCTGATTGGGAGAGGCACACTGTTTTCAACTGTGTTTGTATAGGAGCTGTGGTCTGTATGCTGTGCGTCAGATTGTTTGTAATTGAAGTATTTGAGGTGAAGTCACATCTGCAATAAGCATAGTTTATTTATGAACTCAACGAACAGTTTGGACTTCAGTTTATCGAGCACATGTCTGAACAGCCTCCCCATCCACATAGTGTTTAAGCATAGGGCTTTGACATTACAATCACCATGAAACTTCCCCAGTTGATTACTTACACAAAGACAATGATTTGATTCATTACAAGTTTTCTGAAATTGTACATTTAAACATGCAAATTAGGCATTGCATGGGGAAAAATATGCAACAAATCATATAAATATATTCATTTACTATACACAATTTAATATAGGTATGGTTTTGCACACTCAATTCATAATTGACGTAGCAATTTTGTCACGTTTTCAGACATACAAGGTTTCCACCGGTCACCAACTAAATTAACTTAGTTACTTTCCAATACAGCACACCACCATCTGGGCTGGATGGAGCAGTGATACCGCAGCTCCAGCTACAAGTGTAGCAGCAGTATCAGTGAAGCCTTTGGGGTTATCCTGTGCAATGAGCACAAGAGGAAATAGTTCCTACAACCCTGTAAAGCCGAGAAAAGATGAGTCAGCAGATAATTATCAGCCGTACTGGCTACGAATGTAGCAGAGCCGTGTGGGCTGCTGTAGGCCATTGCAGCTAGATAAGTGATTCTCACATTCAGCCCTCCAGCCTTCTGACTGTTAAACAAGTGGGATTATACCGATATATATACATACTGTACACATGAGATCCGCTCTTCCTAAAACCAGCCAAATGCTGCTGATGTTGCAGGGGGGTTACTGGTCATTCCCAATAACCTGTGGGACGAGGCCCACTCGTGGGTTGCGAGGGTATTACAATTCGGCCCCCCAAATAACTGGGAAAAACACTGAGATTTTATGATCATAATGACATTAATAGTTCCTTAAGAAATCTGTTCACGAGTCAAGAACCATACAAAGAGAATGGTTAAGGATGTTTATTGAATGAAAAATAATGGACGAGGGGTTGCATGCTGACTACTAGGGATGTTAATCGTTAATTGAAATAATCGATCGTTAAGAAATTCTTCAACAAAAACGTAACTGTTAGCAATCAATCAAAAATACTATACGGTTCTATCATTGCGCGGTTGGCCGTGGAACACACATGTGGGCCGGTTAAAAAAAAGTCTGCTTTTGCATGTGATGTTGCTGTATAGAGCGCCAAAGTCCTGACGTCACTCACTCGTCCCCTCGATTCCCCTGGTTCACGGAAGTAATTTCTCTATGGAGAATAACATGGAGTCCTCTTAAAATCGTCTCATATACAGTAAGTGTTGTGGTCCAAAAATAAACAAGCTGTCTCTGCGTTATTGTCAGGGAGGTGTCTCTGTATCGTTTGCGACCGTCAGTCACTCACGTCAGTCATACAGTCTGTTTCTAGAGAAAATGTAACTAATTCAGTAGCAGTATAGCGTTTTCTCTCAGTCAGTTGATTCTTCATATCCATATGAGTGTAGCTGCCTTGATGATTTGTTTATTTTTCAAACACAGTTCTTATATGAGGCAATCTAAAATCCCCTATATGGGGATTACAATGCAAATAAAAAGTACATGAACCAGTGGACTTGTGCCACTGGTTCATGCCGATATTGAAGTCAGACTTCGGTGCTCTATATCAGCAAAATGTACATTTGTATGTTAGACAAAGATAAATCATGTTTCTCAGATATAAAAAAGGTTAATCGATCGATAAGCTTATCGATTATCAATTAATTAATTCCTTGATAATTTCCATCCCTAATGCTGACTGACCCATTGCGATATATTGGAAACGATGTGACAATAAAGCTGATTCTTTTTTTCTTTTTTGTTTTACTTTTCCTGAAAAGTACGTAACGGTCTTGGTCTTGGACTGTGGACAGATAAGGTTTTCACCCAGCCACGCGGGGATGTCTGAATACCGTTGACAATCATGCCAATATCATTAATACACACTAATTAACAGTGCAACTGCTTCCTCTTTGTCACCCTACACTCAGCTAAAATTGCTGTATATATAAAACAAGACTTTGATATCAGTTCCCAAGTGGCATGGCAGCATCTGACTATGTGATTTTCAGGGAGCAAGTGTCATTTCATACTTGGTGGTGCCGGAATGCTGCCTTGTCTCGTCCTGTCCATAATCCATTGTTATGAGTGGAGTTCATGAGATCACACTGGTATGCGTCAACACTTCACATTTACCACTTAAATCCTAATTACTTATTTGACAGGGGTCCCTCCAGGGCAGTTTCATCAGCACTATCATCAATGCAAATGTATGTTTTGTTTTTATTTACACATCATCTTTTTTATTAATATGTTGGATTGATGTTTTTTTCAGACATCTAACCACTTAAACCACCAATCTTTAGCTAAATTTACACTTTGGCTCTCTGGTTTTAAACTTAGCGTAAACAATAATTACTAGAGCATGTCTGCATGGTCTTGAACTAACTTTAGATACT
The DNA here is from genome assembly GCF_951216825.1 of Electrona antarctica. Lineage (NCBI taxonomy): Eukaryota > Metazoa > Chordata > Actinopteri > Myctophiformes > Myctophidae > Electrona > Electrona antarctica. The sequence goes on along the minus strand of NC_136792.1, from coordinate 33,568,727 downwards.
TTTTCATTTATAATTTATAATTATTTTGCACTACATTGATTGATTGATTAATTGATTGTAATGATGCATGCTATAGTGTTTTGTTTGTTTCTGAGGTATTCTATTTATAGTGACTCATAGGAATAGACTATGTGACAACCCGGTATAGTCTGGTGACCACCGGAGAGACGGGTGACAGCCGGAATGTAGACAGCACCCCGGGAGCAGTATGGGTTGGCGCCCCAGCCTGCATCCTCCGTGAGGAGGAAGCCCAAAAACCTTCAATGAGGCCTTTAGGAGGGCCATTCGAGCCACAAGCGGAGCCTGCAGTACCACCGTTGCCCAGGTGGAGCCTGCAGAACCATTGCAGCTCAAGAAACCACCACTCCTGAATGAAGTGTCTGGTGCTGGGAGTCTGGTGCAACGCACAGGTCCTGGCGGTACTCCTGGTGAGAGCAGGAGTGGACCTGGTGAGACGTAGGAGGGGCCCGGACAGGAGTTAACCCACAGAGCCTAGTCCCTCCACATGCCAGAATTGTGCCTCCCAGTCCCGGCAGAGTAGTTCCGGAGTGGTTCCCTGGTCTTTCCCTAGTGGGTCTGATCGAGGGTAGCTACTGGGACGTAAGTCGGGACTTGATCACCCCGGCTGGGTCACCCAAGTGAGGGGTATGATGTTCGCGAGACGCAAAACCCTGATGACCTTGGGATACATCACTGAGGATACGTCCCAGGTGCATCCAAGCGATCTATTTTCGTTCTGTATGTTGGGGACAAATGATTTAAATTCTCTTCCTAAGATGTATTTACAGTGCTTTAAAAAAAATTATCCCACCATTTTGCAACACATCACACCCATTTTAAAGTCACTTCACTGGTTGCCTGTTTCTTCTAGAATTGATTTTAAGGTCCTTCTGCTGGTTTTTAAATCTATTGCTCCTGCATATTTGTCTGAAATGCTCCCTGGGTATGTGCCTGGAAGAGCTCTCAGAGAACTCTCCTTGGTAACTGGTCTTTTAGAGGTTCCTAACTCCTAAGGCTAGACCCAAAACTAAAAGGCATGGAGAAGCAGCCTTTAGCTATTATGGTCCTATAAGCCTGTCTGTAAACCTGCGGCTCACTGAAGACATTTGTAAGAGAAATCTTAAGACATACCTTTTTAGCATTGGTTTTAATTAGGTCATATCATTAATCCCTGTTTATGTTTATTGGTAATGTCAAATGTCTTTTTTCCTTCTTTGAGTCGATCTACAAGCTCACAACGCGATACGTTGTGAGCTTGTAGACCGGCTACGGTAAATGTTCCACCGGATAGGGATGCTATAGGGTTTAAGCAATCTGGGAACCCATTCTGTAGAAAAAAATCCCCATCTGACGTATGGTGGAGAGAGCATATCCTGGAGGCTCATGGAGTAGTGGGGGGTGTGCATTTTGTACAGGACTGTCGCGGCAGCAACGTGCACTTTTCCGTGGCTAAGGCTATAGCAATGTAGAGTTGTGTCCTGGTCCACTCAAATTATTTCATTAAATATATATTTAATGTTCCTATCTATCATACAAAGATTTGGTGCCCCCCCGTAGTAACTTTGAGGACGCCCTAGGGGTCCCGTACCCCTTGTTGATGACCCATATGCCATATATACCGTTTATAGTTGACCTGGGTCTCCCACCACAGCTCAGGCCTATTCTGGGTCTACTAATATTTTCTACACCAAATCTCTTTGCTGAAATTAGATAACCTGCGTGTTGCGACACACACATTGTGAGCTTGCAGTGGCTGTTTATCGCTGAATGTTTGCCCTAAACTAGGGATGCTAGGGTTCATGTTTAAAAAATATATATATTAAAAAAAAACACTGAGTCATGAGTTTCTCCTGTGAATGTGTCCCTCTGCTCCTTCAATATTGCACAATAGAACAATGGACTGGTATTGTCAAACTGCTGTCTGTGCAGCAGACTGCACAGTCAGTAAGACATGCAGGGAATGTCTTCGCTCATAAAAAGAACAAAGTTTTTGCTCTACAGCTCTACTACTATTTTTGGCAGTGCAGAGATTTGTTGTGTTCCCACCACTTCCAAAGGCACAATAATCTGACATTAGCTCCCATCCGCATTAGCAATTACGCTAGCCGCAAGACGGGTGTCTGAAATAGCTGTTACCTTAAGCATTTTCACAAGATTACACATGTATGATGAATGTTGCTCTGTGCAGTGAGGAACTGTGTCAACTTTGTGGTCACATTCACACGATTTACTGGAAGTATACAGTATATGCACACGCAGGCGGTAGGCGTGATTCGGAGTACCATGCACAGTTTCCCATCATCACTACCATCGCTGGAAAATTGATTAGCGGTGGTGGATAGTATCAAAGTACATTTACTTGAGTAGGTGTGTATACTGAAGTGCATTCTGTTTTCTTTCACTCCACTACATTTCAAAGACAAATATACTTTTTTAGTTTGATTTCTATACGCACATGAATCAAACACCTATTTAATATAGATAAAATAGCAGATCTACAAGCTCACAATTTTAATACAGTAAAGCCTTGATATTAAAATAGAAATTGGACTGTAATTTATCATTTGAAAACATTTACTTTTGAAAACTAAAGTCTTTTTTAAAAGCAAGTACTCCAGTACTTTAGTTGAGTTATATTTGACCAGGACTTTCTATACATTGACTCAAGTATGGTTGACTCTGGTGGTTGACTCTGTCCACCACTGCTGATTAGCGAGCGTTCTCTTTCATTTTGTCAAATCCACAATGCCGGGAACAGGCCAGCGTGCAACTATGCCAGATTAAAAAGACCAGCCCATTGCTATTCGTGACACATTTCACAAGCCCCTTATCTCCGACCGGCCCCCCACCCTTTATACATTTATGCATCATCCATCCATTCACCTCTTGGGAGGAGAAGTTTAAAAAAATAAAGAAAGAAAAAAGTCTGTAAAGTTAAAGTGCTGAGTACGATGAACTGAAAAGACCTAAGTGCTGCGAGGGAGCAGTTATATCTGTAGATCTTTAATTTAAGTCCCAGGCTTCAAAGGGCTGCAGAGAGAAAATGAGACAGTGTGTGTGTGAGTGACCAGTGGGGTACCAGTGAATGGGTGGGCCCGGGCAGTGACACACAGGGCTAATCACAGGGAGCGTTCTGAAGGTGCCTCCAAATTACTCTTCTCCCTCTGAATGTGTATATAGCTTAAGGGTGGTAGATAGCTGTATAGCCTATAGCTCCAACCAAAAACACACCATGACCCAAGGAGAATTATACCGGGTGGGTGGTGTTGGTGGTGGTGGACTGGAAATAATGGAAATATAGTTAACTGAAATGAAAATAAAAACGAGGTTTCACAAAATGAAAATGATAACTAATTGAAGCTGTATTGTGTGTTTAAAACTAACTATAAGCAGCTCGCTAAGTCTGTGCAACCGTGTGTTCGGGAGGTGGGTCAAATTTACAGAAATACACTATTACACTATTTCAGACCATTAGAGCACTATTTACACTATGCAGATGCAGATAACATCTACAAAAAGGCAAGGCAGCGGCTTATCTTCTCAGGAAACAAAGAAGTTTTAATGCTAGTAAACACACCCTGACCACTGACCATGGTCTATAGGTCACTCACTGAGAGTGTTCTCACTTTTAACATCGTATCCTGGTATGGGAATCTCTCAGTTAGAGATAAAAACCAAGCTCACACAGGTAGTCAGTCAGTAAGATCATTGGAGAGTAGACAAACAATTGCAACTTCAGGACATATACAGTACAACCGCTTCATAATAACTAAGAAGGCAGTGATTCTACCCACCCTCTTCGTTCTGAATTTGACTTATACCATCAGGTAGGAGGCTTAGAGCCAAATTATTAAAATTATAATGAGCTAAAAAGAAGGGTTACAAAACTTTGTTTGTGCCAACTGCTGTGGACATTTTAAATAAGAAAAATGTTGAACTAGTTCACCACCCTATCCCCACAGCCCATGATCATTGTTGCTGCGTTATGTGAATGCATGTTATATTGCATTTTAATGCATTTGTGTATTTTATGTAATGTTTTTATTGTTGTAAACTGACTGCCGGTGTGCCGAAGACAAATTTAATGGACAATAAAGTTTTCTTTATCTTTATCACTATTACACTATTACACTTATCCCTGACCCACAACTTGTGGGTTGGGACCCCCAAGGGGGTTCCCACATGATTTTGGGGGTCCCTAGATGACAGTGAAGTGACAAGAAAGAAAGAAAGAAAGAAAGAAAGAAAGAAAGAAACATTGAGAACCACTGGATTAGAGCGCATCGTTAACAGAAGTTTAGTGGCTATTGAGTTGTGTGTTAACGTCATGCAGTCATGCCAAAATATAGCTCTCCCAGGCATTGAGAACAAAGTGATGCCTGTGTGGCTGTGGGAGGTTTCATAGCCAGAAATGTGAAGTTAACGATCCCCACTGTCCGAAATATCATCTATCACCACCAGAGAACATTTCAGATGACAAAAAAAAAAGGATCAGGTCAGACAAGGCTGTCCGACCGAAGGATGCTTCAGAGACATCTCCAAGTTCTGTAAGAAGAGCCACTCTGGGAAGTGCAAGAGTCAACCGTCAGAAGTAGAATTCTGCCACAGGGGAAGATAGTAAGGAAGAAAACCTGTGCTTTATAAAAAAGAATAACAATTTTCAGTTAAAGTCTGCCAGATAGAACAGCTGCAGTGGGACATTGTGCACTGCACACCGGAAACCAACTTACAGTTATGTGGCCGCAAGGCCAGATGTTGTGTTTTGCAAAATGACAAAAATAAAAAACAATCCTAAACCATTGTAAAGCATCCGGTGGTGGGAGCAGCCTCAGTACTTGGCTGGCTTTCAATCATAGAACAGTCCATGAATCACATGATATTTATATTATATTATATTTTATATTCATATATTATTATTATTATTATTATTATTATTATTATTATTATTATTATTATTATTATTATTATTATTATTATTATTATTATTATTATTATATTTGTAACACATTTTACATACTCGTATTTTAGAGCCGAATAAAAGTCGGTTCGGCTCTGTAGAGCCTACAATGTGACGTCATTTGAGGTTCGGGGGGGCGGGTACCGTCCTAAAGTCGGCTCTTCGGTGCTACTGAAAATTTCTGACGAGCCGAAATCATTTCAGCACTACAGCGGTAAAATAGGAGTATGAATCAGCCCTAAAATAAAAATCACACCCGTGTGAACTGAGTGGTGTAAGGTTTTATATAGCATGATCAGCTGTGGTCTGACGTAATGTCTGACGTCCGATGTGAGGTATTATATAAGGTAAGGTATTATATAGCCTGATCAGCTCTGATCTGACGTAATGAAATCACACCCGGATGTGATTTCACAACTGGCTTTTTTTGTGCAGAAAAAATGACCATGGTTGCTACGGTCATCCAGTTCACCCGGGTGTGATTTAATTACGTCAGAAATTATTTTGAACATAGCAACCATGCTCATTTTTTTCTGCACACAAAAGCCAGTTGTAGGAGTGGTTTACACCACTCAAAAATGGTGGTTAAAATACACAGCTAAAAAGTTGTAATCATCAATAATCCATTTAGGCAAAAGCCTTGTTAAAATCACACCTGTGTGAAGTGAGGGGCGCTCTTGTCGTCGTACATCATCCAATAACAAATGAATATACTTCTTCATGAATTAATTTGTCAACTTATGTTATCTTTTTTTTAAACATCATCTTTTCACCATGATCATGTAAGATGATAACTCAATTAATGTGATTCGTTATAGCCGATTTGCTCGTCTACATATGACGTAAATTCTCCTCTCATTGTCAATGGCAAAATGTGAGATGTGACGGTACGAAAAGCTGTATATAGGAAAGGTAGGTCTTTAGTCCACTTTTAAAAAGCATCCATGGACTGGCGCTCTCAGTTGGTCTAGGAGGGCATTCCACAGCCGAGGAGTAGCTGAGCAGGCCCGGTCCCCCATAGTGCAGAGATTAGTCTTTTTGCCTTTTATTGTCTCCACCAGGCCGAAGGCATGGGGAGAGAGTATGTTTTGCACTCCGTCCGTGTGTGTGTGTGTCCGTCCGTCCGTGTGTGTGTGTGTCCGTCCGTCCGTCCTTCCTTCCGTCCGTCTGTGTACAGCTAATCTCCGGCACCGTTAACCCGGTCGATGCCAAACTTTGCACACACACTCCCTGGATGCCAACGATGAACCTCTGCCCCGCATTTTCCAGAACGGCCTGTTATAGCGCCACCATGAGGCAGCTTTTCACATTTTTTACCTAAAACTGCACCGATCTGCGTGAAACGTTGCATGCACACTCCCTAGAGGCCAAGGACAAACCTTTGACCTTCATTTTCCGCATCTGCCTTTTAGAGCGCCACCAGGAGGCCGACTTTTGTAAAACACATTTTTTGATATTACTCCTCCAGATTCTGTCCAAAAATCTCACAAATCGTTACACAGTATCTCTATGGTCATGTGCTCAAGTCGGATCTGTCCGATATTTCATATTCCATCCTAATTGGCTATAATTGGCTTTCACAGTTTGCAAGATTGCCCCGTTTTGAACAAAAGCCTCAAATCATGAACGCAGCATGAAATCTACGTGAAATCTTTCACACATTTTCTTACTAGGCTGAGGAATATATCCCACCCTTTTCACATTGGCCTGTTATAGCGCCACCAACAGGTTGACTTTTGCAAAACACATTTTTGGAACAAAATGCCTCAAGTCATCCAATTGCCATCAAAGGCAAACATGTTTATATTACTCCTAAACATTTTGCCAAACATCTCACACAGTCCTATCCTCCTGGTGGAGACCTGTGCCCAGAAGGGCACTTTTTCTAGTTTCAGTATGTTTCGATTTCCAGAGCGGAGGGAGCGGGTGGAGGTTGGGGGTTCAATGAGTCCCTTTAGATAGGAGGGGGCGTTGCTGTGAATGCACTGATGGGTGACGGGGCAGACCTTGTATTCAACCCTGAAGGAGACGGGAAGCCAGTGTAGGAAATGGAGTATGGGTGTGATGTGTTCATATTTCCGCACTCTCATCAGGATCCTAGCAGTACTGTTCTGAATGTACTGGAGCCTCTGGATGCTCTTGCTAGGGATCCCGATGAGAAGTGCATTGCAGTAGTCGAGCCTTGAAAGAGCGGTCAAAAAATCATAAATGGAAATGAAATGGCCTGGGAGCTGTGCTTTCTGTCCATGTTCCTACAAGTAGGGCTTCGCTTTTACTCCAGTTCACCTTGGCTGAGGCAGCCTTCCCATACAGCTCTAAACTTGAGACTAAGGGCTGAATGAGGTCTTTGATGATAGGTGTAACAGGGCTAGGCCTATAGTAGTATTACTGTAAGAAATGGAGGCAAACCTAAACTCATTTGGCTTTGGAATGGGGGAAAAAGCTTCAGTTTCACTCTGTAACCGAACAGGGTTATTTGTGTCAAGACTCAAGACCACTCAAGACGCATGTCCAGGAGTTTATTTCCGTATTAGCAGGGGGTCAAAGATTGTCTCTTCAAGTAACCACGTCGGTAGAAAGAAGAAGAAGAAAAAAGATCAATCCTCTTAACACTTCTGTGGTGGAAACTTCTTCTTCTTTTTTTTTCTTTTCAATTAGATATTCAGTGAGCCTGTCGACGGGTGGGTTACCTCAGCGAGACAAGCTGTGTCACTGGGCCTGCAATAATGATGTGGCTAATGTTCCTATCGAACCGCACACGCGGAACAGCAGCTCAGCCTCTGCTGCAGTATCTTAAGATAACGCTACACAGTCTGCCTCTTCCGATAAGGTGGCAATCTGATTTGGAGAGATCAAGCATGCTGCAGGATTTGTAATCGTCTAAACAGGGGGAAATAAAAGCCCCCATCAACAATCCACAGTTTCACAAATCCGTCTGTGAGCAGCGTGCTCCCCCCTCCATGTCTGTCTCATGTCGGGTTTGGAATGCTGACAGTCTGACTTAACACCCTGGTCTATATAATATAATAATATAATAAAACCATCTGTATGTTGCCAGAGGGTTATCAGTAGCCTATCACCCTGTCTCGCATAGTTGTTGGGGGATGTTTTTCTGTTTCTTCTATTTTCTTCTTCTTCTTCTTCTTCTTCTTCTTCTTCTTCTTCTTCTTCTTTCTTTTTTTTTATTTAGTTTTGCAGGGAAAGCAATATCTGAGTGTTAAGAAGATAAATCAAATAAATAAATAAACAAGAGGATCTGCTTGAGCCGATAAGACGGTCTGGGTGATGACACTGATTGCAGCGTCAGCGCAAGGTGTCTGTTCATCCTAAGTATGAGGTAGCTCTGGTCCATAGCCTCAAGCCATTGGCTTGCAATGGCTTTAGTGCTATATGGGCCATTGATTGATTGATTGATTGATTGATTGATTGATTGATTGATTGAAGTATTTATTAACAGTATGCAGAATGGGTACATTTCAAAAGAAAGTACAAGTCAATACAAAAACTGTTACTGTGGACGGCACCATGATAAAGCATTACACTTGTTTACAACAGGGTCCACCATTTTCAATTCATCAGAAGATTTAGAGATGTACAAATATACACTTATATTAAAAAAAAAGGGAAAAACATATTACAGTAGGGGGAAAAGGGGGTGGGGGGGACCCAGACTTTACGGGGGCCAGTTTCGAATTGCAGCCGAGAGTGGTTTTGAGAGTAGTTTTGAAGGAGTCGAGGGATTCACATCATGGCTGTTGGCTGATTCAATATAGAACATTACCAAACCATCCATCCATCCATCCATCTTCAACCGCTTATCCGTAGTCGGGTCGCGGGGGCAACAGCTCCACCAGAGTGCTCCAGGCTTCCCTCTCCACAGCAACATTAGTGACTTCCTCCTGGGGGATTCCGAGACGTTCCAAGGCCAGTGAGTCGATGTATTTCCTCCAACTGCGCCTTGGTCTGCCCCGGGGTCTCCTCCCAGTGGGACGTGCGTCGAGGACCTCCCTAGGGAGGCGCCCGCGAGGCATCCTAACCAGATGCCCGAACCACCTCAGCTGACTCCTTTCCAGGCGAAGGAGCAGCGGTTCTACTCCGAGTCTCTCTCGTGTGACTGAACTTCTCACCCTATCTCTAAGGGAGATGCCAGCCACCCGTCGAAGAAAACTCATTTCGGCCGCTTGTATTCGCGACCTTATTCTTTCGGTCATGACCCACGCTTCATGACCATAGGTGAGAGTAGGAACGAAGATTGCTCGGTAGACAGAGAGCTTTGCCTTCTGGCTCAACTCTCTTTTCGTCACAACAGTGCGATACAGCGACTGCAATACCGCCCCTGCCGCTCCGATTCTCCGGCTGATCTCCTTCTCCGTCCTCCCCTCACTCGTGAACAAGACCCCGAGATACTTGAACTCCTTCACCTGGGGTAATGCCTCATTCCCTACCCGGACTGCACAATCCACCGGTTTCCTGCTGAGAACCATGGCCTCAGATTTGGAGACGCTGATCCTCATCCCAGCCGCCGTACACTCGGCTGCGAACCGGTCCAGTGAGAGCTGAAGGTCTTGGACCGATGGTGCCATCAGGACCAAATCATCTGCAAAAAGCAGTGATTCAACCCTTAGGTCACCGAGCCGAATACCCTCTCCGCCACGACTTCGTCTCGAGATCCTGTCCATGAAAATCACAAACAGGATAGGTGACAATGCGCAGCCCTGGCGGAGGCCAACCCCCACCGGAAACGAATCCGACTTACTCCCGAGCACACGGACACAGCTCTCGCTTTGGGTGTACAGAGATTGGATGGACCTCAATAAGGTCCCCCTCACCCCATACTCCCGCAGCACCTCCCACAGGACCTCCCGGGGGACCCGGTCACATGCCTTCTCCAAATCCACAAAACACATGTAGACCGGACATGCATACTCCCATGCCTTCTCCAGGATTCCTGCAAGAGTATAGATCTGGTCAGTTGTTCCACGGCCAGGACGGAATCCACATTGCTCCTCCTGAATCTGAGGTTCGACTATCGGCCGGACCCTCCTTTCGAGCACCTTGGCGTAGACTTTCCCAGGGAGGCTGAGTAATGTGATACCTCTGTAATTGGCACACACCCTCTGATCCCCCTTTTTAAATAGTGGGACCACCACCCCGGTCTGCCATTCCCTCGGCGCTGACCCAGACTTCCACGCAATGTTGATAAGGCGTATCAACCAAGACAGCCCCTCAACACCCAGGGCCTTCAGCATTTCTGGACGAATCTCATCAACCCCCGGAGCTTTGCCACTGTGGAGCTGCTTAACTACCTCAGTGACTTCCTTCCGGGAGATTGACGACGATCCCCCATCATCCTCAGGCTCTGCTCCTGTCAGGGAGGGTGGGTCTGATGTTATTGGGTTTAGGAGTTCCTCAAAGTGTTCCTTCCAGCGCCCTACGACCTCCTCATTTGAAGTCAGCAGAGTCCCATCCTTACCGTACACGGCTTGGATGGTTCCCCGCTTTCCCCTCCTGAGGTGTCGTACGGTCCTCCAGAACAACTTTGGTGCCGCCCGAAAGTCCTTCTCCATGGATTCCCCGAACTCCTCCCACACCCGCTGCTTTGCCTCAGTCACAGCCGCGGCTGCTGCCCTTCGAGCCTGTCGGTACCCTGCAACTGCGTCCGGAGTCCCCCGGGATAACATATCCTGGTAGGCCTCCTTCTTCAGTCGGACGGCTTCCCTGACCTCCGCTGTCCACCAGGGAGTTCGAGGGTTACCGCCCCTTGAGGCACCTATGACCTTCTGGCCACAGCTCACAGCTGCAGCTTCAGCAATAGAGGCTTTGAACATTGCCCATTCCTGTTCAATGTCCCCAACCTCCACAGGGATGCCAGAGAAGTCCCGCCGGAGGTGGGAGTTGAAGTCCTTCCGAAATTACATTACCAAACCCTGTACTATTTAAGCCCTATAAACTATTTCAAATATAGCCTACTGAAAATAGCAGATCTGCAAGCTCACAACCCGGCAACACAGTAATTTGGGGGGAACATGTCTACATTTTAACAGAGCAAATCATGCACTGATATTAAATTGTAGTTTGAATACTTAAGTATTTCTAAAATCAAATAATTTAACTCAAGTACAAATTTGACAGAGGAACTTCGTTTGTTGAGTCATATTTTGATTAGTAGTGTCCATGCTATGAGGTGGAGTTGAGTACTTTGTCCACCACTGGTGACAGGGTGAGTTTGTGTTTCCACATTCACTGTTAACAGTAGTCTTGATTCCAAAAAATGGCAAAGCTGATATAACATCATTGATATTGTTACTGTCGGACAGAAATGTCTTATCCCCATATTCAAACTTTTTGTGTTTTTCGTAAATGAACGCCTTACTTGATCATACATACTACAGCATCAGCATCACACAGAAGCATACAAAGCAGCAGATTTGCATGCCTGTAACACAGTTCAAAGCAAAGCATTTTGAGTTTGCTACTTTTGTTGCTTTTGAATTTGAATCCTGAAAAGTAACAGTTTTGTATGAGGTTTCCACCCAACACAGACGATATGATCAATCCAGGCATCCTTCCACTATGGCAGCTGGCATTGATTAACCGATTTGCACACCATAATGACTGCTCTCCACTAGCCGCTATCAGGATAATGAAGTTTAAATTAATTGCTTTTTTTCTGTATGTGGCTCAGCTTGATAGTGTACGTACCATGTTGGCAACATACAGTATCTGGTCATAGTGGCAAAGGTAAAGTGAATGCAGATGAGCCTTGTTTTACATGAGAGATCAACGCTTGGTTCCAACCTTGGCTATAGGCTACAGTAGCGTAGATGTGGCCAGAGGCCAACATCATGACATCAAGAAACAGAATCACCTATGGCCATGAACGAATACAGTACAGTGTCTGCACAAATGCATGGTGAAGTGAAAGTCAGAGGATGAAAAATGTTGACAATTATTTACTTTGGGACGTATGGAGCATTCAGCGTTGTCCCGGCGTTTTTAGTGAATGTACTTCCAGCTTACCTGCGTTGGCTGATCTGAGCACGCGGGGTGGTTTGTAGGGTCCAATCAGACTTGCAATATAGGGATCTGCACCTGTGGTGACTCAGCATGTATCCCTGGGGTCAGATTATCACATCTGCCCATTCTCAACACCTGTTCAATAGGAAGTCTAGTATCCAGTCACACATGTTTGGGTGCAGCTCTAGGTCTCTGAGCTTTGTGTCAAGTGTTGCAGGTACAAAGACACTTGTGTTGCGCATTGTAAGAAGACCTAGGAAGATTATTGTCCCTTAGACCAGTTCAAACCTGGTTAAAGTCCAGTGCAGTCCCAGCGCAAGAGAGAGAGAGAGAGAGAGAGAGAGAGAGAGGAGAGAGAGAGAGAGAGGAGAGAGAGAGAGAGAGAGAGAGAGAGAGAGAGAGAGAGAGAGAGAGAGAGAGAGAGAGAGAGAGAGAGAGAGAGAGAGAGAGAGAGAGATATTTTATCTGACTCTGTACAACAGATGTCATGGATGTCTTTTGCACTTACTGTATAAATTGACTTCCGTTTGCACTGGAATCTTACGGTGAGTGGAGTGCTTTTCTTTTCCGCATCTTCTGACATCAATATAGCTCTTTCGCCTTTCTGGTGATGCCAGAAAGCAAGGTCACGCTCGCATCTAGCTCCTCCCACAGCTATACCAGCTTTAGTGGATTCCTGCTGCTCCCGTAGATGATGGTGATTCAGTTCACACACGAGCAGATCCTTTTCCTCAGCAGAAAACCGCTATCGTCTCCTCCAACTTGCCAAATCCGTCAAGCATTTTGAGCTTGTACACCTGCTATTTTACTATTGATTTGAATCCTGAACTGAACAGTTTTGGACATAATGAGGTTTCCACCCAACAGCAATGATACGACAGGCGGTGAATAAGGAATGGAATGTTGTTATATTGGGTTCAAGTACAGTAAAGAGTAAAAGGTTGCCAGATCTTTATCACTATAAAAGCAGGAACAAGCCATCATTTGTACTCAGTAAAAACAAGTACGTACTTCAAATGTCATTTCAGCCAATATAATATAATTATGATGAAGCTGGACTCAGTTCACTGTAAATGATCATCTGAATAACCATAATTATTGTCTGATGTATCTCAGTTTCACGACGCTATTTCAGTTTTAAACATTGTCTAGTTTCTGATTTTAATTTGACCCTTGTTTTAAGTTGTAAAGGATATGTCTCAGCATGATGTCAGACCACTGAATTCATTCTCTGGCAAGAACACAAGTAAACTGTTGTATCGAACCATCTGTGGACGTATCTCTAACGTATGGGGCTAGGAGATATTACTAAACTACTTAAATAAATAATAAAAAAATGCTTGTCCATTTATCAATTAACCTATACACGGGCAAGATTACAAGGGTAATTGGTGAATATCAGTTTCGATATATTTTCGGGTAATTGATGTAACATGCATCTGAAATCCAAGACGTGACGATGAGTTAAAGCCATTGTTGGCCAACCTTATGGGAGCCTGGCGCTGAATGATGTTTGTCCACTAGAGCCCCGAGGCTGGGCTTTACCGTGTGATAACACCGGGCCCAGGCAGAAAGCTGGCTTAGGCTCCTCCAAAAGTTCTTTAATCAGCTTGATGCGCTTAGCGAGCAAAGACTGTGGGAATTGAAGTGAAGAAACCGAGGGTCAGATAATGAGACTTACATCTGTAAGAGACGAAAATGTGATTTCCTTGAACCCGGCAGAGGAGAGAAGAAAAGCTCATTATCCTTATCGCTCGTCAAAGAAGCGGCATATCCATATTGTGCATATTATTTCAAAAGCTTCACTCAGAAATTAACGAAATCCTTCATTTTCGCATCGCATACTGTACGTTCGTTTTTCACCCTATACGTTCATTTGCACGAGGCAACTGTTATTAATCTGCTGGCTTTTATGAATAAACACTCTGTATATATTCTCTTTATTTTGGTAGCCTTCCTCTTCTGATAAAACTGAGAGTGAATTGAACAGATGGACGATAGTACTTTCTTTCTGTCGTTCACTATCCCTGCAGGCTGCAGACCATCTATTCTATGCCTCTGGCAGGGAACAGACAAGCCTCTCAGACTGCTACAGTATGTGCTCCGGCAACAGAATGTGAAGGGTTCATGGTGTGAAACATAGTTTATCAAGCCACAGAGGAAAAGGCATCACAGCGACGTTCAGTACACAGCAAAATCCTCTGTGTTCATTTAACTCTGAGAGTGTCCATTTGGTTCCATTTGTACACACTCAGAGTTACCAATGGATAAACACATTAACACTGAGGATTTCACAGCGTAACTATGGCTGACATGGATTTATTTATTTATTTACTAATTCATGCAACTCAATCTTTTTCAGGTTAATCTTAAAATCAACTCGTCATATCTCATAATATTGTTTCTGTCTCGTAATCACAATCAGTTTTAATGGACATTTAAACTCGTCAAAAATTACAAAAATGTTATGCTGCTAATATACTGTAGCCTACATAACAAGAAATCAAAATGGGATTCCTGTCCAGAATGGGTTAAAATAGGCGTCAAAAGGCGATCTAGGTTAGGAGGGTGTTTGGACCAGAAGGTGTCAAAAGGCGATCTCAGCGCAGAGTGAGTTAAAATTTTAGGATAAGAAATGAGTAAATCATGACTGCATAGATTGGACATATACATGCCAATCCGTATACGTGCCAATACATGCCTATCCGTAATTATAAAGAATATTAAATTAGCTGTATCCATTAACAATAGGCCTTAGGTTTAGCAGCTTAGTTGGTTTTGGTTCAACAGTGTAGGCTCTCACTTGTGGCTCCAGAGACACAGAGTACTGCTTTTAATTTGGTTTGTTATCAGGGACTTATTTATACCTGGAGAATTGCTTTTACAACTGAAAACAAGTAGTAATGTGGGTCCCCAGGACCAGAGTTGGAAAGCATATGGTAGAATATGGCACATTGGCTTCTAAATGACATATGCCACATGTTACTGTACATCCTATACTAGAGGAAATGATCACAATAATGTCATTCTACATTGCTGAAACCTACTGTACTGTATGTCTAAAACCATAGCTTGAGGATGTGGGCATGAAATTGAACTCCGGCTCCGGTCGACTGACGAAATCATGATGGTGTTCCGAGCAAAAGGATTGTTGCAGCATTGTGAGATTCTCCCAGCAACGTGATATCTGCTAGCCACAACCACCAGAAAATATCCTCCACTATTTGGCCCCTGAACAAGGCTGGTTACTTTAACTTTGATTGCAATGCGACAATAATAATCCTGACTCCACTTTCGATTCACTGATTTTACTGTACTGTAATTTGAAATGACTCATTGAGCAAAATATGGAGTGAATGAAGGTAGCACATATGGGATGCGTACACTGTACAGATCGACAACATCAAACTGGTCAAATCACTGAAATGGAGCGATCTTTTGTCAAAATCACTCAAGGTTTCATCATTCTTGCTCAAACGATATCTACAAGACACTTCATCATTTGTCAAAGATGCTGCACATTTCTATTTGCCAAAAAGCTGCACTTAGACTAAACAGAGGTGAATGGAAACAGAATGAAACAGATCAGGGCTTTGCCCATATTTAATCATTCTGGCCAAAAGGGAGGGGAAAATGAATTATTCATAATATTTTTTCCAACGTTGTTCCTTTGTCAGAAAAAGGTACGGAGCCTGCCAGAGGCAAGAGATAAATACTGTATGCATTTGTGGAAGAATGACTTTAGCTGGTGGGATATTTTTCTGTCTGTAACCATAACAAAAACCTATTTCTTAATTTAAGCTTTGGCAGTGTGCCAGTCTCAGTCGTGTCATGTCATGTGTACTATGAATAAAGTGATAGATCAAATATATCAGATAGTTATATCATTAAGGTAATGTATACAACTGCATGTCTATCCTGCTGCTCAATTCATGTTGCTGCTATAAGACTCTTATCTTAGTTCAAATGTTTGGTTGAATGACAGATCAAATCCAATTTTAGGATGTGTAAAATACATTGACATGCCACAATGTTGTATTAAAGTCATATACCCCCAGGGAAAGCTCATCATGAGATGCATTATATTTGAGTTATCAAAACAAGGACTATTAATGGTGTGGCTTCTCAGTGGATCTCTGGGAATGGTGGAACCCTAGATCTGAGATTTTCAGAAATGTACAGAAATGTCAGTAAGAAAAATATTTAGGATTTACTTGATTGATTGAAAATTACTGCAATTAATGCAGGCTGTGCTGTCCTTTCCTATACAGTATATACAGGTTGTCACTGACAGAAACAACTTGAAAAAAGATTTAAAAAAAAAAAAAAAAAAAACATTGTTGGGGAAAAACTGGACATGTTCTCTAATGAAAACAAAATATACCCTTTGTTTGGTGTCACAGCATGGGGTTGGAGAGTTCCGAGAGACAGATATTCCATTTGATGGTGGTCAAATGGAATATCCCCCCCCCCCCCCCCCCCACACACACACAAGCTAAGTAATTTTATGCTCTAATTCTTTCCCTTAAATTACGCAGAAGGCATCAAATATGGAAAAGGCTAGAGTTATTTTGAGATTCACGTGATTTGTGGCACATGAATACTTAAACGTTTCAAATTAAACACTATTATTGTGATTGTGTGCAAAAGAAAAAAATAAAATAAAATAGCGAGGAGCTATATCTTAATTAGCGCTGTGGCAGTCTCTAATGTACTCTCCACCCCTTATTTACCCATGAAATTAGATAGGATGCAGCTGTGCGATAGCATTGCGTTTAGTTTCAGCATGATATGGAATTATGGAATTAATGTAACATGTGGCCTCCTGCAGATGCAATTCTTTTTAGAGAACCTGATAAATTATTAATAATAGAAAATCAAATGAATAACATTTTGAATGACCTCTCATTGAACTGCATGGATGCAATGGTTGCTCAGAACAAGTGCTGTTGTTATTGCATTTCTCCTGTTAAAACAGCTTTCACAGATGGTCGAATTAGCAACCTTGAATTTGTGTTTGGCAGGCTGAGAGAGAGAGAGAGAGAGAGACGCACGTACCCACGCAAGCACACACACACACACACACACACACACACACACACACACACACACACACACACACACACACACACACACACGCACACACACACACACACACACACACACACACACACACACGCAGAGAGAGGCAACATCTTGTTTCTCAATTGTTTGCGTCACTAGGCAACTCATGCGCCCCTGTCCCTCTAAACCCCTGTATGATGTCCTGTGAGTCTATGAAGCACTTTTACTTCCAAATAATTGACAAAAAATAACAATATTATATAACGATAAAATATTATTAATATAACATTTAGGCTATAGCTGTGGTATTTTTAAAACCTTGAACATTTGTTTTTTTGGCTTGGATTAATGGAATCATAATCACAATTGATTATGATTCCATAACGGCCAGTGCCCGCAGAATGCATGAAAATGCATAGAAGAAGAGAGCCGTGAACCCGCTGCTTGAACTGGAAGTACTACCGGTAATCGTAAATTTGAATCATTTCATAGTTTCACTTGGGACGTTGATCTGCAGATATAACGACTATTATACCACAAGGTCGGATTAAAGTTGTATTAAGCTCCTGATATCGTCCTTTACTCAATCCGAGCCCTAAAGCCGCTAAAGATTGGGTGCGTGCGCGCACGTACAGAGCGTTTTTAGATTTGCGATGACGTGGGACTTGGGAGCCATCAGAGGCTATAGCGACGGATGCTAAAAACAGCTAACACACGGTAAATAAAATACAATTAATTCTGGATTAATATACATTAATCAAAGCCGGAACACACCATTGATTGATACCATACCATACCATACCACCTTTATTTATATAGCACATTTAAATAACAACAACGTTGTACCAAAGTGCTTTACAGTAAAACGTTAAGAAAAAACACAACCTCCTTTTAAAAACAAACAACATACACAGTGTCACATTAAACATCAGAAAACAACTCATACTATGCTTGGAAAAGCCAAAGAATAAAGATAAGTCTTGAGGCGTGATTTAAACACCTGAAGGGTGGGGGCTTGTCTTATAGTGCATTCCAAAGCTTGGGAGCTGCCACTGCAAAAGATTGATCATTAAAGATGGAGTGCCACGATTTTTTCCACCCTAAAACAAGTATTATTGTAATATAAGGAGGTAGAACTTTTTCCAAAAAGTGTACAGTATTTGTTAAAATCATGCTTTTATGTGGACACGCCCACCAGTTCATTAAGTATGCCTGGTTTGCCTGGTGGGTGGTGATGGGTGGTGATCCACCTGAACTGAAGACACACCCACAGCTGTAGTTGTATGATAAAGGGGGAGGGGTTAGGGGAGGGGCTGATAGTGTGATGTCACTATATTACTGTTTATTTCATTGGGCCGTTTGACTGTCAAGGGTTCAGCCTCCAGGAAGAAACCCTAAATACAAAGTTAATATAGTACTGTAACCTAGGGTCATAGACACATGAAAAACTGGAAAAATAAAAAAAGATGTGGCACTCCATCTTTAAAATAAACATGCTCTGAAAATGCGTGCAGCCCAACCATCTGAAGGGATATTCATTTCACTTTATCGTTCAGGTGACTCAAAATCCCCATACATGGGGAAAGCCCTCATAGGTGCCCAGGTCTCGTGTCATCACGTGACATCATCAGAGATGATAGTAAATCAGGGTTCATAGTACATGCAACCTGCTGTCGCAATTAAGCCCATATATGGAGATCCCTGATGTCATCAATATTAGTATATGGATATACGTATGTCAGAACCTGTTCTGACATTCCATATGTTGATCCATCCCCATCCATCCTTCCTCTTCGATGTCTCCCTTTTGACTGATACCTGTCCATTTAAACTCTAGACGGGCCTGCCCCAAGGTAGAGTTCTCAACAGGCCCGAAAATTAAGGCCCGGCCATACCTGGGCCCTCATCAAACCCTGTACACTCAAGGCACTGCCCCTGCTGCCACCCTTAGATCTCCATCTACAGAGCTGACCTGTTCTCACATGTTGATCTGACCTCATTAAACTCTGTACGCTCAAGACATGCTCCATATATGGCCAGTGCACACAGGTGTCTAAATTACTTTTTTCATTTTTTTTCATTTGTGGCAACACAAACATTATTCCATTGACAATGAAGGGAAATGTTACGCCATATGTATACGAGTAAATCGGCTAACCATCACATAAATTCAGTTGTTCACGAGATGATTATAATGATAATAATTCACTGATACAATACAATATACTGTAGGCTACAAGTATAGCCTACCGTTCTGGCATCTGACATATCACAGTAAACAAAGTTCCCTCACCATTATCTCTCTTTTACAACAATCGAGACACGCCTCTCACACCTCACAAATCCTTGCATGATAAGCAAGGCTGTTTAATGGGGAATTGCTGCCACATCCCTGGTTTTTCTAGCCGGCAGCAGTTAGGAGGTGAGATTGTGTATTAGTAAATTGCATGCATGCGTGCTATTCATTTCCCCTAAGGCTCCTTGTCGTTTGTCTCATCTCAACACAGCGACTGTGGGGTTGGTGGAGCTATGCACAGGGAGAGAAATATTAGTGTCCAGGAGCGCCACGTAGATAGGGGGGTAGACCTGTCGGCGTGATTTATTCCAAATCCGAAAGCCCCCTGCAGGAGCGTGTTGTCAGTCCCACTGGCATCACCCCGGGGTCACATCAAAGCACTGGGTTGGAGAGAACAGAGACAGTTGTTTACAAATGCAGTCATCTGTTTGGTTCATTGTTGTCGAAGGGATTTAAGAGAGGGGGAATCGGGCAGAGATGTGGCGTGAACTACCAGGAGAAAGGATGAAGCATGTTTCCTTGGCCTATAACGGAAATTGTCACTTGGGCCCGCATCAATCGCTTTTATAGGTTCAACCTTTTGCCAATTTACAAGCAGAGGAAATTGAAATTTGATACATTGTCATGAGTTGGGCATGTGTGTGGCACTATACACTATATCGATTCACTTTTTATAGTAGTGCAATCGTCATGACAACAGAAAGATAATGTTGTGTTACACCAGTGTCGTGTTGTATACGGTCCCACTTTTCAAATGCTTCCGTCCTATACAGTCCGTCCAAAGTAAGTGCTGCGAGTAAAGCGGACCCTTGGGCTGGCAAACATCCCAACGTGCAAATATAACGTGAGAGCAAAATGGCCGCTGTGTGAATAAAGTCTATTCAGAGGAGACTAGGTCCTCATCATCATCTCATGACCTGTACGCATTGTCTCATCACTGTGCAGTATTTAAACATCAGTATTAGCATTCCATTTAATTGCACACCTGCCGGCCTTGTTTCGCCAGCCTTTGCCTGTTCACCTGCCTGCTCAGCTCACCCTTCAGCTCCATCATTTCCCCTGTCCCCTTTGTCTGCAATATATTCTGTTATCGTTTCTCATGCCTCATTCGCTCTGCATTCAGGGTTCACCAGTCTGACTCTAACAGCCTCAATAGTTGAGACAGACGACAGCCACGGTTTCAGGTCAAAAGTGCTTTGTCATGCCTTTGGTGCATAATGTGGCAGACAGCCACAAGGACAAGGAAATAGAACAAGATGAAAATATCCTGGACCTTCCATGTGTCTGTCTCCGTCTCTCCGAGTGTTTGTGGTAATGGCTGATTTATCCTGTGTGCAATCGATGCACAACAGGTGCATATAGTCACATGTAGCTTTGTCTGTTTAGTTTGACTCAGACAAACAAAAATAAGTTTTACTCTTATGTACAGTACCATACACAAGGTGTAAGAATAAAGTATCAACCTTGGACATTGAACATACAGTTTATGTATTGAAACTAGGCCTTTGAGATATACCCAGGGGGCAAAGGGGGTTGTGCTGCATTTGCCATAACATACAAAGTTGTCCACCAGAAATAATATCTATGACCCAGTAGGATCACAACCTATATGGGCAACCCGGTCAATTTTTTGGTCGAAGTCCAATATGGCCGCCACAATCTTAGCCCCTATAGAGCACCGAAGTCCTGACGTCACTGTCAGTAGAGGGCGTCAATCCACAGGTTTGTCTACTTTTTATTTGCATTGTAATCTCCATAGGGGGATTTTAGATCGCCTCATATAAGAACTGTGTTTGAAAAATAAACCGATCACCCCGGCCTTTTCACTCATATGGATATGAAGCATCGACTGAAGGTGGAAATATACAAATATACCCAAAGAGTAACAAAAAAAGCGTTAGAAACGAGTGAAACAACCCAGAGACTACGGGCTCCAGTTTTGTCTCATCTTTCTAAAGCCACTATTTGGGGTTTTAGGAGTGGGGAAAGGGTGTTCCCCCACTAAAGTTGGTATTTTGGTTACCTGTCTAAATCCCTTAAACACCTCCGTTACCCGTTATATTATGCATAGGTGTGGTTTGGGCGTTGCAATAATTAAACCACATTGAACCAATCACCAGTCTTGGCTTTAAGAGATCCCTTTAAGAGATCCCTTACCCGTCGCCCGTTAGTGCCATATTGCTTCATTGCCGCTGCCGCTGCCGCGTTCTTTTTTTTCTCCACACGCACAGAGCCAAGAACACTCGTCTTTTCATTGAGTCACAACTCGCTCAAATCTTGCTCATTTAAAAAAATTAGGGCTTTCATTTGGTATATAGACCGTGCATGTAGGCCGTCTCTACAGAACGGTATGAAGCGAAAAGGAAAGTTCGGTCAAACCCCATTTGCTGCTGGGGTGATCATGAACTGAAAGAGCAAATGGAAATGAAATCGCGCACAAATAACTTATTTGACTATACAATTATCTAAACACAATGGACACAAGGAAGTGGCAGGCACTCGACTTCTGCTGATTATAGGAAAATTACAAAGAGATAGGAGAATAAGGAGAGATGAGGCAGCCTGTCTGTGCCTGCAGGCATCTCCATTGAGGCGCGTGCGGCGTGCCTACCGAACTCATTTGGCACGGTTTACGGGTGCTTTTAAACTCCGCTATCGACTTCCCAAATGTATGTGACCAAAATAGCAATTTAGGGGAAAGCGTGCCAACACGCCCATGACCACACCTCTAGGCGCAAATACCGCTGTCAGCAAAAAAGATAGCGGGTAACGCGGGACGAAAATACCATTAAGGGACAGAGAAAGCTCCTATATTCATAATGTTCGGGCAGCGGCTGAATTGCGGGCCGCGCTGCGGGTAAAGGCTGCGACAAAATTGGAGCCCTACATTTCCGGGTAGGCGGGTGGCTGCATCCAGAAACTGAATGTTAATTACGTTTATTTTTATTTCATTGATATTTAATGTTTCGTGGTTAGTACGAGTCGAGTCACCACCAGTTGAGCTTACGTCAACGAGGAATCTCAGGAACGCAATGTGTTGACAGCTGGGCGTGACGTATATTAGCAGCGATATTGCCTTCATATGTAGTTTCAAGGCTTTTGCGGCCACATTAATTCCATTTTCTCCAGAAACTGGTTGTATCAAATATTAATGGGCATCATTAACGACGCACAGCCACCCCCCTGACAGAAAGGCCGGGATGATCGGTTTATTTTTCAAACACAGTTCTTATATGAAGCGACCTAAAATCCCCCTATGGGGATTTCAATGCAAATAAAAAAATCACACCTGTGTGAACTGAGTGGTGCAAGGTCTTATATAGCCTGATCAGCTGTGGTCACTGACGTAATGTCAGTGACGTAATGTCTCATTCCGGCCAATCACAATGCACCATGCTAATTTTTTGGTACGAACAGACACGTAAACTAACAAAGCCAATACAATACAATGCACCATGCTCATTTTTGAGTGGTGTAAACCACTCCTACAACTGGCTTTGTTAGTTTACGTGTCTGTTCGTACTAAAAAAATCACACCCGTGTGAACTGAGTGGTGTAAGGTCTTATATAGACTGATCAACTGTGGTCTGACGTAATGTCTGACGTAATGAAATCACACCCGTGTGAACTGGGTGACCATAGCAACCATGCTAATTATTTTTGGTCCGACCACTCAGTTCACACGGGTGTGATTTTTTTAGTACGAACAGACACGTAAACTAACAAAGCCAGTTGTAGGAGTGGTTTACACCACTCAACAATGCACCATGCTCATTTTTGAGTGGTGTAAACCACTCCTACAACTGGCTTTTGTGTGCAGAAAAAAATGACCATGGTTGCTATGTTCAAAATAATTTCTGACGTAATTAAATCACACCCGGGTGAACTGGATGACCGTAGCAACCGTGGTCATTTTCTCTGCGCAGAAATAGCCAGTTGTGAAATCACATCCAGGTGTGATTTCATTACGTCAGATCAGAGCTGATCAGGCTATATAATACCTTACCTTATTTCATTACGTCAGACATTACGTCAGACCACAGCTGATCATGCTATATAAAACCTTACACCACTCAGTTCACACGGGTGTGATTTTTTTGGTACGAACAGACACGTAAACTAACAAAGCCAGTTGTAGGAGTGGTGGTGTAAACCACTCCTACAACTGGCTTTGTTAGTTTACGTGTCTGTCTGTTTACGTGTCTGTCCGTACCAAAAATAATTAGCATGGTTGCTATGGTCACCCAGTTCACACGGGTGTGATTTCATTACGTCAGACATTACGTCAGACCACAGCTGATCAGTCAATATAAGACCTTACACCACTCAGTTCACACGGGTGTGATTTTTTGAGTACGAACAGACACGTAAACTAACAAAGCCAGTTGTAGGAGTGGTTTACACCACTCAACAATGCACCATGCTCATTTTTGAGTGGTGTAAACCACTCCTACAACTGGCTTTGTTAGTCTGTCTGTCTGTGCTCAAAAAATTAGCACGGTTGCTATGGTCACCCAGTTCACACGGGTGTGATTTCATTACGTCAGACATTACGTCAGACCACAGCTGATCAGTCTATATAAGACCTTACACCACTCAGTTCACACGGGTGTGATTTTTTTGGTACGAACAGACACGTAAACTAACAAAGCCAGTTGTAGGAGTGGTTTACACCACTCAAAAATACACAAACCTGTGGACTGAAAGTGACGTCAGACTTCGGTGCTCTATAGCCATCTACTCTTATATCTCCCCCCAGCGGGACTCCCTATAGGGAGACGCCCGAGAAGCATCCTAACCAGATTGGCTCATTCTGGCCAATCACAATTTGCATCCTCACTTTTGTCTTCAATGTTTATGTTTACACAAACCCTCAAAGCTGGACAGTAAGTAAGGGCTAGCGCCCCTCAATAATGTTCATATGTTTTGTTTCCAGGTAAACCCATCATAGAGAACATTACAGATGCCATCTATGGCAGCAGAAAGACCATCTGTGTGATCAGCCATCATTACCTGGAGAGTGAATGGTGCTCTAGAGAGATCCAGATGGCCAGGTGGGGGCAGTAATGCTGATATTATGTTAATGTGATATTTCACAACGTGACTCGCTTATGGGAGAGCGCTTTCTGGCGTGATCATGGTAATGCTTCTGTGATCACACCAGAGGGCGCTCTCCCATAAGCGAGTCATTTTAGCTCGTATCACTTATAGGATGTAACCTATAGTTATAGCCCAATGATTCATTCGATTGATTTGTATTCATTTAGACATTTGCATTTTAGACTAGCCAGCTTCTATTGCTTGTGTTATGAAGTGAAGCATTGTAATGAGGCTGTGTTATTGCGACCACAGGTCGCATTTACTATGAAATCGTAATTTTTTGTCCGTCAGTCACTCAAAATCCCCATACATGGGAAAGCCCCCATATATGGTGCCCAGGTCTCGTGACACCATAGTAAATGCGAACTGCAGTCGCAGTTAAGCCCATATATGGAGATCCCTGATGTAATCAATATTGGCCAGCAACTCTACATCTGACCTCAAACCTCAAACCCTTAGATCTCCATATATGGATATGTCAGAACCTGTTCTGACATTCCTTATGTTGACCCTTCCCCATCCATCCTTCCTCTCTCTTGGTCATTGTGGGCTCCAGTAGTGAGCCAACTATTGTTATTGTCACTCTTTATCCCTGTTTTATACTCCGCCCCCTGTGACGTCATGTGGGTCAACAAAATAGGAAGACAGAGGGAGGGGGGGTCACATCAGGGGAGTAGCGTGCTACTCGAGCCCACACTGTTTCTTCATTAACAGTATTTTCTATAGTTAGAAATAAAACTGTCCATACAACTTGACGCAGTGTAAATGTCCTGTGGTCTCCTGTGTGCAGCTACCGTCTGTTTGATGAACAGAAAGACGTATTGATCCTGGTGTTTCTGGAGGACATTCCAGCCCACCAGTTGTCTCCCTACTATCACATGAGGAGGCTGGTGAAGAAACACACCTACCTGAGCTGGTCCCAGGCTGGACAGAACCTACGTTCTGGCAGAACCTACGCAGAGCTCTGGACACACCTCACACTGATCTGGCTTTGAATGAATAATCCATGTATCTGTAATCTATGTATGTAGGCCTATATTGTTACAAATGATGGACTATTTTGTGGCAAATAATCCAAATAGTTTACTGATAAGAATCTCAGAGGTAATAATCATGAATATGTCCTGAAATGTTGATGATACGATAAAATACAAAGAGCTTTTTCAGCATCTGCAATGTGCAGAATATTCTATTCTCTGACTACTTTTGTTTGTTTGCACCTGGGTCACAGATGCCTCCCTCATTGTTTCCACTGTGGTCCATGCAGCATCTATAGGCCTACAGGCAACAATTCAACATACAAACGGTGCAAAAAAAATAAAAAAATAATATGCAGTTCAAACCATTCTTGTTGAAGGGGCTTGCGATTGCCTTAACATGCATGTTTGTTTATTAACCGTTTGGACCCTGCTCTGAGTTCCTAGTGGCCCGTTTCTGGGGGGCGCTGGGGGGGGGGGGGCTGACCAAGTATAGATCCCTGAGGGACGCCGGTCAAAGACAGTCAAAGTGTATCGGGTTTAAGTGGTTAAAGGGATAGTTCCGATTTTTTTAACTTAAGCTCTATGAAATAATTGCCATTAATATACTTTTAATGCGTGGCCCCAGTTCCCCACCACAGTAAAACGGCCCAGTTCAATAATTCAGACCTGTGTTGCATGCAGGCAGCAGGTGTCCGCCGCTGAAAATGAAGCCAATGTGGCAATCAATTAATACAGTTGCAACGACTATATTAATGGTATTAAGTATTTCATAAGTTCATAAAAATCTGAACTATCCCTTTAAAGGCCTATTCCATGAGTCTGGCAGTCGTTTGATTTATTACATGTAACACCGAATTTCCAACAGTAGATAGATGTGTTTTTGTAGCACTTCTGCAGCAGACAATAATAACTCTCTACCCGTCACAGCTCACAACTGGAGGAAGAAGTACTCCTATTTGTTGTTTAAGTAAAGGTAGCAATACCACAATGTAGAAATACTCTGTTACAAGTAAAATGCCTAAAACATTACTTCAGAGTACACAAGTTTTGGCATGAAAATATACATAATGTAGCAAACGTAAAGGTACCCCTTTCTCATGTCAAACATAATACAAAAGCAGATTTACAAGCTTGATGCTTGTATATTGGCTATTTTAGTATAAAATAGGGCTTTTTAGAAATATAGTGGAGTCAAAAGTACAATATTTGTCTTGGAAATGTACTGGAGGTAATATAGTAAAGGAACAAAAATGAAAACGTCAATTACAAATAAAGTACAGATACTACAGTAAAAAAAAGTAAGTAATTGTACGTTGTCACTGTCCACCACTGTTTCTATTTGCAAATGAACCTGCTGGAGAATGGCAGGGTATATGTACGTCCTCCTAAAACACCCATGCACATACTGTATCAGTTGCTAAATTAATGCGACAATAACAGGAAGCCTGTTGGGGTTTGTTCGAAGACGCTTGCATCCTCTTGAACTGTGACCTCCCCGTTAGGCTGACAAATGTGACCGCCACGGGGCAGTGGTCCCCATTTGTCATCCAATGAGCCACTGGAATAACAATACAAATATGATGAGGTGGCCGACTGGGTACTCATATTAGTGGACTGGTTCCCAACATGGGGTCTGGGGACCACCAGAAGACCCCTTACAGGTCTGTAACGCTTAAGTGTGCATGTACTCTACAGAAATGGAAACAAATGTACACTTATAACTCAGAGAGGGTACAACTCAGAGAGGGTACGAATGGAACCAAATAGGTTTCATTTGAATACTCCCAGAGTTATATTAACGCTAAGGATTTTACAGTGTAGATTGGGGTCTCAGAGGGAGTGGGGAATCAAATGGTGGACCGTGGCCTAATGCAAATCAAACTGGGGGTCCTTGAAATTAAAAAGGATGAGAATCGCTGAGCTAAAATATACGGGAACCCCAATCTACATTACACTGCAACATCCTCTCAGTGTTCATTTAACAGAGAGTGTAGATTGAACCAAATGAACCTGTGCCATCTGTACACTCTTATTTACAGACACATAAGGGTGCATTTGTGCCCCTTGTGGACTCCAGACTAGGGTTTCATATTTTTCCCGGCTCATTTTAATTCCCGGGAATTTGCCGACCTTTTCGCGGGAATTCCTGTCGAAAAGAAAAGAAAAAAAGTGCTCACAAAAACGCATTTATATGTAGATACTTCATATTTTCAATAGAATAGTGATATTTTAATGTAACGTTTTATTTGAACAAAATATGAACATGTAAAATTAAATTATTAAATTAAAATATTAATAATGTATATAGGCCTATAGGCCTACGCTATTAAGACAAAAGTGACACTTAAGGAGTTTGCACACATAGCACGTTTTTCGGGACGAATATCGGAGCGAATGTCGGAGCACGGGAAATGTTACCCTTACCGGGAATACCAAACGACTCACCCCTTTACCAACTCGCCCCCGCAATTTTTTTTAATGTGGTTGCACACCGGCCGCATTTTTCGGAATACCGATGGAGAAACGCCACTTAAAAATCCGAATTCTTAATTCTAGCAGTTAATTTCGTTTTATTAAACACATTTCTTCCATGTAGCCCATGTTTTGTAATGGCATCATCATGCTATTATGCCCATGAATATACAGAGTGAACTTAACAATGATAAATTAATATGATAATACCTTTTATACAATCACCAACATGAATTGTAGAGTAGTGGGGCGAGATGGAAAAGGGGCGACCGTACCTGTTACCCTTACCGGTAGGCTACATTGTGTCAGAGCTCAGGCTGACAACGCGTCTCATCTGGTTTTAGGCTACATCGCATAATATTATCTGGCAATATCTGCACCGTTGCACGGCACCATCGTGCGAAAGATAATCCAGGGCAGGCGCTTGCATTTATATGGCATTAAATATATATATTCCGGACGCAACACTATCAGACCTAGCCATGGTTCACATGACGCTCGACAGTGAATGTGTCAGGGCTATACATCGGACCATAGGCTAAATTGGTCCTTTAATAAATTGCAGCTGAATTAATTGCATTTGATGACGTCTCTCATCTCATCAATGCAAACTGCAAAGCTGTTATGTTTCATCTCGGCTACACACAGGTTTTAGTTGCTGGCATGCAAGGAATATAGAGGCAAATTACACATTTAAGGGGATAGATTCTCTAATCTAAAGCTATATGGACATAGGTACTATTCTTGGGGATGTGTGTGTGTGTCTGTGTGTGTGTGTGTGTGTGTGTGTGTGTGTGTGTGTGTCAGTCAGTGTGTGTGTGTGTGTGTGTGTGTGAGAGAGAGAGAGAGAGAGAGAGAGAGATAGAGAGAGAGAGAAGCGGACCGACCTCTTGTTTTTCTCTCAGTCCCGGCCGCTGCACTGTTCCATACAGTAGTGTGGTCCATATGAATATCAAACCAGTTTGAAAATGATGGGAGGGTTCAGATATCAGGGGGAAAAACACTCCTTCAGTGTAATTTATTATTTCTAACAAGAAAAAAACAACCTCCGGGAGGACGGGGCCCGAAGCCATTTCCCGGGCTGGAAATTAAGTTCGCTGTAGCATACACTGACACCACGGCGCGTAAACAGCGCCTCAAACTGTGACTCCGCCCACAAACGGGGGAAGTTGTGATTTTCGCTCGTTCACTGCAATGCAATTTGCGGCATTTTCAAAACAATATTGAGCAGAGTAGCGATTATCAAACGTATTTGCAATGCCATACGTTGAAAGATCTGTTGCCCGTGGACAAGGCACGCTACCTCCGCAAGTTAGATAGCATCGGCATAGATGTTTGTCCGTATGTGATTAAGGATTGGACCAAGTTGCATTGGCAGCCATAGAAAATTCCGGGGTAAATTCTTACCCCGGATGTGACGTTTTTGGGCGTTCCTGTCTAGCGTGGTGTCAGTGTATACCCAGGAATCCCGGATCCCGGGATTAAACCCTACTCCAGACCCAACATCCCATGGACGAGGCAAGCTTTGTTGATTAGAGTGCATAGTATACTATACTGCATAGCCTGCTGTTGTATACACTTACACTATTGTTCATTATTGGTGTTTTTTCGGTATGTGATGTCTTTACTCTGCTGTATCAACAGTACTTCTCTAATCTTAACGGCTGTGCTGTCTTTGGTGACAGCACAGCAGTTAATTTCCCTCACAACATCAATAAAGGTCTCATCTTATCTTATCTGGTCTGGTTGTATTGAGAACCATGTGTATTCATACACCACAGTAAAACGGCCCAGTTCAATAATTCAGACCTGTGTTGCATGCAGGCAGCAGGTGTCCGCCGCTGAAAATGAAGCCAATGTGGAAAAAATCCAACATTGCAGTTCTCAACTTCTCATTAATGGCCTAGAAGTTGTTATTTCCCCTATAGCTCCGCCGGTTGCAGAATACATTTCATTTCCTTAAAGCTGATATAGACAGCTTCCAGTGTTTGTACACAGCAGTGAGTGAGTGTTTCCAAACAGATTCAAATCTAGCTCCACCCCCCTCCCCCCATCATTCTATTGGCCGAGCCAGGTCACTTCAGGCTATGGGTTGTTGTTGCTGCTGGGAGGGACGCAATGGATATTTGCGCTCGTATGGCTAAAGATGGCATTACAAAATTATGAATTCTATCGTACATCTTAGTTACAATGAAATTGAGTTGACATGTATTTTTTTAAGGGTAACTGTAGCATACGCGCAATATCACAGAGTTCCTTAGTCGCAAATGAGGAAGTGGTGGAGCCGCGGAGGCAGAAGCTCACTGGCTCTCAAAATATTTATTTTCTTATTTGTAACTGGTGCATATAAAATATATATTGCCCCTCAAATGCCCCAGCCACTACAGCATTGTTCATATGAACTATATGTACTTTGGCCACGGTTATTCATCACAGCAATCTGTTTTGATTCAAATTATTATTATTTTCCCCCTCCTGTCCGAGGGGGGGGGGCTGTGCCTGGGGGGGGGGGGCTCCAGCCCCCCCAGCACCCCTACTTCCCTCAGCCATGCCAGGCAGGCTCAGGTAGCCGCGCTGACTGAGCCGCAGTCATCCGGCGGTGGTGACTGGTAACTCACTATAGCGACTTCCACCATTTTCAACAAATAATTACATACAACCCACTTCACATGAACGATATTGATGTAACCAGGAGATTTGGTGGGGGATCCAACGTTCTCTCGTCTCAGAATTACTCGGATCCCTCCCCTCCTACCAAGCGCTACATAGTGATTCTCACAATTTCAATAAAAATCATAAACATACTATTCCATGAAGAATATTGGTAAAACTAAGATATTTTAGGGGGAAATAAAAATTGCATTGTGTAATTCGTGTTTTCATTATAAAACTGTGGGACTGGGGTTGAAGACACCGTCACACCCTTGTGCTGTTATTGGCTAAAACTCCGCCTCACTCCCCCACTAACCCCCTCCTCCCCTTCACACACCGATGTACCGGCTTGAAAACACCTACAGTTGGGTGCCACCGATATTGTCCCTTATCATTTGACCCATTTAGGCTGACCTCAAAATTTTAAAAAATCCTTCTAAATCCTCCAGTTTTCTGAAATAAATATTTTCACGATTTTTCAAAAATAGCAGACCTACAAGCTCGTAGCGCGCCACTCGGTGGCGCGCTATGAGCTTGTAGATCTGCTATTTTTCAATAGCTAAATTATAACAATGTTTAAAACACCAAAAGGGGTTCCCGCCCAAAATGGGTTAACTGTCCTTTTGCGCAGATCACGCAAACCTCAGCAAAAAGAAAAGGACAATATCGATGGCCTCCAACTGTAGAACTCAAAACACCCCATGCAGAGGCAGCCGACGGTAGTGTCTGCCTGCAGAAAAACACCGCAGCATCATCATACAGGGGATGCTAGAGGGAAAAAGGCCAAAACTATAGATATATATATATATATATATATATTGCTTAAAAGTTGTCTATACGACCTTTAAAGTCAATGGGTATTTGACCGCACTTTACACTTTTCTTACTTTTCTTTTCTCTACAATACATAAATGCAATAGGTTGCATGACCTGTTCTCGTAGAACAAAGCGGGGGACCGCAACTCACTTTAGGATGCTCAAAAAATATATATTCAGTGGCACAGCAGGTAAAAATTATACAACATTTCGTTTCGAGTATAAATATGATGACAGGAAATAACTTATATACAGTGTGTTCAAATTGACAGATTGGCTATCCATCTAGTGTTCCGGGGTGGTACAGATAATTAATTATACATGATTGTTCTTTCATAAACAAACATCATCATCATCATTATGATCAGGGGCAGTACCAATAATGTATACATAATTATATTTAAAACAACTACATGATTTTGTAGCAAACTGAATCCATATTTTTTGCATTTTTATAGAAAATAGAAAAGATTGAAAACAGTAGACAAAACCTGAGAAGAACAACAGTATGCCAAAGTTAGCAAAGCAAAGTTACTATATTTACCCAGGGTATCTGGGCTAAGCTCAAGAACTTGTTTCCAGCCAGGCCCTGCTCATAGAACATTTCATGGTAGTGGTTCAATGCCTTGCTCAAGGGCACTTCAGCAGTGGTAATTTTAACGTGTCGGACCGCTGATTCGAACTGGCGACCTTCCGGTATTAAGACCGCTCCGCAATTCGTTCGGCCACCGCTGCCAAACCCATTAGCCCTGGAAGCCCATGTGACCTCAGCCCACGTGACCTCATTGACAGTAGTCTCTCAAGACAGACTGTTGACTCACTCAAATTCAAGGAAAAGAGGGCGCTGTTTTTCCTTTATTTTGTGACAATGGGTTCTCAGATTGGTGGGCCAATAATGTGGTGTCCACAACCAATCAGTGTAAAACAAATCTATTACCTCTTTTTTCAAAGACTCATTTAGACTTAATCAAAAAAGACAAAATAAGTAAAAAATATATTGTGACCTCTAGGCATGTCCCCCCAGTGACTTAATATAAATAAATGGCCTCATATCTGCATGTCTGTTCTCCCCTCTGCCCTTATAGGTTCCTGTCTCTCTCCTATCCTAAATAAAGCAACAACACTTAAAAGCATCATAATTGCAGTAGCATAGACTAGGCCCTGTGACAGTGTACCGAGCTCAGAATAAAAAGTTAATTTGCTCTGCATGTTGCTCACAATATTCTGTCACAGGGCGATGGAAGCACAGACACTTTCCAGCAGCATGTTGAATAGTCCCAGCAGAGGAGATTCAACCCCGATGAGGCTTATTCATGAGGACAGGCGGATCTGGCCTGCATGCTATGAATAGAACACTAGCTCTGCACCCAAAGCCAAGCACTGGTCCTTCAAACATCTGCTAGTTGATCCCAGATGCAACACCTAAACGCTATGCTGCCACTTCATTATCATATAACATTATACACCTTCGATTCGTTGCTGTCGGGTGGAAACCTTGTATGTCCAAAACCATCACTTTTCAGCGAATGGGGAACACAAGCCTTTGTTCTGATGGATCCATGTAGTTATTATTCAGTCACAAGCTCTTGTTAATACTTTTCATTGGTACTGTATTAATATAACCCACACACACTTATAGAAATAGCCTATAGTGAAAATAGCCAAACTAAAAGATCACACCGCATCGTGATTCGAAACATTGTGAGCATGTAGACTGGTTATTTTTGTGACTTTTGCGTGAGACATATTATGAGCCAAAGTAAGGCATCATTTTAAAAAAAGAAAAGAAAAAAAAACATACGTTGAAATAGGATTTCTGCCTGACAGCAACGATTTGTGATAAAGGCAATGGGGGATATTTTTCTACTGTAGCTTGTCTTAGACGTAGGAGGGGCCCGGACAGGAATCAACCCACAGAGCCTAGTCCCCCCACATGCCAGTCCCGGCAGAGTAGTTCCGGAGTGGTTCCAACGGATTGTGTGGCCCTGGTCTTTCCCTAGTGGGTCTGATCGAGGGTACTCAGGGTAGCTACTGGGACGTCACGTCACGTAAGTCGGGACTTGATCGGGGGACCGGGGCTGGGTCACCCGAGTGAGGGTTATGATGTTCGCAAGTTCCAAAACCCTGATGACCTTGGGATACATCACTTATATGTCCCAGGTGCATCCATGCGATGTATTTTCGTTCAGAGGTATTCTATTTATAGTGACTCATAGGAATAGACTATGTGACAAACTGACAACCAGATATAGTCTGGTGACCACCAGACAGACGGGTGACAGCCGGAATGTAGACGGCACCCCGGGAGCAGTATGGGTTGGCGCCCCAGCCTTCATCCTCCGTGAGGAGGAAGCCCAAAACACCTTCAATGAGGCCTTTAGGAGGGCCATTCGAGCAAGTGGAGCCTGCAGTACCACCATTGCCCAGGTGGAGCCTGCAGAACCATTGCGGCTAAAGAATCCACCACTCCTGAATGAAGTGTCTGGTTCCTTTGAGTCTGGTGCAACGCACAGGTCCTGGCTGCACCTGGTGAGAGCAGGAGTGGACCTGGTTAGACGTAGGAGGGGCCCGGACAGGAATCAACCCACAGAGCCTAGTCCCTCCACACGCCAGAATGGTGCCTCCCAGTCCCGGCAGAGTAGTTCCGGAGTGGTTCCAACGGATTGTGTGGCCCTGGTCTTTCCCTAGTGAGTCTGATCGAGGGAAGCTACCGGGACGTAAGTCGGGACTTGATCACCCCGGCTGGGTCACCCGAGTGAGGGGTATGATGTTCACAAGACCCAAAACCCCAATGACCTTGGGATACATCACTGAGGATACGTCCCATGTGCATCCATGCGATGTATTTTCGTTCTCATACACCTTTAACTTTATTTTCCACCATTTTAACATTAACACACACTGATTTGAAAGCTGCATTTTACTTCCTCTACAGTGGTTTAATATCTATATTGAATATCAAACTTTATGTCTTACCCATATGCACCTAATGTTTAAGTTAACCTCATGTGTAAATATGTGTATATTTTGCCTCTCCTTAACATGTTTTTCATTACTGTTGAATTGTTTTTCTCCTTGCTCTCCCTGTCCCCATGCACCCCTCTTCTTTTCTTTTCTTTACAAACGATGGAGCTCGCAAAAAATAAACAAAATCAAACACTTCTTTACACCTGTAAACCTGTGATGTGACAATCAATCCAGTCCAGACCTCCATTGTGTCTGTCTGTCTGTCTGTCTGTCTGTCTGTCTGTCTGTCTGTCTGTCTGTCTGTCTGTCTGTCTGTCTGTCTGTCTGTCTGTCTGTCTGTCTGTCTGTCTGTCTGTCTGTCTGTCTGTCTGTCTGTCTTCTCCTCTCTCTCTCTCTCTCTCTCTCTCTCTCTCTCTCTCTCTCAGTCTGTCGCTCAGGGGGACCATTGTCTGACAGTCCTCCTGCACGGCTTCACAGCTTTCAGTCTCTAACGATACATGGGAAGGAGAAAAAACATTGTTGTGGTCTGAGTCTCCAAGGGGAGCTCTACAAAGTGAAACGCCTGTGGAATAACAGAAAAGCACTGATCGAGTAGTTTCTCACCCCCTGGTAGCAGGAAAAATGTGCTCTCTAAACCTTGGCAGTGCTCTCCTTAAGCTGGCGTGGATGAAAACACCCAGTACCGAAACCTCAGAGCTGGGTGGGAGTTTTCAATCTCCTTAATATAGTCAGATAGATGCTGAGACACTAGACAGCCTGAGAGGGACTGAAGAGAGCAGTCATCGGGAAGAAAGATGCAAATTCCCTGGGGGCATACCTGTACAATGGTCTGCATCTGACAGTACCTTTTTCAACTTGAAGTTTTCAGAATTTTCACACTTTTAGAGCATACGTGGTCGTAATTGGAATATAATTAACAATAGATACAAAACAAGGGAAAATACATTATATTGTTGTGTATTTCTATGCTGGGAATCACACAGGTGAAATAAATCATGATTAAGTAATTGAGATTGGACTCAATTACTTAACCCATTTTTAGACCTGAGGACGATTCTACAAATGTCTTCTAAATCCTGACAGTTTTCTTGAAAAACCCATGTTTCTATGTCAGTGGTTCTCAAACTATTTAATCTCAACGACCTCCAAAATGATATGTAATCGGCTGCCGACCCCCATCTGAAAATATGTTGTTCCAGGGACCTCCCAGAAGCAAAGATTTTAGTTAAAAACATTTGCTCTGAAATAATATATATTCAAAGATTTGTGCCACATTTTCAAGATTTTTCAAAGAATCTACAAGCTCGAGAGATTTTTCAATAGCTAAAGTTTAACATCAATCCTTGAAACACCAAATGGGGTTCCCATCCAGAATGGTGATTTCTTTGTTCTCAGTATAGAGACAAAATGTTGTGCTGCTCCTTTAAGGATGGCAGATGAATGGTGCTTTACTGTTACAAACATTCTTAATTTTAACTTAAACAATAGACAAAAGAAAAATAGGCAATGCAGTAACATAAACGTGATTCACCACTGCTACTCAGACACAAGCAGTGCCATTGCATTTAGATCCCATAGCCCGAGGGAATGGGATGGTCGGCTGAGACTGTAGCCTAATTGATTGAGAGTCAAACAGCCTCATATTCGTATAGGACGGATGCGTATGTATGCAACTCAAGCATTCAAAATGCAAGTGGCAATTATTGCTGACATACTTGGCTCTGTTTTTGAGGGAGATTTTTGTCCTGAACTCTTGTCACATTTGCCATTGACAATGAAAGGAAATCTTACGATATGTAGACGAGCAAATCTGCTATTTTGGCCAGAATGAGATGATGGATGATGATGTATGATGATAAGAGTGCCCGTCACTTCACACGGGTGTGATTTTCGCCAATATACAGCTTTTGTCCCCACAAAATGTCCACAACACAAACATTAAATGCCATTGACAATGAAGGGAAAATCTTGTCCCCACATGTCTCATATTTGCCATCGACAATGAAAGGAGAAATTAGGTCGAATGTCAAATATGATGTAAATGTGTGACAACAGGCAATTCTGATTGGCCAGTATGAGATGATGCATGATGATGTACGATGATAAGAGCGCACCTCACTTCACACGGGTGTGATTTTTAACGTCTAAATGGAGCTTCAACCACTTCATCCAAGGATAGAGTGACATTCTTTACCGACTAACCCCCATTCCCTGTTGACACAAACATGGCGACCGTGGAGGAGGCTTTATGGGATGTATCTATATCTTCTGAAAAGGAAAACAAGAGAAAAGGTTGCATGTTGTTGCACTCCGTATAGGCTACCTCAAACTTGTACCGAATTAGAGCACTTAAAATGTAGCCTACCTAGTTACTTTCCATCACTGGTAGGAATACACGAGGAGATTCAATATGAATACATTACGGTCACAAGAGAAATCTCACTCAGTTTAACAATTCACATTATCTCTTCACCCTCTGGCCATTTCAATCAATATTTATGAACACTCAATTTGTGATGTGTCTCAAGGTTTCACACAGTGTCAATGTCACATTTTATATATCTCAGCCAAAATCACAATGGGTACATTTTTACATGCACACTGCTAATCCAACCGTAACCAGACAAAGCTCTGATTAGAGCATTGTCATGGTAATAATACCTTTGCATATTTATCATACTGAATAGGCTCATGACTTTATTCTGTAACTATTGGAAATATGGATATTTCCCATAGACATTTTATTTAAAAGCTACACCTTTAAACTGCCTGTTTACATTGAAATGAAATTAAATGAAATGATTACTATATTTACCCAGGGTATCTGGGCTAAGCTCAAGAACTTGTTTCCAGCCAGGCCCTGCTCATAGAACATTTCATCGTAGTGGTTCAATGCCTTGTTCAAGGGCACGTGGTAATTTTAACATGTCGGACCGCTGATTCGAACTGGCGACCTTCCGGTATCAAGACCGCTCTGCAATCCGTTCGGCCACCGCTGCCACTAACAACAGCGTTGTGTGGACACATACATTTATGTGCCACAAACACACAAAGCCTTGATGTGGCAAGGTGAAGCAAGACCATTTTATTTGTATAGCACATTTCAACAACAAGCAAGGGCATTTAATGTACTTTACGCAAATCATCAAGCAAAGAAAACACAGTGTGGTGAAAATACTTTGAATTCACTTTATTGAACTTCAAATCCATATGGAAAGAGCCAGCATTTACTATGCCATTTCAGAGTAAAACTTGGCCTTGTCTGTTTTTGGAGTCCAATAGTTAAATGCGTTGCACAAAATCATAACTTTCTTTCATCCACTGTAGGTTCTCAATGTGATATACTGTAGTAGCTGATGTCAAGCTTTTTTATTTTATTATAGTTGTGAC
Source organism: Electrona antarctica (assembly GCF_951216825.1). Lineage (NCBI taxonomy): Eukaryota > Metazoa > Chordata > Actinopteri > Myctophiformes > Myctophidae > Electrona > Electrona antarctica. Next base: position 33,531,016 of record NC_136792.1, on the reverse strand, counting down.
AGAACTGGGACAGACTTTGAAATGGGTAGGTTGGCTGCCCTATAGGACGTCATACTGGTCACAGACCCATCGTAATTCAGCCACACACTATGATGACAGAACATGACTAGTTCAGTGGGCCCACCCATTTGGTCAGATGGTAGATATACTTCTATTAAGGTTATACTTTTGTCCAAATGCGCAATATTACGTGGAAAAGATTGCATTATGTGCACATCACCGATGGTTCATATTATGACATTCGTCTGGCCGTCTGCTAACTGCTTGTCATTGCTCTACCGTCTCCATCTGAGGTCCCAGTTGAATGACATGTCATAATGGATATCAGCACAGAGATAGCTTGCACCAATTAACATTTCAGCATTATTTGTAAGCCCACGGTCAAGGTCATGGTTAGCATAATGGGTGTGTTCTGCACCTGTATGTGCTGCTCCTAGCTCAATTTTTACTTTGTTGTGTTGTGTTGTGTACTTTGTTTGTTTGTTGTGTGTCATACACCAAAAATAGCTCAGCTTCTACAAGCTGACTACGCAACATGTCCGTGACATGTTGTGAGCATATAGATCATAGGACATCCACACAATGCCTATCATCCTTGTATAATGTGATGATAGTAGCCTCACATTATACAACATCGTAAAATGAAGCCGAAATTAAGTAGCCTAACCAAAAGTAAAAGTATAGCATTTGCCTCAGAGATACTAGAAGCATAAAGTATTGAAAAATGGAAAAACTCAAGTAAAGTAGCCTACAAGTACCTCAAAATTGTACTTACTGTACAGTACTAGAGAATGTACTACGCACTTTCCAGCACTGCCACTTGGTGTAGGAGGGAGTGAAGCTCACCTCCAGGTGCGCTCTCCATGGTGCTGATGTGCAATTAATGTCCTGCAAATGGTCCTTGCTCTGTTTATTGCAGTCTCCCAGGAGGCATACAGGCCCTCTTCAGTTTGTCGTCAGTCTACATCTTTGCCTGAAAGAGACCATCAACAATCTCCCTGCTCTCCAGATTTTCTTCCCACACTTTTTTTTGTGTGGAAATAATGGGTTCAAACTGAGAGGCTGATGCATCATCCTTGTTGCTATTAATAGATATATAGATGATAGATAGATTCTTTATTTTTGTGCCCAGCAAACTTATAGGACACGCACGCACACGCGCACACACACGCGCACGCACGCACACACGCACGCACGCACGCACGCACGCACGCACGCACACACACACACACACACACACACACACACACACACACACACACACACACACACACACACACACACACACACACACAAATCACTGCATCAACATTGCATAGTTGCACAATACAATAAAAAAACTGAACATACTGCCTTTTTTTCCCATGCCCTATACCTAGGAAATTTGCTAAAGCAAAGGTACCTTTACTGAAACATAATTATAGTTTTTCATAATCATCCAACCAAAAAAAGTTAACACGCATACTTGACATTTTACAGAATAATAAATGTCTTAATTCATCATATAATGGACAGTAAAACAAAAAATGAATTTAATTTTCGATTTCTTCCAAATCACACAATAAACACATTAATATTCCTCTGCATTGGGATCCAAATATATCAAAACTCTGTTAACGCTTGAGCACAAAACGGGGTCTTTAGAACAGTGCTAATGAGATTTTCAGCCGATGACATTAGTGTAATTTAAGTTTTCTTAAAAATGGGTACACTCAGGTTCAAGTTCTTAATGGGTAATCCATTCCTTGTTGATCTCCATTTCGCTGAGAGTCAGTGTGGCTCTGGTCATATTTCACAAGGACCCTGCACGCAAGGGAGCAAATTAGAATTCCACACCCATGGACAAGGTGTCACGCCGCTCCGGCAATATTAATCAAACAAATAAAATCAATAAAACTCAGACTCTCTGAGGGCCCCTGTCGACCCAAGGTCCCTGGTTGTACATGGAACAATATAGTAGCAATCACATGTACCGTATTGACCAGATGATTACTTACACGCTGCACGCATACTGTCAAAACATGTTATAACAATATTATTTATTTGGAACCACATGAACTGGGAACACACAGATAGTTGAACTGTCTGCAACTACAGCCATGGTTTCCACCATGATTGAATCCGTTAAAAGGTCTTCAGAAGGAGACCAGCGATGGTTGAAATCTCTGCAGCACAACTTTCTCCCTCCTGGCAGGTAATTGGAACGGTTTATCAGATCAGTTTTGATAAACAGTATGTTTTCTGCTTGTTCCGCCTCATCAACCCTCCTGGAGGAAGGCGGGGCTGAGACGACACCAGATTACAGTGGCTCGGCGCTGATGAATGGCGTGGAGATACCGCCTCGCAGACACTGCCTTACACAGAATTACAAACACGCGCCCTGGCAGATTATAGTGGGCCAGCGGTGTGGCTGGCGGTGTGTACCCGAGTGAGACAAAACAGCCAGATAGTAAATCACTGTCTGTGGCTCCCCGGGCAGCGAGTGAGCGTGGCAGCCGCACTGCTGAGCTGCATCAGCGATGAGCCACGGTATTGGCAGAGCACTGAGGAGGTGTTGGAGGTGAGGAATGGTGGACCGAAACACACAAGATATCTGAGACCATCTAAAATGTCTACTGTAGTTTACGATACACCCAGGTCTGGCTCTGCCTGGACTGGAACATGATTTGTCTTCTCATAGCCTGGGAGCAAAGCGTTTGGCTTGCTGCACTTTCTTTCTTTCTGTCATTCTGTTTTATTTTATTTTATTTTATTTTAAACATAAACGCTGCCTGCATCCTTCAAGAGTTTAACGATATCATTCTTTCAATGTAATATAATATTCATTATATTTGGCACTTTGATGAAGTTTTATATTACATGCCATTGTCCTTCTCAACCCAAATTAAAAATAAAACGCTCGGTTTAAATAAATATATAACACACCTCAACATGCATTTGATTTAATACCTGTCTTCAGGTTATATTGGGATGAAGCATGAATTATGTTTAACCTAAATTAAGACCGGCACCATAAATCTTTGAAATATTTAAATCTGAGTAGTCTAAAAATCTGAGTAGTCTGGGTTTATGAAACCCTAGTCTAAGTAAGATAGAAGAATCCTCAAGAAGGCCTTTCATTTTCAGTAATTTTATTCTTTGGAATAGCTGACATAAAAGGGAGAACATTAAAGCCCCATGCCTTATGTAATTACGTACAAGTCAAAGTTTGTGTGCACTGCATGTTTGTTTCAAGAAATAATACAAAAAAAGTAAAGAAATACATTTTGTAGACTTTGTCACATTTTGCAGACCTTGTCAAAAGAGCTTAGAGTAACATGATACACAAATATGACAAGCCCCTGATAACAGTGACAGAAGGGAATTGGAAATTCTGTAGCTAGTTCCAGAAAAAATCTCTTTATATTGCACCAGTACCCACCCCGCTGTCAAAGTGATTATTTTCTGTTCTTTGCTCAGCTTGGGAAATATTAGAAAAGTGTGCTAATTCCTATTCAGAAATTGAGCTGTTTGTAATTCCTCTCGCTTTGTAACCTGTACCACGCTGTATCAATGACTCACATTGTCATTGCCTACCCCACTCTATAGCAGTGGTGGAAGTATGTAAATACCTTAGGAACTTTGTAGATTATGATTATTATTACAAAACACACCAACCACTTCATCCCTATATATTTCGGCCATTTGAAAATAGCAAATCTACAAGATCGGATATTTTCTAAATATTTTGTATACATTTGGAACTTGTGAAATGAGACACATAGTGCACAATGAATACTTTTACTTTTGTTACGTTAACCCCTTTTTGGTCAAATATTTAAGCTCACTTAGACTGCATGCTTCTTCCTGCCTTCCTTCTGCATATGGTTCCTGGTTGTTGTTATATTGTGATGTTTGCTCCCACCTCCACCCCAGCACCACCGGTGGGCTCTGTTATTTCTGTTCCCCATGGGGGGTTGTTATTGTATATCTATCTCCCTGCTCTTAATGTTTAATGATGGTGTTTGTGCCGAGCAGGGAGAAAAAATGTAGCAGAGCCGAATGCCAAGATAAAATATTATATGCACACTTGTATTCTCATTCTATAATAAATATTGGTTAAATCTATTCGTGAGTTATCTGACTGAACTCAAGAATGTATATCACATTTTAAACACAGCCAAACTGAATGTACAAACACAAATCGGGAGATACGGATTTAGGGCACTGAACGAATGCAAATCCATTTTCAACCAAATACTCTTTATTGGCAGGTTTACCATGAGTCATAGTAGTAACGTCAGTGTACTGTGAGACATTGATTGATTGATTGATTGATTGATTGATTGATTGATTACTGTATTACTCTAGTCCAGTCAGTGGTTCTCAACCAGGGGTCCAGGGACCACCAGTGGACCTTGTGGGGGTTCCAGGTGGTCCCCAGCTAAATGATGGACAGTTGGTAACCAAATGTACCCTCATTGACCATTTGCAGACCATGGCCATCTTGCCATCAGACTTTTTCAGTACTCATTTTCAGTAAAGCAACGTCCTGCTGCTTCCTGCATTATGTGCAAATTCAAATTCAAGGTAGTACGCAGAGAGTGATATCCAACGAGCACTTCCAAACTGCAAGGAAAGAAAGTAGCTCATAACATGTCCACAGTGGAGTATTATGAAACAAACACTTTGCAGATAGAAAGAGAGTAATTGAAGCTTTTCGTACAGCTGCAATGTTGGTGAGTTTGACTGTAGCTGCCATAATGTATTGTAATTTTGCTTATTTATTGTTATATAATTTATTTGTTATGAACTTGATTTACTCATGTATGTATTGTACCGGAAGGTCTAATTGGTCAAACCTGAATGCTTTATGGTGTAGTTTCACAGCAACTCAGCAAGCCACAAGCGTGTTGTGTTACACTGATACACTTCCGCTCACTAAGGAGTGTACTGTTTGAATGTGTTGCGGGACGGAACAAGGTACTTGTTTAACTTCTATAATATGTGAATACGTTACTTCAAGTTCCATGTCTTCTTCATGTTCATATATTAATTGAAGTCTTGATACTGTTCCAGTTGTGTTCTGTTTGTCGGCCAATATGGACTTCCTCATTCCCTTTGGTTAAGTGCAGACAGCGAGGTGTGTTTTGGCTTGTATTTCTTTGTAAGTTTATGTCATGTTGTACAATGTTTATGCTTTTTGTTCCATTTATTTATGTGCATGTATTTATGCTTAATTTCATAGTTTTACATTGGAGATTTGTTTGCAAGTGAGAGCGCAAATAAAAGCCACCAGTACACAGGACAAGCTGTGTCATTCTTGAACCAAAGGCAGTGATATTGACATTGTTTAATACAATCAGATAGGACTTTTCTGCTTGGATGTATGGGCTGTCAATGGGAAATTGCACCTTGTTAGCACCTTGCCATTAACTTATATGGCAAGATGTCCGCGGTGTGCATCATGGTCAATAGATCTTTAACTCTTTGAGGTCCATTTGTTTTCATGTTACGCTCTCAAGAGTTAAATTATTGTTAAACATCTGCATTAATTTACAAGAAGTCTACACTTCAGGATTGCTGAGTCGGTTCCACGTTTTAAATCCGTACTAAAAACTCATCTTTATAGACTAGCCTTTTACCCTATCTCCCTTGATTGTGTTTATCTCCGCTGTAGCTTACTACTATTTTGTACATAATTGTTGGTATTTGTATTTTGTTTTGCACTGTTTTAAAATTGTCCTGCTTTGTGTGCTGTTTTCTTTTATTGTTCCTTAACTTCCTTTGTTGTAAAGCACTTTGTAACGCTGTTTTGAAAGGTGCTATATAAATGAAGATTATTATTATTATTATATTACACAATAAAGAGAATGTAGAAGAATTGTTATTTTGTTCAACTTTTTCCTTTCATCTCTCCATATTATTGATTTGATATGTTTTGAACGGGTAACGCACCTAAAGTCAGAGCGCGGTGGTCACATGAAGAGTAATCTCTCCTATGGAACCACAATCAATACAGCATGGAATTGTGGAATTGTTTGGGGTCTAGAGAGGCTACATCTCATCGGTGGTCCGTGGCTCAAATGCCTAATAAAAATTGACCTTGATATGAAAAGGGTTTGAAAACCACTGCTCTAGACTAGTCAGGAGGTACAGTAAAACATTTTGGCTAAAGGTATAACACAAAAAACGTCCTGGGAATTTATTTCCATTGTGTGCACTATGATTATATGTAAACATGCCCCATGTTCTCGTCCTCGTCCAAACAGGTGGCAGGTGAATGCAGTAATTACCAGCTATAATAATTTAAAACTAGCCATCTGTAGCTATCTGTGGAGTTTGGTTTCTATTCTTCTACTGTGAACAGAGTGAAACAATGGTAGGTATAGGTACATTAATGGGTAAACATTACCATAAAGAACCTATACCCCCCCCCCCCCCCTCACCTTTTTTGCAGTGTCATCTGCCCCAGAATAAGAACTTTTAATGGAATGATGAATTGCGTACCAATTACTTGTATTACTTTAACAGCCATATGGCTATCTCTTGTAAATTAATGAAGTCCATTTTCATCTCAGGGGAGATTCTACTTTTCCTATAATTGGCATTGGGGGGGGGGGGGGGGGGGCTACACACACTGTACATACACCATGGATTGTATACCAGTGCTACTGTGTGTGCATGATCCTATACCACACAGAATATACACAAGAAATAGCACAAGGAGCGGATTTACTTTTTTTGTGTTAATTTTGCCGACTAAAACTATGACGCAGGGGGATTTATCCCCCCAAAAATCATTTTTCTGCAAGAAACGGTTAAATTTTTCGCATTTGCGGCGCCCCCTATTGGCTTTTGGTTGATTAAACCACCCGCGACATCTGATTCAAATTTGGGATGGATTGGACATTCCGTTCGTGATTTTAGGCATTTTTTGTAAAATAGGCCCCTCCCACTAACTTCGGACGACGATTAAGGCCGAACGATACGGACACATTTTTTTTCAAAAAAATCTGAAAAAAATTGAAACGCGGTCCGATAGGTCCAGAGATCATGTGTACCGATTTCTGTGAGATTCGGACAAAATCTGTACAATCAGAAAATAAAAGTGTGTTTTGAAGAAAATTCTAAATGGCGGAAAATCTATCCTGACACAAATGGGCGTGGCCTATATGGGGAGATGCGTCATGACCCAAGGAATCCAGGGCAAAAATAATTTTGATTTTACAACCTATGGTTCAAGAGTTATAAGCCAAAACATAAAGTGGGCTTCCCCATTATAAGTCTATGGAGAACTAATTAATTAATCATCAATTCAACTATACAACGGATCTCTTAGCAAAATACAAGTACACGATTCCCGATGAAGCCGGTCGATTTGACATATGGCTCGAGTGTGTGCGGCAAAAACTGTCGGAGGAGTAGTGTGCCAAAGTATCCAAATTTACAAAAACAATAGTCTGGTTACCCTAGTCTGGTTGCCCTAACTAATAACTAAATTGAATTTTATTAAAAAAAAAAAAAAATCAACACTGGTTTGTGCATGGCTGCTATATTCTATGGTACGGTATCCCACTGGGTGAAGGAAAGGGACTATAAGTATACTGTACGTCTATCTAAATCCCACCTGTTCCATTTATATCAGCTGTTCAAATAATATGGGATGGATGGATGTGCATCTAAAAAACTCAAAACCCTACATATTTGTATGGGAAGCCGTTTAGGCCATAAATGCATAGTCAACTCGCACATACATGTATACTTCTCTTGCACATATATATTGGTACTTCACTTGCACATACATGCATATCTCACATACACATACATATATTTGACTGCATTCGATACAACTCGCTGTTTCAGTTGCCATTCCAGTATGTCATTTTGTTTTGCGGAACAACATGCATTTAGTTTTCTCTCCTACGGGACACGTTTGCCATTGTCCCAGGTCGGCTTGTGAGCCCCACATGGAGATAAGGATAAGGACAGGCAAATTATACAGCAGTCCAATAATACAGCAATGAGTGGCAGAGGGTGAATTCTCCATGGTGGCTGCATTAAATTGGCTCCTCATCCCAGGCAAAGTGGCAGCTTTGGGTTTTTGAAGTCATGTTTGAGTCCCGCTACAGCATGGAGCCTCATCTCCCTTTGAAAACATCCCTTCACTTGTCCTCTGCGGAGGATCACTGGAAGACAGCTGAACCGCCTGCACAACAGAGTCCAGATTACACAGAAGCCAGAGAGCCAATATGAACCAGCACGACTTCTTCAAGGATACAATTTGCAAGTGATATCTTTTGGGGGGTTAAAACAAAAGGTTTTTGTTAAATGGTCAAAGCATGCAGTGAAAGCACTATATTCTGATAGTAATCATTGCTATGGAGCATATGGAGTCTTCCTGTCTCTCCAGCGCTTAAATAAACAGACAATACATTTTCAGGTAGATGACAAAATGTCAGCATTCAGGAGAGAGTACCAAATTATCACTATTTGTTTTTGTCTGTCAATTTTAACTGCTCATTTCTTTGTGCCATCACTTCCAATTTCACTTGTTTAACCCATTCTGGAGTTTTAAGCATTATGTTATACTTTAGCTATTGAAAAATAGCAGATCAACTGTACAAGCTCATAGCACGGCACCGAGTGCTGCGCTAAGAGCTTGTAGATATGCTATTCTTGAAAAATCGTTAAGATGTGGGGCAAATCTTTGAATATATATTCTTTCAGAGCGAACGCTTTGAACTCAAATCTTTGCTTCCGGGGGTGCTTCTGGAACAACATATTTTCAGAGGGGGTCGGCGGCCAATTACATATATTTTTGGGGGTCCTTGACATGAAAATGTTTGAGAACCACTGATATAGAAATATAGGGGTTTTTCAGAAAACTGTCACGATTTAGAAGACATTTGTAGAATCGACCTCTTGTCTAAATGGGTTAATCTGTATCCTGTCTCGTCTCTATCATGATTGGATACAATTGGTATCCTGACCTGAAAATACAGTGTCTGTTTAAGAAAGACTTGTAGAGACATGAAGTCTCCTGTTACTACTCTGTTACACTCTAGTCCAGGGGTGCCCACATATTTATGACGTGAGATCTACTTTCAAAATGACCAGCTCAACAAGATCTACCCACTGAAAAAACAAGTGTACCATTGCTGAAAATAGTTTAAATATACTGTATAATGTACTTGGGGGGGCTTTGGAATAGGGAGTGGGGAGAAATTATGACAGGCAGTTTCTGCTGTCAAAATATGTCCTCCCGTATTTAACTTAAACGCCCAATGCATTCTCAATAGCACAAACTTTGGCATGCTACTAGTCCTACATACTTACACCTATAGAAACCCCATTCAAACATATTTAGGTTCATCTTACGGTGGACATGTTCATTGACAAAGTACATTTGGAATTTGTCACCCATCCTACACACCCTATAGTATAGGGTGTGTAGGATGGGTGACAAATACAAATACTCTTTAGGGCCATGTCATGTGATCTACCTGCACAGCCTTTGTGATCTACTGGTAGATCGCGATCTACCTTTTGGGCACCCCTGCTCTAGTCTATAGCAATGAGTAGGCTATCAGAATATAGAGCTAACACTTATTGTAACCAAAGAAAATCACTTACCCAGTTTAAAACCTCTAGACTTGGTAAACTGGACCTGAGTTGGTTCTGTACCACTTTTCTATATCTCTTCATCTATATCATCTATATCATCTATATCTCTTCACCAAAAATATCTGACCTACAAGCATGAATCCCCAAATTAACCATTTAAACTCTGGTAAGTTCAGTAACATTTCAATGAATATGAAGAAAAATCACAAAATGTAAAAAATAAAGTAATTTAGGCCTACATACGTGTTAATGCACAATAAAAGGCCTACACAAGTAATAAAATACATACAGTGCCTATGAATACACAGTGATTGACAGCGGTATTATGCTCTGTACATGATCAACTTTGAATGCAGGGGTCCTATATGAATGAAATAAATACATATATCTGACCTACAAGCATGTATCCATGAATACATAAATAAATACATACATACATACATACATACATACATACACACACACACACACACACACACACACACACACACACACACACACACACACACACACACACACACACACACACACACACACATACATACATACATAAATCAATAAAGGCTAGACAGGTTAAGAGGATTCCATCATTCCAAGGACCCTTGGTGGATTGCTGCTGCTGTTCCCTCCTCATTCTAATCACCATCGTAATTGACAGGCCGACCAAACACCACACGAATGTTGCTTTTTCTTGCAGCTCCAATCAAATATGTGATGGAATATACAATAGCATTATTATCAGTGCCTGTTTGCAGTCGCTGCGGTGTTATTTCCCATCTTGCATGAGTGATCACACATCCCCCGCATTGAAGGCGTGCTTTTACTGTATGGACGTCAGGCTGCAGACTATGTTCCCATCGGAGCATTATGCATTCTAAATGCATTTTGCCTGTGGAAATTACTTCCACAGAAAGAATGCTTAACAAACACTGTGGCCCTCGTTTCTCCTTAAGAAAACATGAGCACAGTGCATAATGCTCCAATATTTCATATAAAACATACAGTATTAGCTGGTAATTCCATATGCAGTTGAAGCAGGACCAGTCAAACATACACATAATGCACTGTAAGACCATTGTTAACCATATCAGGTGGAGGAAGTTGGCAATATATCGTTTCCTACTTTGTCTAGAGTGTCGTTATGATCTGTAAAACAAAGGATGACCAGAAGATTACCTTTCCCTCTTTCTCTTTGGCAGGTGAAGTATAGAGGTTTCACATGTGTTCAGACAATGTTAAAATAGAACCTTTTAAAACATATTGCACCCCAATATACACGGCTCACTGTGGTGCCGTTATAGCAGTGCAAAAATGAAAAGCTTCAGGTGGTATATGATGTTTATATATTCTTTCTGAAACTCCCAAGATGGACCAATGCAAGTGAAATGTTTGTGACTAGTGATGTACACACTTTTCATGCTGTACTGAGGAATTTTATGTTATGTGTAAAAAAAATGTGATTGAAGTCAAATCTATCTACAGTATGTATGCAGTACACATACCAATATCCCAGTGCTGCACTGGAACAAAGTAGGCCTACATTTACTTGAGTGCTGCACTCAAGTAAATCGTTTTTTGTCATTTGCTTACTTGATAATTTGTATTTCAGATACTATTGACTTTCACTCCACTACATTTCAAAGACAAATATTGTAGCCTACTTTTTTTAATCCACTGCATTTCCAGGAAGGGAAAACATACATTAGGAAGGAATTTATACTTCCTGAAGTCCTATTTCAAATATAGTGAAAAAAGCTTTTTTTAAGATTGTCTGGAAAATCTTAGAATTTTTGGGGGACATTTTAATACAGCAATGCATTGATATTAATAAGAAAATGCACTTTGTAATTTGTGCTTTTAAAGACCTCAGTACAAATTCAGTCAGGGACATGTCAAAGTAGATTTAACCATTTATTGCAACATATTGGCTACAGTTAATGGCTCCGCTCTTTAAGATGTTCCCTACACATTTATTTTGCTTAACAGCATGCTAAGCACAGTGGGTGCATATGTTTTTGGTCCGATGTACTAACAGTCCGACAGGCATTAGTCTGACACCCTACCCAAAACCCAAACCCTAAACCTCACCTCACAGGAAGCCACATGCTAGTTTGAACCTGCCACGCCCACAGGTTAGTTTGAACCTGCCACGCATGTCGGGAGTCACAGGTTAGTTTGAACCTGCCACGCATGTCGGGAGCCACAGGTTAGTTTGAACCTGTCACGGGTTAGTTTTAACCTGCCACACATGTCGGAAGCCACGCGTGAGTTTTAACCGGCCACAGGTTAGTTGTAACCGGCCATGCATGTCAGGACCGACGGTGTTGTTGGACTAATGCCTGTCGGAATGTTAGTATGTCTAACCAACGTGAACGTACTGTACAGTATGCACCTCAAGCACAATCAGGGAACGCGATGCAAAACTCCCCATACAAGAGCAGGACATTTGAATGACATTTGTGATGATTTTATTGTCTGAGCATGGACTGTGATGCATGATGATGTATGATCACTTCACACGAGTGTGATTCTTTTTTTATCCCACGATTTTTGCAACCCATTTCTTTTCACCTAGATTGTCTAATGTAATCATGCAGGGTGCTGCATGCAGGGTGCTGAATCCCCAGGTTGGCAGGCTGCCAACCTGGGGAGAGCAACGGACTGACCTTCCTTCAATGCACGAGGAGTCCAAGCTACATATTTTCACCTGACAGGGGGAGTTTCCCCGTTTGGACGTAGCGCGTGGAAGGAACACGTTATTCCAACCAGTTCCTTTCCCCTCCATTAGGGGCCCCAGCTGGCCAGGGGGAGGCAGTTTTAGAGACCAGGATTACTGCATGCTTTTTGTGAGGGTAGGGGACACGCATGCAAACTATACTACCAGTACGCAGCCGCCTGGGGGACGGCAAGCGGCAACGGGCGAGTGCTGGCGATTTGGTCAGATCAAGAAGTGTTTCTGGCCGGCTCCATATATGCAGATCTAGGTGATGATCCAGTCTTCTCCATGTATTGTTATCCAGGGTTTGATGAGGTCAGTGTCGTGATCTGGAGATGGTCATATATGGTGGCGTGTCACGAGGCGTGATGTGATGAGGCGTGACCATATATGGAGGCGTTAAGGGTATCCATGATGTCACGTGATGTCACGAGGTCAGATCCATATATGGAGATCTAAGGGTCTCCATGATGTCACGGCATGACATGGATTGGCAACCATATATGGTGATGTGATGGACGGTGTGATATATGGTGATATTGCGACCTTTGGTCGCAATAACTATATTCACTTATTTTGATAGAGACTATTTGGTGTATTCTGCTGTGGTTTCAATGCTAACATGCCACCAGCATGACTAATATATTATTTACAGCCTTTACAGTGTTACAGTCAATATATGTATTTGAATTCCTCATTAAGACGTCAAAAACACATTTGGAATTGGTATATGCTAATAGCACACTATAATAATGAAATGAATAAAGAGACACAATACCCTCTGGCAGAAGGATCATTTAGAAACCAAAACTAGAATAATGAATTATCTCACAGAACAGAACACATCTCACAAGGACTTAGTGGATGAATTTAAAATGAACTAGACAAAACAAAATTAAACTCCTCTTGAGCAAAATGTAACCGGTCATAATGTTCAAATAGGACCGCAATGCAGCCTCAATACAATTAGTTGTGTTGCAATATGTACCACACAAAAACACTGCTGGTTTCCAAGAAGTCTTCAGAATTCCATTTAGACAAGATATATGAGGAGATGAAAATAGAATAAGAAAAAAATGATTGAGGTGGATTTGATGCTGTTCTGGCTGAGCGCACCTTGACCCCCAGAGACTTATTATGATGACCAAAGCCATCTGTGTTATCACAGAGGGGCAGCGGGAGATGAGACAGAGTGAGAGAGAGAGAGAGAGAGAGAGAGAGAGAGAGAGGTGTGTGTGTGTGTGTGTGTGTGTGTGTGTGTGTGTGTGTGTGTACGTGTGTGTGTGTGTGTGTGTGCGCGCCCGCACATGTGTATGTGAGTGAGTGTTCGCATGTGTGTGTGTGCGTGCGTGCGTGCGTGCGTGCGTGTGTGCGTGCGTGCGTGCGTGCGTGCTATATGGCTGTAATCTCTCTCACCGACAATGAATGTTGAACAACAGTGAGCTCGACATCATGCTGTCGCCTACACAAAGGAAATGTGTAACAAACCAGCTGTCTACAACCCCTGCATCCTCCTGTCATATATAACAAGGACTGTCTCAAAACCCATTCCAGGAAGACAAAAAAAAAACCCAATCTTGCTCATACTGCAGAAATAGCAGGGCTCATCTGAATACATATTGATCACCGTTTAGGCGTCTACCTATACTTGTCTGTGGGAACAATCCAATGTTATTTGCTCTGGAGTGCACTCTGGCCACGATTGCGTCTCAAAGGAAAATGCTACCGTCAGGATAAACGATGCTGCACTCGCCCGTCTATTCAACGTACCGTAGGCCCTCCCTCTGCTAGGACGCTTGTGAGTTGTGATGCTTGCTTTTGTCCTCCATTCCCCAGCTCCTGTTCTCTTGACCTAAAGCCAGGATGACATGTTCACCTCGCATTCCCCCTGCACCTATTTCTGGATGACTGTAACGTACTGTGACATTGCCGGAGGGAGCAGCACATCCACTCATTTGTCACAATATAAAATCACCCTTAATGTCTTTTGGCGGTTATTTATCACAAAGAAAGCACACACAAAGAAAGATAAGAAAAGGGAATTACTGGTATAGTGAAGAGGTGTTGTTCGCTGGGAGAGCAAGCATTGTGTGTTTACTGGTCTGCTTTGCATTTTGAAAGGCCTTCAGAGGAGTCAGTAGGTTAGATGAACTAATGTATGTAATATTATTCATAACACACACTGTAGCCAAAGTGCATCACAAAAGCTGACCTCCAGGGCACAGCTGGCTCGGACAAGATATTGCTTAAATAACACAGTCATTATACTACAGGATACAATATTATGCAGTGTGTAATTGAGTGCTCGATCCATTTAAGTGCAGTTTTATGGTAGTTTCAGTTCATGCAAGTATGCACATTTTTCAATACTTATACTTTTGTTCCACTACATCTGCAAGTTATTGTAGTTATTGTACTTTTTACTTATTTCTTTTACTTTGTAGATTTAGAATTATTACAAAACATAGGTCACGAATGAAATCCTGTGTCTCGCGTCCGTCCGTCCGTCCGTCCGTCCGTCCGTCCGTCCGTCCGTCACATCACCAGATATGGTTGCCAATCCATGTCATGCCGTTACATCATGGAGACCCTTAGATCTCCATATATGGATCTGACCTCGTGACCTCAAAAACACACACAAAAACCACAAAAACAGAATATGGAGATAAGAGGTTTCTGCCCGACAGCGACAATATGCTCTTCAGAGTGGATTAGAGGGAAACATCCTCATTCACATTTATAAAACAGCATCTTGATAAAAAAATAAGTTACTACTGAACATAGTTCAAAGATTCTAATATTTTAAATAGAAAATCTGCTCTGTAATGTGTGCTAATGCTCTACCTGTAGATCCAATATCTTGAAGCACTTAACCCATTACAACCCATTATAGTACATAGTACATCTATATAATTAAAGGAGCATTCAGTGATTTGGGTGATTTGGAAAAAACCCCGGTCCGCCCCGGTAACAAGATGTGCACATGCACGCACTACAGTGGGCGGACACGCGACAGGCCGACAGCACACACACCAAGGCCCGCCCCCGCTCGACCATGATTGGCGGAAGGCCCCTCTCTATCCTCATTGGATGAAGGCTGGGCCACCTAGCCAAAAACGGTCAAGTGGTTAATTAATCTGGGACATACAATGGCGGCCTCTGGGCCACACGGCCCCCACCTTCACTTAATGCAAACATGCAAGTTTACATGTGTCATTTTATTTATAAAGCCTTGACTGGGAGCTTTACAAAGTTAGTTAGTGTGCAGAATTCTATTTTTTATATTGTCTGCACCTGCCAGTATGATGTGCCATACAGATTGAACAAAATGACATGTTATTCATTAAACATTGCCACTTTAAATAGCAATGTTACACTGAATATTGGTTGATGGGATTTACTGTACTGTACAGTATTCTACTGGTGAGTGTGAAAATATTATAGATCACCGAAGTCTGGCATAATTTTTGCATCCTACCTGGGACACGTTTTTCCCCATTCTGAATTCCCATCGCCTAGTCATATAAGAACTGTGTTCCAAAAAATAAACAAATGGGCATGGTGATATGAAGCACCAACTGACAGCGAGGAAAACACTAATGTTACCATCGCCAAATTAATTATTATAATTTTTTTTGCCAGAAACAGACTCTATCAAATATGAGTGGCTGACTATCATAACATATCGCCAGGACAATTTGTTTATGTTTTGATCACAATTCTTATATGAGACAATTCTAAGATGACCCAATGTTATTCTACATCGAGAAGTTACTGACCCAGGGGATGAGCGAGTAACGTCAGGACTTCGGTGCTCTATATATACACACATTGTGGCCTGCTGGAGTGAGTATGTACATTTTGTGTCCCTCTCCATCATCACGTTTTCCCACCCCTGTTCTGGAATGTGCAGTTGTATGTGAAGGTTCTATTTTAGAGGAAAGATTGTAGCCATCATAGATTCATTTATTCATGCACTCCACTCTGTTCAATATTTTATTACAGCAATGTGAAAATATTACATGACATCATCATAGTGGGTTTTTAATGCAAGCATATAAATTGCCAAAAAGTGTTATTATCCTTTCTCGGACTGATAGTTCATTTATCCTTTTACATGAAAACACAATTTCCCCAATCAAATCCTGTCTTCATAACTTCAAAGTCCTAAAAGGCCTCTTAAAGATAAAAATGTGTATCAGATTTGATTGATTGAAGCCGGGGCGAGCCTCAAACGACCTTGTTGAAAGGTAAGAAAGACCGGAGAACTTGAAGATTGTTCAAACTGATACAAATGTTTTTAATTAGCTAAATCACTATCTCATCTATCTGGATAATTACTTCAAGTTTCATAAAGTAGAATTGATTTTGTGAATCATTAACCACATTAACCACGTAGACCCTCTATACTTAAAACAGACGTGAGTTGCAACTCTTTATTTTCACTACTCTAATATCTTCACCAAAGATTGCAGATCTGCAGCAAAAAAAGAAGAAATGTTCAACATTTTTTCAATAACTGCCTAACTCATTTATTATTTAACTTAAATATAAAAAGTCCAACATTTCTCGTTTTTTAAGAAATATCAAAATTATTTAAAAAAAAGTGTTTATGGTTAAATTTGCACAGACTAGTGCTTCTACCTCGGATTGAACTCGGTTTCCTTGCCAAGTGCTGACATTTTTACCATTGAGAGATGATCTCTGCTTGCTCAGGGGATAAATTGAATCTTGACCATCGGTTCAAAATTTGTGCCAGATCCTGTGTCTAGGTGAGACATGACCTTTGACAGGAACTAAACGTCTCAATAGAAGGGGGTGACAAAATTACCCCCTCCCCTCCTCCCCCGCGCCATTGTATAAGTTATATGCCCCATTATGATGGTGTCCTATACGATCTATAAGCTCACAACGTGTCGTGCGTTAAATATTTACATCAACATTTTTTGGTGTATGACACCTTTGCAGTTTGCATGACAACAAATTGGGCTCAAAGGGAACAGGAGCAGCACAGGTGCAGAACACACCCTTCAATTATGCTAACTGACCTTGACCGTGGGCGTAGAATGCTGAAATGTTAACTGGTGTAAGCTATCTCCATGCTAATCCACAGTATGACATGTCATTAAAATGGGACCTCAGATGGTGACGGTAGAGCAATGACAAGCAGTTAGCAGACGGCCATACGAATGTCACAACATGAACCAACGGTGATAGACGCATAATGATTTCTATCAGTTTTTCTTTCTCTTTCTTTTCTGTTCTTGCCAGGTGAAGCCTGGCCTATTTTCTCTTGGGTTGGCTTTGAGGACCTATAGTCATGACTGGCTGCCCCGAGTCTGAACCCATACTCTGAAACGCCACCTAAGTGCCTCCTAAGCCCTGAAAGGCCACAACGTGGAACTTGGAAGTGTTACCCAGACTCTGCAACACCCTATGGCAACCGATGGCAACAAAACGCTGCAGTATAACTCTACAGCGGCTAATGTTGGAGCTGTTGGGGTGCGTCTTCGAGGAGGAAGGAGCCAGCATCCAGCATCCAGGAGGTAAGTGCATGGGGGTTAAATTAGGTTTCTTCTGTATCGTTCAATTAGTGCCAATTAATAATAATGATAACTTTCGGTCCTTCTGTATTCAGCTTTCTAATCAACTAAGAACAGTCTCTTTCTTACAGGGATCAGGCCATGACTCGTCAGGTCAACAGGTATAGCATCGTCCTCCATTCAACAAGGTAGGTTGTTTAATCTTACTTTAGATCTCTACTCTCTCACTGGTGTGATTCCTACAGGGAAGGAGGCCAACTTGAACGTCACATGCCACAGAGCCTGTGGTTTTATATGAATTAGGAGAGGGAATGTTAAGCTTCTCTTACCAGGAGCCACACGCCGAACCTGTCTCAGGGAGATCCTCACAGAGACTACGAGAGCACAGGGGCTCCAGACCCCCAGGAATGCGCCCAGGGGGCCGGGCTGGTTCTGGCGTGCCGCCCCGCGTCCGAAGCGGTTGAGAAATGACAGAGTTACCGTGTGCCGGTCCCTCTACTGTACGCTCTGCTGTACTGTACTGTACTGTACTGTCACTGTACTGTACTGGCACACCCGAAATCATCATAATAGTTATGTGCGCGTGTGTTTGTGTGTGTGTGTTAGGTTGCGCACAGGTGGTGAAAAACAACCATGCTGTTTTCGTGCTCATACCCAGCCAGCCAGGCAGGCACCCACCCAGCCACCCACACACATAACTCCGTAAGGGAGTGGTTGCACCACTCAAAATAAACTTGCTATATCAGTGTTTCTCAAACTTTCTACAAATTCTACACATTTTGTAGAATCGGCCTCTGGTGGTTGAAGAACCCACAACTACTCTGAGACACATAAATGTACCAACAACATTTCAGGTGACAGAAGTTCCCCATCCTGACACTTCCCCGTGAGGTGACGTTATCTTAATCTGTCGTTGTTGTTGTTGTGGTTGTTGTTCAAATGTCTAACTTTTATAAGTTGGGTCGTTTCAACTCTTAACATTATAACAGCTCAAAGTTTGCAAAATTGTATACTTCAGTGTACTCCAGTAAAGTTACTTCAACTTATCTTGTTGTATTTATTGTCACATTCATGTTTACAGAAGAGATACATGGGTGGAATGATTTTGTGAACGTTTCCAGCGAATTGCTTTGACCCATTTACACCTGAGACCGATTTTTTTAAAAGGCTTCTAAATCCTAACAGTTTTCTGAAAAACCTATGTTTCTATGTCAGTGGTGCTCAACCTTTTTCACGTCAAGGACCCCCAGAATTATCTGTATTTGGCCGCGGACCCCCATCTGAAAATATGTAGTTCCAGGGACCCCCCAGAAGCAAAGATTTGAGTTAAAAATATTCGCTCTGAAGGAATATATATTCAAAGATTTGCGCCTGCACATTTTCCCAATCTTTCAAAAATAGCAGATCTACAAGCTTGTAGATTGTTAAAATGATACTCAGCTTGTATTTCCCTTCAAGGACCTGGGATCCCCAGCATTATGTGTTAATATAGCATGATACTCAGCTTTTCCACCTTAACCAGATTGGCTATGCAAGAACAGCAGATCTACAAGCACAATTAACATCAGTTAGTGAGCTTGTAGATCTGCTAATTGCAAAACAATAAGTCTTGTATGGGAAAAACACATTCATTTAGGGGTGCTTGACATGACAAAGTGTGAGAATCACAGCTATACTTTATAGTTTCCTCATCACAATCATTGGAGCTAATCACAATCTATTTTTGTTTTTTGTTATTGCAAAAAGTACTGTTTAATGTGCATTCCAGTATGAATTAGTTTTATCTGGCCTGACCTGACTGACTGACTCAATCTATAGCTGACCTGACTGACTGACTCAATCTATAGCTGACCTGACTGACTGACTCAATCTATAGCTGACCTGACTGAATGACTCAATCTATAGCTGACCTGACTGAATTACTCAATCTATAGCTGACCTGACTGACTGACTCAATCTATAGCTGACCTGACTGACTGACTCAATCTATAGCTGACCTGACTGAATGACTCAATATATAGCTGACCTGACTGAATGACTCAATCTATAGCTGACCTGACTGAATGACTCAATCTATAGCTGACCTGACTGAATGACTCAATCTATAGCTGACCTGACTGACTGACTCAATCTATAGCTGACCTGACTGACTGACTCAATCTATAGCTGACCTGACTGACTGACTCAATCTATAGCTGACCTGACTGACTGACTCAATCTATAGCTGACCTGACTGACTGACTCAATCTATAGCTGACCTGACTGAATGACTCAATCTATAGCTGACCTGACTGAATGACTCAATCTATAGCTGACCTGACTGAATGACTCAATCTATAGCTGACCTGACTGAATGACTCAATCTATAGCTGACCTGACTGAATGACTCAATCTATAGCTGACCTGACTGACTGACTCAATCTATAGCTGACCTGACTGACTGACTCAATCTATAGCTGACCTGACTGACTGACTCAATCTATAGCTGACCTGACTGAATGACTCAATCTATAGCTGACCTGACTGAATGACTCAATCTATAGCTGACCTGACTGAATGACTCAATCTATAGCTGACCTGACTGAATGACTCAATCTATAGCTGACCTGACTGAATGACTCAATCTATAGCTATTTTCTTTATCAGAGGAGCAAATAAAAGATTACATTTTTTTTAATTAAACATTGGCATGTTGTGAGCTGGTTGTGAGCTGGTAAGCTACTCTTTCTGCCAATAACATACTGCATGGTCCATTTGGTTACAGTGATAGCCTACATGTAGGCATGAATGTTCAATACTGTGCTTTATATGTTTATAAAAATATCACACTCGTGTGAACTGAGCAGTGCAACTCTAAATTATTGTTATTGTTACTGTAGCCTACTTTTATACTGTACTGTACTCTACTGTACTGCAGTGTACTCTATACTACTCTGTACTGTACAGTGTACAGTACAGAGTAGTACACTGCAGTACAGTGTACACTGTAAAATTGGAAGTTTTACCGTGCCACGGTAAAACAGTCATGGCCATAGTGAGTGCATTGAATAACAGAACAGGAGTATAGTCATAAGTGCAGCAGGTCGATCAAGGCAGGAAAAGAAAGTAAGTTTGAGCATTTTTTCCACAAAAAGTGCAGGTAAAGGGTTTTCTTCTGTGTGGGTCTTACATGTACAAGCTTTTGCCACAAACGGTGCAACCAAAAGGTCTCTTAGCTTATTTACAAGCTTTGCTACAAACGTACAACCAAAGAGTCTCTTAAAAAATAAAATAAAAATGAAAATATAAATATATCCTTTTTTCTTTTTTTTTCTCCACACAGTGTGTGAGCATAGCAGCCGCTGTGCATTATATATAAGGACATTATTCAAGGTGCGTATAGTCCACGGTGGTTCAAGGAAGAGCTAAATTCCAAGTCAATTAGTCCCTGGTATAATCACGTGCAGTATAATCCCTATAGAGATACTGTGTACCGATGTGCGTGATGTTTGAATTAAATCTGTAGGAGTAATATATTAATATAATAATAATAATAATACAACTTTATTTGTTTAGCACCTTTCATGACATGAAATGCAGCTCAAAGTGCTTTACAGAGCAATGGAGAGGGAAAAAAAACAAGAAAAGCAAGGCATAAACATTAAAAAAACAAGAGCAGTAATGCAATACAGTGAGGACATAATAAAACACATAATAATATGTGTTTTGCAAAAATCGGCGTACTGGTAAGTGGTAACACTATAATGGCTGATGTGTAAAGGTTGTGGCAGAGGTTATGCTCTGTGATCCTGGACCAGGAGTGTGTGTTTCACAATTCACATTGATCTGGCCAAAGGTGGCAGACATTTGCTGTTTACAGATGGACGGACAGACACAGATGGACGGACAGGATGTAAAACACAGTCTCTGCACGTCTTTGTCCTTGTTCTGGACAACGTTTCCACCCGATATGCAACGGAAATGCTAATGCACATCATTCATTGACAAGGGCACAAATCACCAATGGGAGATCAAACCAGCAGGGACAATTTGAGCATAATTGCAACTTTGCTGTGATATGAACCGCCTGCCTTCATCAGCAACTCCTTTTTCTTTAAACTCAGACTTTGTCATCAAGCGCGTTAAGAGCAAAATTATATGTATTAATAACAGTCAAATTCCTTTTACATATTTAGAGAAATTTAGAGAAATATGATGATGAAATATGCCTGAGACAGCACAATTTAATTCCTTGTCCTCTGTGGTAGAAGTTTGACTCTGAAATTGCACAAATGCTCAAAATGATATTGCTGCCTCAAGTGAAATCTGAGAGTAACAAAAGTTAAAAAGTCTTCATTCAGTCAGGGGCTTACACCTACGCCTTCCAGTGGGAGCCTTCGCCAGGGTTTGCGTAGATACTTTACTCATGTTTTTCCCCAGGGGAAACCTCATTTGGTAGTCCACTGTTTCTCAATATCTGTCCCGGGCCCACGAGAGGTCCAAACTATATGGAGAGACTTAGGGCTCCATTTTCGTTTGAGCATTCTAAATACACTATTTGGGGATTTAGCAGTGGGGAAGGGGCGTTCCCACACTAAAGTGGCTATTTTGGTCACCTGTCTAAATCCCTAAAACACCTCCACTACCTGTTACATTATGCATAGGTGTGGTTTGGGCGTTACAATAATGAAACCAATCACCGTTGCCACATGCCATTGCCTTTAAGATATACCTTATCCGTTGCCCGTTATGCCCATCTATCTTGCTTCATAGCCTTACGGTCTATAGCCCATGGCATCATGAAAGAGTGATGCGTTGCTGCCTTGAAGTCTCTCTTGTGCTGCGCTGTGATGAAACTGAATGAGCAAATGGAATCACGCACAATGGCTGGCACAACAAGTCAAATAACTTCTTTGACTAGACAATTATATAAACACAAGGAAGTGACAGGTCACAGCAGGCACTCACTTCTGCTGATTATAGGAAAATTACAAAGAGATGCAATAGGAGAATAATGAGAGGTGATCAAGCAGCCTAACGACTACATTTACAAGCTCACAATGTGTCGATGTAAATCGGCTGGTTGAACATTGTAAATGTTTTTATTTGTTTATTTATTTACAAAATAGTAGTTTAGAGATAAGGGGTAAAGCACTGACGAAAATAGGGCCCTTAGAGTATAGTGGCGTAGACGTAGGACTTTAAAGCATTGAACAATGGACATATAAGTAAGGACAAGTAAAGTAAATATACATAAAAATCAGACAAGTACAGTACTTGAATGTACTTAGATACTTTACACCACTGATAAGAGCCCCACCGTGATGGACAATACCGGTGTAGTAATTGAAACTGTTAATTTTATGAGAACAAAGGCACTCAACCATCATACACAAGCTCTTTTGTCCGAAAATAATATTGGACAAGACCTACCCTGAGGTCCCGGGGCTGTGCTCAAATGTTACTTTCAATTAGGCTGCCTGTGGAAATGTGACTATTCATGAATAAGAAAGGGCCGGATTGGCCTGGATTTGGAATTTTTTATGGATAGCAGAGGACCTAAGCTGAATATTAATATGCATGACCGCGACCAAGTTGTTATAGACAATGCCTGAATTGAATATCAGTTCTTGTTATGTTTGTCCACCTTAGTAGAAATTATTTTTACTTAATTGCATTATTTGCATAGTGCCACAAGTTCCACAACTGAATGAATGTACTGTAGGTAGGCTACCGATATGCATGTTGGGAAGCACAGGGTTCCACCAGCAAAGCATTAGCCTGGGCCATCTTGGAAATTCTGGATTTAATTTGGTCCATCCATCCATCCATCCATCCATCCATCCATCCATCCATCTTCAACCACTTATCCGTAGTCAGGTCGCGGGGGCAACAGCTCCACCAGAGAGCTCCAGACTTCCCTCTCCAGAGCAACATTAGTGACTTCCCCCTGGAGGATCCCGAGACGTTCCAAGGCCAGTGAGTCAATGTGTTTCCTCCAACTGCGCCTTGGTCTGCCCTGGGGTCTCCTCCCAGTGGGACATGCCTCGAGAGAGGCAGAGGGAGACGCCCGAGAGGCATCCTAACCAGATGCCCGAAACACCTAAGCTGGCTCCTTTCCAGGCGAAAAAGCAGTGACTCTACTCCGCTAATTACTAATTTGAACCAAACCGAGAATTGTGTAGCAGCGCCCACGCATTCTACCTCATTCCATGAAATGGGCATACTGTACTGGTTATATGATTATATATCATTTTCAAGAACATAGTGGCATTCATCTTTTAATTTTTCTCTCCCAAGGGAATTTGTTTATTGGAACGATCAAAATGTACGTGCGGTTGGAAACGTATTAAGCTGACGTGGCTTCTGCTTGGAATACATTTACAGCCCTGCCAAGCCTCGTATTAAACAACACAATGTTTCAGAACAGCAAAAGATTAATAGAAAACACATGCACAGCCCAATTCCCAATAAAATGGGTGCTGGATAAAAACACAATATATTTTATTTAAGTCTGCGGAAGAGCTTGTTCCTCGGAATGTCACACCATTATGTTAGATAAAATCCCCTTAATGGGAGCTTTTTGGTGTGTGCAACTTTCTGCTCGAGTCCGTACATTTGTAGACTATCGTAACCATAATAGTCGCCTTGCACACACTCGCTCCGTCACAGAGCAAGAGCTAGCGTTGCACCGAAAGGCTGTTGGTGCTTCACTGCTTGGACAGTGCAGGCTGAAACCTGGCAAAGTATGAAGTATTAAAAGGATATATAAACGTTCCAGCTTTGTCATACTGTAGACCTGAATTCAGCAGTCTAAGAATGAAACTATATGTAACAGACACAACATCATTTGTGGCTTTCAAATTGGGACCACGCACACACACAGTCACTCACTCACGCACGCACGCACGCACGCACGCACGCACGCACGCACGCACGCACGCACGCACGCACGCGCGCGCGCACGCGCGCACGCACGCGCGCACGCACACACGCACGCACGCGCGCGCGCACGCGCGCGCGCACGCGCGCACGCACACGCACGCGCGCGCGCACGCGCGCGCGCACGCGCGCACGCACACGCGCACACACGCACACACACACACACACACACACACACACACACACACACACACACACACACACACACACACACACACACACACACACACACACACACACACACACACACACACAGTCCTCACAAAGTCCTCACAAAGTGTCATTTTGACCAGTTCAGCCTGTGACTTAAAATGGGTTTGACACTGCGCTGATGATTCAAGCAGACTTTGGTGAGGCCATCAAAAGGCAACTGCTGAAAAGAGAACCATTTTCCTTGGCAGTCACCAATAACTGGGGCCAGATAGGCACTCAAAACTAGAGCCCAGATGGGTGTATAGTACAGTACAATGCTTGGCATTGCACGGCACGCTTCAGGGCTTTTCAAAGATGACATACCAAGTGTAAAACAGCCTTTTCCTCTGTCGCCTGAGTGCTTACATTATGCTCAGGGTGTTCTTCCTCTCAGCCATTACAAATGACCTGGGATATGAAAATGAGCACCCCATTCTGAAATCTATTTACTGTCTGCCGGAGATTCCAATAAGCTCTGAATTGAAATAAATGTTTTCCCTATCTGCCAGGTAATACCTACTGCAACAGAACAAATGTACAAAGCCACCCCCCCCCCCCCCACACACACACACACACACTCACGCACTCACTCACGCATGCACACGTGCACGCACACACATGCACTATGCCGCAGTCTAACAGTCTAACACGCAGAAAGTTACTGTAATGGTTCTGAAATTGTTCTTTAAAAGGCTATGGTTCCACAAAGAACCGTCTGCACCTGCTAAATATGGTGGATGTTCTTCAAGCTCATATGGTTCTAGATGACCTTTTATTTGTGTCACAAGCTGGGGTCATCGACATGTTGGCTTGTGGTGGATATGTTTGTCTAAATTATTATTGTTTTGCCACGGACATACAAAATGACCGGACGATAAGATTACCAGAAACACATAGCCCTGAATGACCATAATAGGTACAGAGTTACAGACCTATGAGAGTGTAAACTCTGTACTGTACAACTGTAACCAAATGAACCCTATGGATCAATTTGGTTCCATTTGTACACTCTCAGAGTTATGGGGGTCCTTGGAAATAAAACAAGAACCACTAGTACTAGTTGGACTCCTAATATGCCCTAGTGTCATAGTAAATCACTGTCATTATGCACGCCTGCGGTGCCGCAGGCACTCTATGGTTCCGAAAGGCATCGCAGAAGTGCATTAAAGTGCAGAAGTGCACACACACACACACACACACACACACACACACACACACACACACACACACACACACAAGAAACTAGCTAGAAACAACCTAGCCACCGAGTCTGCTGCGCTCTGGGAGAAAAGCACGGCTGAATTATTTGTTTTGATTAGGTGTTCCAATATCGTGGTTAAAGCACGGCTATAAAGCTGTTTCAACCAATCAGATTGCTTCCTCGAAACGACCTGTTGTATAAATATTGATAACCCCTGGTGACGTTATTTGAAGAACCAGCATTTTAACCTTTTTCACCCTTCTTACCCTTCTAAATAGGTGAACATGTTTAAAATAGTAGATATACGAGCTTCCAACACGCCACACCGTGATGCGTTAACATTAGTTGTAGATCAGCTATTGTAAGAGATTTGGTGTAGGCCTACAGGAAAAATAGGAGCAGACCATGTATAGACTTAAGAATGCAACAATGTAATAGACACACTATACAACAGCATTTGTGCCTTTGAAATTGGGAGCACGCATGCACAGTTACTCATGCACATGTCAGACACCGATTAAGGGTTCTTTAGTTTATAGAACCAAATAAAGGTTTCTTTAACCAATTGAACCCCAGCATCCATAATGTTGTCAGAAATATGCGTAGATAGGCCTATCTCACAGCATTTCCCCGCCCCCTTTTGGAGCTAGTGGTGTTATTTTTTTTGCGGTCCATAGGCTTCCATGTTAAAAGAGGTATTTTCACAAGCCACAAACTACCGTTTTGTAAAGGTAAGGTTTATTCTACTTATTTGAGTTGTTATACCATTGTGTTTTCTTCATATTATTATCGGTCTTTGACATTTTAACATTAGGAAATGTACTTAGATTCTCCAGAGAAAAAAAGTGTAAATGCCTAATGTTAAATGACACCACTATCTACCGGAAGTGGGCGTGGAAAGGGGGCTGTGAGATAGGCCTATTGCATGTTTTAGCAAAGACATTGTGTGTAGGTGGAGAAGAAGTGGTCCAAGTGGAGAGCCAACTGGTCCAGTTTACTAAGTCTAGACTAGTGAAAGGTTCTTTCTGGAACCAACCATTGTGCTTTCATGGCATCACTTTAAAGAAATGGTTTTCGGTTCCAGTTGACACCTGAACATTCTGTACTACCCGTTTTATTGAGGGACATAACATTGAGTCACCATATGTCTAATGCATTGTTCTGATAACCTTTCTCAGCACATCGTGTTTTGGCGCCGTGCACTCGTGTTTTCATATGCCACCGGTGACCTTTTAAAGAGCCTGCCAAAACAGCGATCAAATTACGGTCTAATTTCATGCGGCCTATTCTTATTAGGTACAGCGATAATGAAATACGTGCTGCATTCAGTTGCGACAGAGCAGATGTTTCGGAGATGGCGGCTGATTCTATGGAGCATTGTGGAGGCATGGTTTGGGTGAAATTACTCACGGCCTCTCCGTCCAAATCTGATAATTGTTAGCCAGATTAACCACGTAGATGAGAATGAACACAAAGAGGCCGGAGCAATATCGTTTCTTCTATCTCCCAGTCTATGGCCCACCGAACGCCTCTGCAATTTCTCTCCTTTTTTGTTCACTCGGATGTAGATAGATCATTTTATTGCCTCAAGCTGATGTTTTGCCCCAGGACAAAAAAGGACTGTTAAGACCGAAAATGAGATCCGCATAGAAATGCAGAATTTATATTGTGCCTAATATGCCAATCCTCCTGTTTCTTATGAGCTACAGAAGCAAGCATAAAGAGAAGCACTATCTTTTTGGAGAAGATGTGAGCAAATGTGATTACGCAAGCTTGGAAGCGGTGGGAGGGAGGACCAGCCAGCACCCACGGGAGCACTGGTAGTACTGTGCTTTAGAACAAATTTATTTTAAACTTCCACTCCACTATACATCTCAGAGGCAAATGTTGTAAGTTTTACTGCACTACAAAGCTTTCTTTTCTGAATTAGATTATTACTATAAAACATACTGTACATAATAATAACAATATAGTCACTGTAAATTTGCATACCAGAGAAATTAGGTATTTGTATTTAGCCCATCCTCAGTAACAGGAGCAGTGGGCCGCTACAGGGGCAACGCGTTAAGTCTTTTGCTCAGGGACTCATCAACACATTGCTGGCCTGGAATCGAACTCGGGACAACTGCCAATTATTATCTTTCCTTTTTTTTGAGGGGCGCTATTAGCCCCTCCTATATTCAGCTACAGTACAGTGTAGATTTTTGTCCTAACACAAACTTTATATGCCATTGACAATGAATGGAGAATTTACGTCATATGTATCTGAGCAAATCTGCTTTTCTAAACAGTGCAACTCTTTTAATTCAGCTCGTGAAGACCCGGCCTTGGTGCTGAACTCTCTCATGATAGTAGTTGATGAGTAGAGTGCCGATGTGACTGCAACCAGAGACGATGAGAGGGTGTTTCTCTTCGGCTGTGAGAGTTGAGTGACGAAGGCGGCCCCCGATTCTTAAGAGTCCGTCATCATCAAGGACAGGATCCAGCTTCCTTAGTGGACTGTTCTTCGGGATGTCCATTCCTTGCTTCAGACAAGACATTTCTGTCTGATAAGCCTCGCTTTGAGCGCATCGAATGATGATCTCGTTTAGATTGATTCCACCTGCTGCGCAGCACAGCGCTAAACATTGATTGCACACAGGCTTTACAAAAGTATAAAAAAGAGCAATTAGAAACAGTGAAAACAGGCCGTTTATAGAGGAATATGGACAGTAAACAATGTGTTTATCCTACCTGGGGTTTCTCAATGCAAAGCCTTGTTACACAAAGAATGTTTAATTTCCACCCAAGAAGACGAAGCACTTTGACTAGGTCCATGCGTGCTGTGCAGTGTGCACTGCGCAGTCAGACCTGCCTGAGAGGAACGGACAGACAGCGTGGTGGCTGTGCTGCCTATCTTGTATATCCTACTAATCTATTCTACACTACACCATTTAATAGTATCATACATTTTTTTCTTGTCTTTCCAGATCGGTAATCACCATAATTTATGCTATATCTGTTCTCCGAAAATAGCTCATCTACAAGCTCACTGCATGGCTGCAGATCGGCTATTTTCGGAGAAGAGATTTATAGACATTATTTGCAAATATAAAATAGCTGTGAGTGATACTGGAGGTGGAAAGCCTGGTGACGTGAGGTTAGTTTGGAGGGGGCGAGGGGGCTATTGCGTCACCGTTTCAGCAAATAGGCGGCATTCTCTGTACACATGGAGACGACAAAGTCGCATCTCCAAACTTTCCCACTCTGGAAGGTGGTTTCAAAATTATCCGGTTAAGTCCCCAAAAACACCGTCTCCGTGTGACAGAAAGGGCAGATCGGCTAAATACTTCCCCGGGTAACGCAGAATACGTCCTTGTCTGGATGGCCCCTTAGGCATACAGTATTATGTGTATGTGTAGTCATTGAACTTTAAATAGATAGGTCAAATGCAAAGACATCCCTGCAAGATGTATTGCCAACGTGTTGCCAAATAGCAATGTGAAGCTCCAGTAAGCAGAATACATATACTACTGTAGTTTGATTAAAAGAAAGATATACTGTACTGTATGTAATTATTTTTGTATTTAATTATGTTCTTCTTACATGGACATTTTTATGGATTTATATAGCAATGTATCATGCAAACTGAATTGACACAAGAATGATGTGACACGAAGTGAAATTAGCAGCATATCACGGAATGCACTTGAAAAGACACTTTTACTCGTAGGATGTTTTTTCTAGTTAGCCAAGTTAGGTCTCAAGCTACATTTCTTGTTAACTAAAAAAGGAAATAGATGAAAGGAGCTAGTCTTGAAAGGGGAAGATAACAAAATGCTGATTGCTGAACATCAAAGAATGAAAGGGAAAAAATTAAAACATTGACAGCCTTGCAATAGATTTCACGTCAACCAGGTACAGTTGGAGGCCATCGATATTGTCCTTTTCTTTTTGCTGAGGTTTGCGTGATCTGCGCAAAAGGACAGTTAACCCATTTTGGGCGGGAACCCCTTAGGTGTTTTAAACATTGTTATAATTTAGCTATTGAAAAATAGCAGATCTACAAGCTCATAGCGCGCCACCGAGTGGCGCGCTACGAGCTTGTAGGTCTGCTATTTTTGAAAAATCGTGAAAATATTTATTTCAGAAAACTGGGGGATTTAGAAGGATTTTTTAAAATTTTGAGGTCAGGCCTAAATGGGTCAAATGATAAGGGACAATATCGGTGGCACCCAACTGTAACTGCTTTTGTACGCTGACTTTCAATGACTTTTTGCCAGGTGTAAAGCTGGCTTACAACAGGACAGGATTTATTGACTTCCTATTCAGAGTGATGACCTAGACTCCTGATTGGCTGAAATTTGAAGTTGAAATGAAATACTAAAACAACAAATAAACCTTTAAAGAAACATATTATACTGTGTAACTGGCTGTCGATGGTGACCAAATTACGATATGTTTCAATATTGGTTGGGTAACAGGTAACATATACATGTATGTAAGTTGAAAGTACTATATTGTGGTCGGCTGGATGTATACATTACATTACATTACATTACAGTCATTTAGCAGACGCTTTTATCCAAAGCGACTTACAATAAGTGTATTCAACATAGGTAGGGAACAAAAACTACTAATCACCAGAAGTCTTTAGTGCATTTTCTGCAAAAACAAGCAACCAAGAGTATACCTAGCGCTAAGGTAAAAGTGCAATATATCAGCTACCTATTTCCTTAAACAGATGAGACAAAATAGCTAAATCAAATGAGCATGAGCTAAAACAATTCAGTGTATCGACTAAACAAGATCCAATAAACAATACAACAATAGAAAACAAGCGTTCGTACAACTAGTTAACAACAAGTAGGTCAGGCAGAGAGGAAGGGTAGTGTTTCCTGAAGAGGTGGGTTTTCAACCTGCGGCGAAATATGGGCAGTGACTCTGCTGTCCTAACATCAGTGGGAAGTTCATTCCACCACTGTGGGGCCAGAACAGAAAAGAGTCGTGACCGTGTGGATCGGCCAGAAGGACCCTTGAGTGACGAGGCAATCAGTCGCCCCGAGGTGGCAGACCGAAGTGGTCGGGCAGGGGTGTAGGCATCGACCATAGCCCGGAGGTAGGAAGGAGCTGTTCCTTTCACTGCCCTATAGGCTAACACCAGGGTTTTGAACTGGATGCGAGCCGCTACGGGGAGCCAGTGTAGAGAACGGAGAAGGATGGTTGTGTGGGAGAACTTGGGGCGGTTGAACACCAGACGAGCCGCAGCTTTCTGAACAAGCTCCAGAGGTCTGATGGCAGATGCCGGAGCACCAGCAAGGAGGGAGTTGCAGTAGTCCAGGCGGGAGATGACGAGAGCCTGGATGAGCACCTGGGCTGCCTTCTCCGTGAGGAAGGGGCGAATCCTCCTGATGTTGTAGAGGAGGAATCTGCAGGACCTTGTCACTGATGCGATGTTTGCCGAGAACGTCAGTTGATCGTCCAGGGTCACACCCAGATTCTTCGCAGTCCGAGTTGAGGTCACCACAGCATTATCAATGGTGATGGCCATGTCTCGGTGCGGACAGCCCTTCCCCGGGAGGAAGGGCGTACATGTATACATGTATACATGTATACATGTACGGTGTAACTGTTGCCACAATGAGTAATATCTATTTGCTTATTCTCTAAGACCAAGTTCATAATAAGACTAAAATAAGTTCATAATTGTTTATTATTTTTCTAAAACTAATTAAGAAGTTCATAGTTAAGTCATGCTAAAGGTGTAGGGAAACGGAAATGGTGGACATTTTATTTTAAAGTTTCAGCCTGAAACGTTGGCTCTGAAGTTTCTGAACCAATCAGAGCGTCGCATCCCTCCATGCTATGGGGTCTCAAAGTCTGTGACTTCCTGCACGTGAATTTCGTTTGTAAACAAAAGTGACAGGGAGACATGAGGAAAAGCCAGCGGATTATTTCTAACCTATACACAACCTATATACATATTTTAGCTTAATGATTAAGTTTAATAAGTAATAGCCTACACTGTCTGGATGTCTTCTTGAATTGGATTAGTAGTTCTTTAATCAAAACCAGCTGTGGAGGAATCAGGAATCAAACTGGTGAGCTTCATTTTATTGGCTTTTATCGATGTGTATCTCTACACGTCATCACGCAGCACGTTTTCGTTTTCAGGAAGTAATTAAAAAAACATTTCTATGGACTTTTGATATAAAAACACACATAAATGAGAATTTGCCCATTTGTTTGGCATCCATTGTTAGGTAGGCCCATATGATGACGGATATGGTCTAAAAGTGTGAAAATTTCATTTCACTACGCCTTTAAAGGCGTAGTGAAACGGAAATGGTGGACATTTTATTTTGAAGTTTCAGACGATCTCAAGTTGAAACACCGCTATGAAGTTTCTGAACCAATCAGAGCGTCGCATCCCTTCAGGGGATGGGACGGTAGCTAGGGAATGTAGCTATGCTACGCAGGACAGCGTGTGGATGTTTGTTTACAAATCAGATAGTCGACCAGCTTTACCAGTTTACTCTTATGTGGCTTATTTCTACCATATAATGTTTTCAGATAATTTTTTTAGCGTGATGATTAAGTTGAAACCGAGTAATACACTCTCTGGATGTTATCTTGAATGGGAATAAAAACGGAAGATGTCTGTAATCAGTAGCAGCTGTGCAGCCTGTGCTGGACGGATGCGGAGATATGGGGAATTAAACGGGTGAGCTTCATTTTTATTGGCTTTTATCGATGTTGGCCTCGACACGCCATCACGCAGCACGTTTTCGTTTTCAGGAAGTAATAAAAAATATATTTTTATGGACGTTTGATATAAAAACACACAAAAATGAGAATTTTCCCGTTTTTTTGGCATCCATTGTTAGGTATGACCATATGATGACCACGGATATGGTCTAAAAGTGTGAAAAACGTATTTTTCATTTCACTACACCTTTAAAACAATATTTCATGTCTTTTCATGTCAAGTTGTTGTAATGCTTTTATTTTGAAGGGTCAAAGCCACATTCTGTGTCTCGTTTGGTCTGCTCTCACGTAAATTGGGTACACAGGACTTTTATATAAGCAATCAAGCAACAAGCAGCTCGGCAGAGTGCCTGATAAGAAAGAAGGAAGTCAAGGTGAATAGGTTCAGGAAAGAAAAGAACATGTCTGTGAAGAAGCTGGAAGGGAAGGACTCTGTGCGAAAGGAACCAGAGGAAAAAAGGAATGGAGCCATGGGCACGTCTGCTTTGACAAAAAGAGATTCCTTGCATTTATCGCAATGGTGATTAACTGTGCGGTGGAAATAGAAAGGAAATCAGAGAGAAATTAAGATGGTATTGGATGCATCTAGGCGATTCTTGTCTTTTTTTTTTTTTTTTAAAGGTCATATTTTCATGGCCCTTTGTCATTGTTGCTTATACTTATCATTTCAATTGATAGAAGACATCCTGAAATATGGGTAGATCATTAGATTTTACTGCCATCTCATTTTGCCTTGCTTCCAGGACAACTTAAGCAAAAAGTGGTTAATCTTACCCCGTTCTCCCCTACTGGATGTTGATGGTGACATAATTAAGATATGTTTCAATGTCGGGTTATAACTGGCTGTCGATGGTGACGTAATTAGGATATGTTTCAATGTCGGGTGGAGAAAAGGTAATGTCTGTATGTATACATGTATGTAATCTGAATCTTAATTACATCACCATCAAAAGCCAGTTATACCCCGACATTGAAACATATCTTAATTACGTCACCATCAACATCCAGTGTATATATACCATACTACAAACGTCCAGCCGACCACAATACTTGCACGCTCTGCTTGCGCAAGTATAAAGGGGGACAGATGCACAACGGAGACAGTTACACCTGGCAGTTAGATACTCGTGTCAGTCTTGTTTTTTAAACAAGAACAAGGGGGCACGGTGGCACAGTCGGTAGTGCTATCGCCTCACAGCTAAGGTCCTGGGTTCGCTTCCCGCTGTGGGTGCTGGGGGTGTGTTCCCTCCTCCGCGTCATCAGTGCCCATACCCTTGGCGAAAGGGCCTTTCTCTATGGAATTTGCATGTTCTCTCCAGGTTGGCAGAGGAAGTGTAGCACCCTAGATAATTGACACTGGGTGAAAAAATAGGTTGCAAAATCGTGGGATAAAGAATATTTAGATAACAAAGCTGTTGCTGCATATCATGTCTAGGAACTGACCATAATTGCTTAAAAGCTAACTCTATACGAAAACATTAAACTCTGCTGTACTGTACCTAAACTTTATTCCATTACTGTACATTGATCTAAACAAAAACACAAAAGAATATAGCCTACTGTAGAATCTCGTCACATCACAGTTTTACAGGTACAAAAAATGGGTGAAATTTGTGTTTGTGCATAGTTCCCATCATGTCATTTTCCCCAAGAAAAACAAAGAAAGGGAAGAGGGGAGGGGGGGGGGGGGGAGGAGAAGATCAAGGCAGGAAAATAAAGAAAATGTGAGTGCTTTTACCTACCACAAAAAGTACAGGTAAATTAAGGGTTTTCTTCTGTGTGGGTCTTAGATATTTACACGTTTTTGCCACACATGGTACAACAAAAAGGTCGCTTAGATGATTTGCAAGCTTTGCCTCAAACTGTACAACCAAAGGGTCTCTTAGCTTTTTCTCCTGTATGTGTATATAGTATACTGTAAAGACCTGTTGTCAAGCAATCGCTGATGTGTGGAGTGGTAACAACATAAAACATACAGTACAATATGATCAACTGTTGTTTAAAACATGAGATGCATCAAACTCAGAAGTCAGTTTGATTTGTAGTTTGGCCTGGTGCTTTTGACACGCAGACATGCATGCACGCACACTTTACATTTGACACATGGGATTTTAGGTTCTGGCTGTGCTGTGTTGTTATTAGGATGACCAATTCAAATGACAATGAATCATGCTGATGCACCGTTTGGATGTAAATATCCACGTCATTCAATCAAACAAACAAACAAAACTGGGGAATTTAAATGTAAATCCTATTAGCCCTAATCATCTTCTTGATTCATTGAAATATTCCCAGCTACATGTCTACATGCCTGTGATGTTATTGGGCTATCACTGTCAGTGTGGAAACTGGGAACAAAACGTGTTGTCTATGCCTTAAGTTTGTTTTTAATATGTCTATCAGACACGTGGAGGACGGAAGAACAAAAGGGTGATGCTATGAGTTATTATTCAATTATGTTGAATTTCTTAAAAAAATATATCATTAAAATATTCACAAGCAAAGACAGTACGTTTGTGGGATTTGCAAATTTGCAGAAGGAGCCCTCAGATCTAAACCAAATAAGAAAATTAAAGGGATTACTTAGATAATGAGGCACAAAGAATGGCTTCTTGGATTAGAAAGTGTGGGGTGGAGGAGGAATAAACCTCAAACAACCTTTATCTTTCACTGTCAAACTGAGACACATTCAGTCCTTTGAAGTGTAAAATTTCCCTAAGAGTGTAAACAACTCTCTCCCATCCATGGCGTTTACCTCTCGTCTTTGTGCTCACAATTTTCTACATGGATAAAGACACTTCCTTTCTCCCGGAAAGGAGAGCAATCTGTTACAATATCAACCCAAGCCCCCATTGGCAAGCATCATTAGCCTCTATTCCCGTTTGCATATTTAGTGCATGTGGCGCACCAAAACCATATAGCTTTTAACCACTTCAAGACCGGCTGAAATGACAAGGGCCCGGTTTCCCAAAGAACACCTCTTACACCATGGTACCACCGGGCCAATCACACTTTTGGCTTCATTAATTTGTATGTATAAGACAATAGTGAGACTGGCCATGCTGTGTAGTGCTTGCTATGTTTCTCATTAGGAGTGACAAGGCAGGACATGATCAGAAACGACTACGTTAGAGTTATCAACCCAGATTAAAAGATTTGGGGATGAAGCAATAAGAGAGGTGAGGTAGACATGCTTTGGACTTGTGCAAAAGAGGGATGATGTAAGGACACAGAGACGGAGCGTCTCTGCAGTGTCCTTATCAAGCAGCCAGCACCATTTTCAGACAGCACAGTGTATTAAATGGAAGACTGTATTCAGTGCACTCACGCTTGCATTATGTGCCGAAGAAAGCAAATGTGAGGAACGTATTAATCCCAGTGAGGTAGCTTTTTTTCATCCCATTCAGATCTGTGGCAAGTCGGACATCGCTGTGGACAGTGTCTAAGGAAGGGAGCTAGTTTAAGATGTCACACACATCCCTGTCATGAAAGATTGAGCAAGGGGGAGTCATTGAGAATCTATTCATGCCTTTCCATGTATGGGGGGGGGGGGGGGGGGGGCACGGGGGGGGGGGGCACGATAATGGTTGTCAGGAGCTGGTATGCCTCAGTGAACCAAAGACGACATTTTCTGTCTCACTGGCTGCAGGGATGTCTGTTATATAACCCCACAGGAAAGCCGCAGATGAGAATGTCACGTGCGAGCTCTAATAGAACACTATATTTAGCATGTGTGAAATGGAAGAGCCCCACAGATTCCCTGTAACTGAGTCAAAACGACAATTTGTATGTCATGCAACAATTCCATCTACTGGATTAAAATGCCTGTTGTCGGGAGCTCATCTCAGGGTCTCGGAGTCTTCAGAGTTTACCTCAATTCACCTGGAAACAAATCAATCTGATGCTGGCCAAGAGAAGGAACATTTGGAAATATATATACTGTATATAAAAACAATGTATTAAAAAAATCTCTAAATGTGGTTCATTTTCACGGGCATGTTTATTACCTTCGGTATTCTGCTTGTGAGAAAGTGAGCCCATTTGAAGTCTGTTGTCATCCTGAGGTGTGCGAGTGTGAAAGACGAAAGAGATAAATCCTTTGACGTGGAGTTTGTTGAGGAAGTGCGAGGCTAGATATAAACGAAAATGTCCGCCCGTCACTGAAAACCACGGTCATTAAGGAACTTAGTTCAGAGGATTTGTAGACTGATATTCTATGTTCCCACTACTAATATACAGTACCCTCATTATTTCACAATATGTCAAGCAGAATCACATGTGCTTCTGATACTATACAGCTTGCGTTGGGTTCTTACTACGTTGGCTTATAATGGGACTGTCCCTGTGGCACAGCTTGTGAGCTGAAAATCTGCAGATGTTTAAACTGAATCCTGCCATTCTATAAGGAATACATATGAATCAGACATACCATAACACTTTCAAGTATTTTGTCTCACTCTAGGTGCTGGGAAACATTCTCTGTAAGGTGCAGGCCGACTGAAAGCCTGTCGACAAGAAAAGAAGAAAAAAATAATAATCTGAGAACCTTATAGTTGAAGATGTTATATTCTAATGGCCTCTTCACAAGATTTGTACATTTCTTTGTTAGCCTTATTCTGAGTTCTGAATTAAATTTCCCTCTAGGAAATGACACATGAACACCTCATTATGTTGGATGTTGAAGTCGAGAGAATAGAGTTCTGGGTGCAACATGAATAGAGCAGCATGATGATGAAATCTAAATTATACACGATAGCTTTCAGAGTCACCGCAATTCTTCATGTAGGAATTGGTAACAACCCTGAAGGTTGTGAATAATTATGTTATATAGAGAATAATGTTGCCTCCATCTTCATTGCCGCCATTTTCCAACCATGAAGCAAATGACCATGGATGAGTTGGCTGGCCTGGTTATGTGTGATGTTTTAAGGACTCAGAGAAAGATATGACGTAACGTAGTGTCAAGTAGAATCGCAGCATCGTAGATTGAAAAGCTTTTTTCAGTTGCTAATGTTTTATTGATCAAGTAACATGTTGTTGTATTATATAGAAATTTCACGAAATACCTTTCGTTTATGGGTAGGTTTCCTTCAAAACCTAGCTGCAGAACATTATTTTATGTACTCCCAGGACAGAAAATTCTAGAATTTTCGCTGTCCTGGGCTCTAAGGGTGACGTAGGAAGCCACGCCTATCCCGTATAGATACCTGCGTGGCTACGTCAGCCCTCATTCAACTTTTCTTCTGCTAAGCTGCGAGAACGAACTTTAACATTCCAGTGTGTGCAGGGTAATATATCTCGCAAACTCGGCCGAGAGATTAATTCTTTAGGACCGTGAGATCTCTGGCACACTCTCGAAGCAAACAGAAGGATACTTCTCGAGAAAAAAAGCCGAACTTCGACACAAGTGAGTTCTAGGCAACTTGTTGCTACGCTAGCTTGTCGAAAAAACAGCTCGCGCCTCTTTTTCTCTCTCGCTAAAGCTAGCGTTTGTTAGCTTAAAGCTATCGATAGTTAGCCTAGCGCTACTAGGCAGATACGCCTGTGGTCTACTATTACACGCCACGAGGAAGATAAACCTGTGGCTGTTAAGCACTCGGACTCCTCTCTCTACAAGCTACCATGTCGCTGACGAGGGAGACCCAGCCCGGGGAAAGACGCCATCGACGACAGCCGGTGCCCGCCGACTGTCAAGAAGGCCCCAAACAAAAGACGTGCTCCACCTGGGGATGCGGGAACACGATGTCGGGCAAAGACGGGCATGACGAGTGCATGTATTGTCTCGGCCTCACCCACACCCGTGAGTCCATGGAGGAAATCGGTCCCGTTTGCCTCCATTGTGAGGAAATGGACGACGACGTCCTAAACAACAGGCTCGGACGTGTCCAAAGGTATTATGACAACTTTGCCGCCCACGGACTCCGAGAGAGGAGCCCCACTCCTCCCCCGCGACGAGCTCGCATACAAGTCCCGCCAAAGGGGCTTTGGCCCCGCGTCACCACCGGAGAGGGACAACGAGCTACCCCGAGACAGAGGCTCGACTACTCGGGCAACAGAGCCCCAACCGGAGCCTCTTCTTCAAGAGCAGCACCTACCGGCGCTAGCCGAGACAGGTACGCTACTTCAGCCTCTGCAACCAGGGCTCACGAGGCCACTGATTACGAGGCTCATGGCGCGAGGCCAAGGGATACCTTCGCACCGCGCCGCTCTTCCCCAGCTCCACGTGCTCGACAACACGTCGTGCAGGCCACCATTGAGTGCCCGCCCAGACATACAGCTAGACGCAGACAGCCTGCTGTTGCACCCAGCTATATGGTGGACCGCCTGGACCCTTCCCCAGACCGCGCAATGTCTCCCGGTGGGGAGCATTGGACTACCAGGGAGGAAGGGGAGCTTCGTGATGACGAGCTCCCTTCCTTCCAGGAGCAACTCCAGGACTACCACGTCCTGGACGAGGCCTACGCGGACGAGCGAGATGGCCATGATGACCTCTCCCCCGGGGACTACGTCAGCACCACTCGTCGCCCCTTCGACGACCTGGATGCCATGGACATACAGGAGCACCAGCAAGCCAGGGCTCCTGTCCCCCCGCCTCCTGTACCCCCCATGGATGACTCCAATATCTATGAGATCTACAGGAAGGCTAGTGCACGTTGTAACCACACATGGCCTAAGTCAACTGTCAAGGTACTACCATGGGAAGGCAGGACTGATGAGTCCGCCCCCCCCCCCTGCACCTAGAAGACAGAAGCTCCCTATGGCACAGGGCTTCGAGGAGGCCATGATGCACGCCTGGGACGAACCCCTCCTGAAGGTCGATTTTCCCAAGGCCAGCGCCAAGGGGCCCAACGACATACCAGATAAACAAACCCTCGCCATAGACTTCATGCCAGCTATGGACAAGGCTATAGCGGCCTACCTGGCCAACCCTGCAGCTCCTAGAGTGGATCACCACGTAAAGGAACCGCAGCTCCTGTCCAGCAGCGTGAGGGAAGCCTCAAAACTGAACAAGTGGCAGTATGCACACATGTCCTTCGTGGCGAAGGCCCTCAATGCAGGAGCACTTCTCCAGGGTTCCATGAAGAGCCTCCTCATTGAGATGGGACAGAAGTCCATTAAAGTCCAGCTAGCGGAACTGCCAGAAGACCTGGCCGAGTTACGCCGCCTGAATCACGAGATGGCCACCCTCCAGAGGGACTCCACTCTCCACAACGCCAAGGCAATGGCATGTTCCATCCTCCAGGAGAGATGGCGTTGGGTCGATCAGACCAGCGCCATCTCCCTGGAGACAAAGAAAGAGTTTGTGGCTGGAAATATCCACCCAGACAGTATGTTTAAGGACGCTCTGGCCAAGATGTCAGAAACCATCCAACAGCTCGAGTCCTCCACCAAGACGATGAAGGCGCTCGAACCGCTGGCCAACCAGGCCGCCCCGGTAGGCCGCCCCAAGGCTAAGAAGGCACCCTGGAAGGCCAAGACCGATGACAAACCCAGGTCCCAGGACCGGAGCGGAGATAGACAGCGACAGCCTGCAGGCCGAGGCAGAGCAGACCGCCGCACCTCTCCGCCGCCCTACAAGGCCAGGAGCGCTCCCAGAGGCCGAGGCCAGGGGAAGCGCAAATGACCTGCCCGGGCCGGGTCATCTTCCCCACCACACTCAGAGTTCAAGGCCAGAGGTGGGGATCACAGATCTCACCTCAGAGCCTGCGCTGAAGCGCTTAAAGGGGCCTATACACAGTGCTGTGAGCACCGTTGTACAGACCCCGAAAATTGTTATGTGCAATTCACATGTGTATGTTTTTCCACGTTGTTCAATAAAGAAAACAAAAAAAACAAAAAACACAAAAAACAATAAAACCAACTCTGAAGGGCATAGGCCCAGTGGGAAAGATAACCCACACTGTGACAGCTTTAGCTGTCACAGGCCAGAAACTCCACGCCAATATTTTCCAAACTCAATACCGAAAAAATTCACTAGAGGGAGACATTTCACACAAGGTAAGTCTTCCCCTAGGCAGGCCATGCACGACGCTGACAAGCACAGGGAACCCTTTGTCACGTCATCTGTCACAATGGCGGATATCCGGGGCTTCCCCGTGGATAATCCGTACAATTCAGACAGGATACAGGCTACAGTTCGCCTCGAAACCGCCCACTTCCAGGAAAATTATTTTCTCAGAAGCGAGCGGGCAAAAGGCCGCCATTCTGCAAGAGGAAATCAATTAATTAATGCAGAAAGGCGCCATCACAGAGGTGGCCCTCGACCAATCAATGAACGGTTTTTACTCCCGCTATTTCTTGGTAAAGAAAAAGGGGGGCGGACTCCGTCCCATTCTAGACCTGAGGGCATTGAATCGTCACTTAAAAAAGCTGCGATTCAAAATGCTTACTCCACCAGTCCTCCTACGCCTAATTCGCGAAGGGGACTGGTTTACGTCAATAGACCTGCAAGACGCATATTTCCACATTCCGATTTACCCGCCGCACAGAAAATTTCTGCGCTTCGGGTTCAGAGGAAAAGTGTACGAGTACACAGTCCTTCCCTTCGGAATGTCACTGAGTCCCAGAGTCTTCATAAAGTGCACCGCGGCAGCTATCGCTCCGCTCCGACAGCAAGGGATCCGTCTCGCTACATACGTAGACGACTGGATCCTACTTGCAGACTCTCCACGAGAAGCACTGTCGCACACACATCGTGTGCTCAGCCACCTCGACTCGCTTGGGTTTATAATAAACCACGAGAAGAGCATGCTTATGCCAACACAGTCAATAGACTTTATAGGCATAACACTGAACTCAATCTCTTACACGGCCCGCCTGAGCCAAGAGAGAATAGACGCAACACTGCAGTGCGTGGCGTCATTCAAAAGGGGACGCTCGATTCCTTTTCATGCATGCCTCCGGATGGCGGGGTTAATGGCCTCTGCGGTCTATTTAATCCGCCTAGCAAGGCTACATATGAGACCTTTCCAACGATGGATAGGCTCTCTACATGTACCAATGCACCGTCGGCACCAGAAGGTAACAGTAACATCACAATGCATACTAGCCCTTCAATGGTGGTCAGACAGGAAAACCCTCTCAGAGGGCGTCCCCATGGGAAAGCCTCTGATCAGGAAAGTCATCACCACAGACGCCAGCATGACAGGCTGGGGAGCCACGATGGAAGGACTCACAGCCAGAGGTTTATGGTTGGGGCCACTACGTGCCCTTCACATAAATTACTTAGAGCTCATGGCAGTCTTCCTCGCCCTGAAACACTTCGAGCAGCGCATCCTGGGTTGCCATGTCCTAGTCAGGACAGACAACACCACGGCCATGTGCTACATCAACAGACAAGGTGGACTCAGGTCCCCTCGTCTTCATCAACTGGCTCAGAAACTGATCCTGTGGTGCAACACACGCGTCCTCTCAATAGTAGCGTGTCACGTCCCAGGTCTTCTGAACACAGGGGCAGACCTGCTGTCCAGAGGACCTCTCCGCTACTCAGACTGGTCACTACACCCTCATGCAGTGGCCCAGGTCTGGAGCAGGTTTGGGAAATCCAAGGTGGATCTCTTTGCCACAGAGGAGAACACGAAGTGTCCCCTCTTCTTCGCAATCAGGGGACCATCAACGTTGGGGCTAGACGCTCTGTCACACCAATGGCCCAAAACCCTTCTCTACGCCTTTCCCCCGCTATCCCTCATCAGCCCCACTCTGGACAGAGTGAGGACTCAGGGTCTGAAGGTGCTCCTAATAGCCCCGTCTTGGGGGGTCTGGAGGTCGGAAATAACCCCTCTCCTCTACGACCAGCCGTGGAGAATTCCCCTTCGAGCGGATCTCCTCTCTCAAGCGAGGGGGGAGATCTTCCACCCTCACCCCCAGGACCTAGACCTATGGGTCTGGCCCGTCAAAGGGTGATGTTGACTGCCGTGGGTCTACCTCCGAACGTAATCGAAACGATTCAGAAAGGCAGAGCCCAGTCAACAAGGGACCGTTACGACACAGCCTGGCGCGTCTTCGAGCATTGGTGCTCACGAAGACCAGACCAAACAGTCCCCTACCAGGCCTCAGTGATCGACGTCCTGTCATTCCTGCAGGAGCTCCTAGACAGCGGTCTAGGCCTCTCCTCAGTCAAGGTCCATTTGGCGGCAATTTCTGCC
Organism: Electrona antarctica; assembly: GCF_951216825.1. Classification (NCBI taxonomy): domain Eukaryota; kingdom Metazoa; phylum Chordata; class Actinopteri; order Myctophiformes; family Myctophidae; genus Electrona; species Electrona antarctica. The sequence continues at coordinate 33,487,945 of NC_136792.1, read as the reverse complement.
TGCCACCCGGGCTTTGATAACCAGACGGTGTGGAAGCACCCGCTGGTAAAACAATTCATGAAGGGTGTACGCAGGGAACATAGGACATGCAGATCCCTCGTTCCCTCGTGGGATTTGTCCCTGGTTCTAAAGGCTCTGGCTACAGCACCCTTTGAACCACTACAAACCGTGAGCCTCAAGCTCCTAACCCTGAAGGTGGCTCTCCTGATCGCACTCACGACAGCAAAAAGGGTCAGCGACCTACATGCGCTCTCGATCTCTCCAGACTGCATGAGGTTCGATGAGGGGTCGACCAAGGTCACCCTAAAGGCAAACCCCGCCTTCATTCCCAAAAATGCTCTCTCAGTGTGTGTGCCAGTGAACCTACAGGCTTTCCATCCCCCGCCGTTCTCCTCTGACGAAGACAGCAGGCTTAATTGCCTCTGCCCAGTCAGAGCTTTACGCATATACGCGGATAGACTGGCTCCTTTCAGACAAGGAAGCCAACTGTTCGTGTCCTGGGGTGCCAGGACCAAAGGAAAGCCCGTCACGAAGGTCACTATCTCTAACTGGATAGTGGAAGCCATCCGTCTGGCCTACACTAGCCAAGGCGTGGATTCCCCTCAAGCCCTGAGGGCCCACTCCACAAGAGGTGTGGCAGCTTCCTGGGCACTCTACAAGGGTGTCTCCATTCAGGAAGTCTGCACAGCAGCAAGCTGGTCTACACCCTCGACTTTCGCCACATACTATAACCTAGATGTGGCAGCGCCTTCGCTAGCGCACACGGTCTTGGGGGCCGCTGCTCAGTAAAGCATCAGGGCAGCATAGCGCTGCCTCCTGCTCTCCACAAGGACTAGGTTCTGGACCCAAAAGGGTCCGAGCCCCTCCCAAAAGGTTTACCTGGGACCCACTGGAAGTTCAGGTCACGGGAGTTCATAAAGTCCCATAAACGAAAGGTATTTCGTGAAATTTCTATATAATACAACGTTAAAGGTTACTTTAGTAACCACGGTTGTATATATAAATTGAACGAAATACCTTTCGTGGAACGCCCTTCTGTTCTCTAAAGCAGAAGAAAAGTTCCGAATGAGGGCTGACGTAGCCACGCAGGTATCTATACGGGATAGGCGTGGCTTCCTACGTCACCCTTAGAGCCCAGGACAGCGAAAATTCTAGAATTTTCTGTCCTGGGAGTACATAAAATAATGTTCTGCAGCTAGGTTTTGAAGGAAACCTACCCATAAACGAAAGGTATTTCGTTCAATTTATATATACAACCGTGGTTACTAAAGTAACCTTTAACGTTTTTTCCACACAAAAGCTATAAGCGTTACATTTCAGATACCTGTACATCGCCTCCTGGAATTTAGTTTGAAGCTTGACTTTTGTCTATCACCACTCAAAAACATTCGGTTTAAATCGATATTATGAACTATGCATTCAACCAAAATGGAATAAAATAAATAAAGAATCATCTATGTACAAGAAGGCAATATACTGTATTTTCCAGGAAACGTAGGTCAGGATTTAGAAGGCGTTTTTAGAATTGGGTTAAAGGGATATTTCACTTTCAAACATGTTTTTTTTATAATTTTTATCCCACGATTTTGTAACCCATTTTTCACCCCTGTGTCAATTATCTATTGTGATCCTGGGCTCTACACACCCTCCGCTAGCCTGGGGAGAGCAACGGACTTGAACTCATGCTTCCTTCATGCATGAGTGTCCAGGTTGCTCCTTTGCACCTGACAGGGGGGAGTTTCCCTGGTTGAACGTAGCGCATGGAAGGAACACGTTATTCCAACCAGTTCCTTTCCCCTCCATCAGGCGCCCCGGCTGGCCAGGGGGAGGCAGTTTAGTGACCAGGATTACTGCAATTTTTTTGTGCGGGTACCTACCCTAGGGGACACAGGGAGAACATGCAAACTCCACACAGAAAGGCCCTTTCGCCAACCCCGCCTCGGGTATGGGCACTGATGACGCGGGGGAGAGGACACGCTGCCAGCGCCCACAGCGTCCCGAGCGGGAATCAAACCCAGGACCTTCTAGCTGTGAGGTGACAGCACTGCTGACTGTGCCACCGTGCCCCCCGTCATTTTAAACTTTACTCTAGTATTTTGTGTTTCACCCCAGAATGAAAAAAAGTGAATGAAAAGGAAAGGAAAAAGGAAAAAATATATATATACATAAATATAATCAATATTAGTAGTAAAGAGAGCCTACTGTCAGCTGTCCAGCAGTCCAAATATTATTAAATTAAATTTCAGAATGGTAGACCTGAGGCCTGAGGCCTACCATACCAGGCCTGAGGCCTATCATTGCGTGGCACATCTATGCACAAAATGTCTATGTTCTCACGCCTAGAGGAGCATCTGAGCATGTGCAGCACTACAAGTCTTACACCATATGCGTTTGGGAAACCGGGCCATTATCAGTCACCAGAACCAAGGATGCTTTCAATGAATCTAACACAGTTAAAATGTACTTAGAAGTAACAATGGCTTTATTTAGCGAATCAAGTAACTTAATTAACTAATAATAATATGTTTGAAAGTGAAATATACATTTAAGGGTGGTGTGTGCATGTTTCAGTTGACGGCAAGCAGCAAGCAGGGAGAACAAGATGACACATGCAGTATCACAGCTTAACCCGTTAAAACCTGAGGCTGATTACAAAAATGTGTCATTATTGACCTTAGATAAGTAGCCTAATATACAAGGTGTTGTAGTGTTCAGAGTGTTGAGAATGACCTTTTGATAATGGCAGTTTTAACAGGAATCGTGTAAATAGAGCATGTGCACATCTGCATTTTAGTTACCGGAGCAGCAGATGCTACTGATGCCGTTGTTATGGTATTCCCAGACGTTTGGCTGGCAGCATAGTAAACTGTCAAAGTCAAACTTAGTAGAGTAGAGTGACACTGGAGGACAGGACCCCAGGTTGGCAGGGTGTCCTCGACGCAAGGTACGCAACGCAAGCAATATGGTTGCGTAGGCTCGGGATCTCAACCCGACGGAACGAGACGGATCACGTAACTGATGCAACACAAGGGAGAAATTTCTCTCACCCTCCGTTGCGTATGTATTCTTGCGTCGATTACGTTCGACTCTGCAAGGCACTTAACGTGTCACATCATGACCTCATGAAACATTGCTTGTAGGGTAGATCTGTTATTTTAACAAGCCTTCATACTTTAGAGGCTTTAACAAGACCATGTACATAAGGTGAGCTCACCTTATGTACATGGTTTAGCTACCATAGCAAACATCATTGGAATGCACTGAAGTGCATGAAGAAATAATATATTTGAATGATTGTGAGTTGTGACCTTTGTCAGATAATCAGTTCAGGAAAATAAACGTTTTCTCTAGTTTTCAATGTTCACATTCAATTATATAATTTGACTGAGGTAGGCTATTTAGAGAGCACATATTCTGGGCAGTATGGTGTGTCCGTAATTGACAGTCCCACGACCCTGCAAAGATCCATTTGGTCCCATTTGTTGTTACAGACCCGTAAAATTTGGTTCCTAACTAACTGGGGGCCCATGGGGCCCACTGAAACCTCACCAAGGGTGACACAGGTGTCATGGTAGCACAGTGGTTGTTGCCTCACAGCATCCCAAGCCTGCTCCTCTCCAGCCTGTCAATGTCCATGGGACAGCTATCGAACAAGTACAGTCCTACAAGTACTTGGGAGTCCGCATATGAGAACCTGGACTGGGCTCTGAACACATACGCTGTCTATAAAAAGACACAGAGCAGGCTCTTCTTTCTCCTTTGAGGTATGCAGCAGAATGCTGTACATGTTCTACCAGTCAGCATGCAGTGTCCTGTTTTACGCTGCAGTCTGCTGGGGAGGCAGTGTGATGGATAAAGATGCCAAGCGGCTGAACAAACTGGTGAAGAAGGCTGGCTCAGTACTGGGGGAGAGGCCGGACTCACTGGAGTCTGTTGTGGAGAGATGCACACAAAATAAGATGCGGGCCATAATGGACAATGTGAGTCATCCTCTCCACAACATTTTGGCAGACCAGAAAAGTGGTCGCAAGAATCTGTTCTGTTCTTTGACGTGTAAGAACAAACGATTCAAGAACACTTTCGTATAGCCAGACTCTTTAACTCCACGGCCAACCGCTATAGGCTTATGAACTGGACTATTAGCTTTCTAGCATTTAGTTTTTAGTTATTTATGGGTCTATGTGCAATATCTAGTGACACCTTTTTAATTATTTTTATGCTTATTCATGAATAGTTTTCATGTTCTCTCCATCTTTGCATTGGGTTTCAATCTTCCGGGTAGCCTGTTTCAATCTTCCGGGTATCCGGGGGAAATACATCTGACGGATGTTCCCAACTGTCCCGCCTATGCACTCTCTGCCTTATATTGTGACCAGGCTTTTCTCTTCGCAGATGTGTAAGCCTGGGACCGAGGCTAGGCTGGGGCAGCATTTCAAAAGTTGAATGTTTATTTTAAGGGATGATTATATTTGTCTTTCTATAAAATGCATGGAATCCTTTAAGATAAATACACAAAATGCAATTGTTTATATACAATTGCTATAACAGGACCAGTTAAAGATTTTTAAGGGCAGATTACAGGTCTGTGAGACTGTGAACATGAACAAACTCACTCCCAAGTCCAGAATCTATAAAGACAAAACATGTGATGTCTACTGTAAACAATAATATATTATTAATAGAGAGGCTCCGATACAGAAACTTAAAGAAGACATTAAAACGAATCCAAGATACACCAGGGGGAATCTTCTTGGGGATCGAGGGCACAATTTATTATTCAGAAGATGCACTGCACCGCAACACCACCAGAATGGCTAGTCAGCAGATAAACACACAACACAAATCTCCTACTTTTCACGGGTTTACAGTCATTCTTGAATGCTGGAACATTTCAACTCACTTAAACCCCATATACGTTGTTGAGCAGAGTCCCTCAGTGCTCTATACTAGTGAACTTTCTGTTTTCGTTCTACAATAAATATCTTTGCTGGAAATATAGCCGATATCGCTCACAACATGTGGCAGCATGACGCACAGTGAGCTTGTACTGTAGATCGGATATTTTCTGCGTGGGTTTTCCCCCGGAATTAAGATGCTGGGTTAGGTTTCAAATGCAAGTCTCAATTATTATAATAGGACTGACGTTGAATTGGAAATATTTAGATGCTTGCTCATAAGTAAGAGTTTCTGCAATCTTACACTAGGACAAAATATTTTTCTTATTGTGCAAATGCACACGCTCTACAGTGGGGGGACACTAGGGGTGTGCTGAAATATCGATATTGTGATATATATCGATACGTCCTCCCGCGATAAATAATCGATACACCACCAGCAAATATCGATGAATTAAAAAAAAAAGAAAAGAAAAAGAAAAAACTTTTTTTAAATTTGAAATATAATGATGTTGTTCATAATGAAGTGATGAACAACATGTTTAGAAAGGGAGGACATGACAGCTAAAATAAAGCAAATCCCACTCTCAGATTCCACAGCAACCAGAAGTACTGAATTACTGGACACACAGCTGTATTCCCACAGCTGTGTGGGAATACAAAATGCAGAATGCATTTCCCCAGCAGTGGACAAGTCCACTGACACCAGTGATAATGGTCAGTTGGTGGTGTTTCTGCAGATACCAGTGATAATGGTCAGTTGGTGGTGTTTGTGAGGCATTATGATGATACCAGTGATAATGGTGGTCAGTTGGAGGTGTATGTGAGGCATTATGACGAGTTTGACGACACCAGTGATAATGGTCAGTTGGTGGTGTTTGTGAGGAATTATGATGATACCAGTGATAGTGGTCAGTTGGTGGTGTTTGTGAGGTATTATGATGACACCAGTGATAATGGTCAGTTGGTGGTGTTTGTGAGGTATTATGATGACACCAGTGATAATGGTCAGTTGGTGGTGTTTGTGAGGCATTATGATGATACCAGTGATAATGGTCAGTTAGTGGTGTTTGTGAGGTATTATGATGAGGGTATGAGGCAAAGGGGGAGTTTATTGAGTATTAATTTAGTGTTTGAGTGGTTGTGTGTGTGTCCGAGCACGAAAAAAGCTTTTTTTCAGTTCCAAGTATTTTGTAGTTGCAGATATCGTGATATATCGTTGATGACATTTCATACAATATATCGATATATTGCAAATATCGCAATATATCGAATATCGTGATATTGTCGGTATCGAGAGCCTAATATCGCGATATATATCGTATCGTGAGGTACCCATATCGTCCCACCCCTAGGGGACACGCAACAGGCCAACAGCATGTGCACCAAGGCCCGCCCCCACTCATCCTGATTGGATGAAGGCTGGCTAGCCAAAAACGAAATGAGGTTTTTTGACAGGGAGGAACTCCTTATATGGTCAGCACACTATATTGTAGGGAGGATTATAAAAATAAATAAATAAATATAAATAAATATGTATTAGTGGGTTTATCGAACCGCTCCCAGACACCTTTAGGTGGTTTAAACACTGGGCACGAGCAAGCACATTTAATTCACCTGGTATAACACCAACAGAAATTTGCAGGTGTGGAGATATTTCTGAATTACATTTGCTGAAAGCGATAGTGAAAATCAATTACCTTTCTTATCCCTTTATTAGGTCATAAAGAATCAAGTCGATCCTACCCCATATTACAATCCCAAGGCACTCCAGGATGTCAATGAAATTATAAATGAATAAACTTTTACAAGTTTTGTTTCCAACTCTTTGGGGTGAAACAAATTCCTGTAGCCTATGTTATGTTCTCCCCTGCAGCTTTGCACTAGCTGCGGTGTCAGAAGAAGAGCTATTGATTTCATCCAGCACTTTAATGGATTTAAATGTTTAGTTAGCTCTGTGGCATGTGGCCAAAAATATGAAGCAGGTGTCACAGCTGTTGTATTGTGTCAATATGTTGAGAGGTATTGGCCCAAGGCAGAAAAACAACACTCAATGAGGTGAGAATTAATTGTATGCTGAAAAGTGATTTGCACCTAAAAGATAACACAAATGTTGATGCAAAAGTGTGTCTACTTTCGCTTTCTGATGATGATTCCGAGAAAGATTAGTTTTCTTTTACTCAGTGGGACTACGGATGGAAAGTAGCTTTCATTAAATCTGGCATATTTGCACTTGCTGATTGATTGATTGATTGAAATTTGTATTCACAGTTTGTAGAATGGGTACAGTTCAAACAAAAGTACAGGTCAATACAAAAACGGCTACTGAGGATATAACCATAAAATGGACTAAGACTTATTTGTTTACATCAGGGTCCTCAATTTTCAATTAATCAGAGCTCATGTGTATGTATATTATACCTGTCGTGTGTTTATTAATGTGCACTGTGCAGCCCACCCTAGCCCAATTTCTTATGAAATCTTAGAAGAAGACAATTTGTACTTGTACCCCTAAAAGCTGATATGTGTATGGTGAATTATGTTTTTTTGAGTGGTGCAAACCACTCCAACAACCAGCTTTGTCTGTATGTTTGTGTACCTGTGTATGTGTCCGTGCACAGGTGCAAACCACTCCAACAACCAGCTTTGTCTGTATGTTTGTGTACCTGTGTATGTGTCCGTGCACAGGTGCAAACCACTCCAACAACCAGCTTTGTCTGTATGTTTGTGTACCTGTGTACGTGTCCGTGCACAGGTGAGCATGGTTACTATGGACACTGACATTACGTCAGACCACAGCTGATCAGGTTATATAAGACCTTGCACCACTCAGTTCATACGGGTGTGATTTTTTTTAAACTTTGGATTTGATTGATTTTGATTTGTTTGTGTGATTCAAATAATGTGTTTGTGTAAAATTAGAAGTTGAATGTCACATAACAACTTTAACCAAAATATCAAGTTTATCATTAACTATTTAGAACATTGCACTTTCTGACCAATAATAACATCGGTAAACAGTGCCACTTCCCAATCTTTTCTGGTACCTGTTAAGTGGTCAGATAGGTGGACCACATGCATTTCCAGTGCATGTTATGATCAATTGATCAACTTTAAAAATATATATATTATTAGGGATGTCCCATTTTTTTATCACATTTTTTAGCTCCCGATCCGATTCCGATCATTTGATCATTTGATTTGAATCTGCCAATACTGATTTTTCCCGATCCAATATTTATATTTTGATAGAACACTTATGCCATATTACAATAGTAGCTACAATATCCAAAATCACAGACAATATTCAGTCTAATATCATGATATGGATATAATATTGATACTAGGGATGATCACATTTATTTTGCTCCCGATCCGTTTCCGATCATTTGAAAATGACGTGATCGGCCCCGATTTCCTATCACGTGATTGGATCGGGACAGGATATAGTATCCTTAAAATTAGAGATGTCCCAATACGGTATTGGAAAAGTATCGGTATCAGCCGTTATTTGTCATATCAGGTCCTATCGGTATCGGCGAATATGCTAGTCTAACCACCGATCCGACACAGGGGTAAGGGGTTGACACTATTATTATTATTATTATTTTAAATTGTAAAAAAGGCAACGTAGTTTAGGGATAACGGGTACACTGGCAAAAATAGGGCCCTAGTGTTTTGCCAATTATTTGGGGTCCAACTGTGCAACATCCTCACGGCTAACACTGGTTGAGAACCACTGCATGAAGGCGATGCTTCACAACCAAGTGACAACAACAACAAAATAAACGATGTCTGACACCCAGAGAAAGGACTTTAAAACCTGAGTGTTGAATTGACCTAAGGATGACTAGGCCCTGCATGTCCCCCCACTGCACGCATTTAATCAAACCCCATGCAGGCCGTCACAGGCTTAATAAATGTCCCTGCCAAGTTTCATAAATGGAGGATCAATTATAATTGATTCCGCAGCTCGATACATTTATTAAAGTGACACCCATTTATGCACGTGCACGTTGTCTTACCTATGTTGTTCTGTCAGCCAACTTGGCTCCACTAGCTAGTAGCCTATAGCTGACTGTTATTTTTATTTTCATATTATAATAAGAATTAAGTTAGTGAAATAATTGCCTCCACTATAGAGAGTATGCGCGTGACATCATCATCAAACCCGGAAGTTATGCAGGAATGCCTACTGAGTGGCAAATAACTACTTTCTGGCCTTGACAGCCCATACATCCAAAAAGAAAAGTCATATCTGATTGCATTAACACTAGCATGTCTGAATTAAAATCACTACTACTATGACGGCTAACGGTCAGGCTGACCGGTGTTTTTCGTGCAATTCCATTGGCCACTCTCTCCCTGCATCTCTTCACACCTCTCCCCCCGTGGCGGGGGGTTGACGACTTGCCATTGTCTTCTAAATGTCACATTCCAACTAATTCAAGGCAGCGTTTCAACTCGACAGGACAACTCAAAGTTATTTTTCAACATGTATTTATTTAGCTATGCTCAATAGATAGGTGGAAACAATACGCCAGTCAGTCAACACACCATATTTCACCATATTTTTGATGCGCTGATATATGAAATGAATATGCGCGACAGCTGTGCGTGCGTGCGTGCAAATCAGAAAAGTTTAGGCTACAGACAAAGGAGTTGGGAGTTTGGGAGCGGCCGGCTAGCCACATATTAGCCTATATATATTTTAAAAATACCCAGCATAATTGTTGGGAAGGCTAAGCCTGGCCTAGCCGCCGCCTATGATCGATGTCATTTATATATATTTGATTTATTGTGCCAGCAGAGAGATCCGTAGCAGCAGCACGGTTTATATATACACCATAGGATAGATCAAGTCATGTGACGCATCACCGCCACAAATAGTGCTACAGCGTTATCTAAAATGCACTTCCGCATACCTCACCGTCAGTTACTTGGATATTTTCTCCCTCTCCACGAGAGAGGGAGGGAGAGAGAAAAAAGAGAGCCGTGATGCGTGGAAATCAGTTCCACTGGTCGCGTGCAGAAAAGTTATTTTCTTTTTCATTTCAGTTTACCAAACTATAATTATAGTGACGATGTGAGCGCTATATATTCAATATAGCGCTAGCTATAGCTAGTTTCTGTACAACACACCATATTTTCTTTTTCATTTCAGAAACTATAATTATAGTGACGATCTGAGCGCTATATATTCAATATAGCGCTCACATGTCACTATAATTAATTACCCTTGCGCAGCAATTACACTGTCCATCTTTGTATTGAGACAATAAAATAAATACGACATTAGCGTTATATATTGTCATTTTTATATAGAGGGGATACATTATAGGGAAGGAGGTCTATCGCGTTGGAATGATTCATGTCATTGATTCATGTCATTTTTACACTGTTCGTTTAGCGTGCCCTCCGAAAAATAAAGTAAAAATATTTTTGATGCGCTGATATATGAAATGAATATGCGCGACATAGTCACAATGCTATAAACTTTATTATTCCAACATAATTATGCTAAAGATGGTGTGTATAGTCAACATATTTCTTTTTCCGTTTCGAGAAATAAAGTCAGACATCGTTATTTCTGCAAACCGCATATAAGAAATATAACATCTAAAACAACATTTAGTTTATGTAAGTTTGTAATGTAAGTTTGCCTACATGTGGACTTCCACATGTAGGTTGGAATGCAAATGACACATTAGCTTGAACAATGCCCGTCTCCAGCCGGGAGGAAGGTGTGAACAGCACGGCTTGTGGGGGAAAAAGGGTGAGGGCTCTAAGAGCGGTCCCACGGACCGCAAAAGAGCAGACATTTTAGTAGAATTATGTCTAAAATCATATTTCCAAAACGTTTCAGATGAAAAAAAAAACAGAGATGGTTTGAATCGAACATTTAGAAAAAGTCATGCAAGGGGAACTTTCTCAGGACTTCATGGGCAAAGAAAATCCACTTCAAAATTTCAAAATCGGTCAGCCTGACCGCTCCGACGCGCTAGTGTTAATGGTTTAACGGGATATTATTATTATTATTATTATTATTATTATTAAAATAATACATTAGTTTCCTGTGTGAGATCGATCAGTCACTCAGCTCTATAAATTCTTCAATTGGTTGACCAAGTTAATGGCTATTTATTTGAGTTGATTTCTATTACCAGGGACAGTGCACATTAATCAACATTTCTGTCTCCAAATCAATGTGCCAGAGTTAGCTAATGAGCTTTTTCATCTTTAGTCGATGTTGTGTAGATTGTTGTCCCAGACCAGTCAATACAATCTAGCCCAAAACATTCTGAAAGAAAAACAGAAAACAAAAACAATTGCATTAGAGTGTAAAAACAATGTGAGTATGTAAAAGCAGCGTGAGAATTGAGGTTGGTTCAGTGGGGGGAAGAAGGAAGAATGTTAGGTAATTTGCAGAATTGGCATGCGGCTCATCTTCACCAGCAAAATAAAGCTAATTTGGAATAAACTCCACAAGGAGTTGTGAACATAATATATCTAATGGCAGCATATCATACCCACACTCTAAAGAATAGTCAGTATAATGGATCAATAATAAGTCACTGCTACTGGCTGATAAGCATACTAAATTATATGAATACTCTGCTTTTCTGAGACAATAAGTCCTTTGATCTGCATTCAAAGAGCAGCTCCATTGTACATCTGGTGACAGGGCTGATTGTTGTCCTACCATTGTGGAACATTCTACCTCTCTGTGTGAGAACAAATGCCATTCTACCTGCTTTGAAATTGTTTCATTGTTTTCGCTCAATGTTGAATTTTACTTGTAACAGAGTATTTCTATATTACAGTATTGATACTTTTAGTAGTAAATATGTGAGTATGTTTTCCACCACTGGAAACCAGCCACCACCAGAATCAAGGAATAGGACTACCTGTTTTAGAAAAACTGTCCATACAAATAAAAAACTTCAACCTGTGTGAATTGAGAGGAGCTCTTATCATCATACATCTCATCCGGCCAATCACAATTTGTGTGTTTACACAATGTTTGTGTTTACACAAACACTCAAAGCTGGCCATTCATTGTCAATGGCATTCAATGTTTGTGTTTACACAATGTTTGTGTTTATACACAATGTTTGTGTTTACACAAACCCTGACCAGAAGGCCCCCCCAACACACACACACACACACACACACACACACACACACACACACACACACACACACACACACACACACACACACACACACACACACACACACACACACACACACACACACACACACACACACACACACACACACACACACACACACACACACACACACATTTCAACATGCATAATAGAGGGTATGCGCATGCTTAAAGTGAATGGCACATCGAGTGGCAAATCGAGTGGCAAAGCAACAGGCAAAGTGAGTTTAACATTGTTTAATGTTGTTTAACACTAGCATGTCTGAATTAAAATCACTACTACTATGACGGCTAACGGTCAGGCTGACCGGTGTTTTTCGTGCAATTCCATTGGCCACTCTCTCCCTGCATCTCTTCACACCTCTCCCCCCGTGGCGGGGGGTTGACGACTTGCCATTGTCTTCTAAATGTCACATTCCAACTAATTCAAGGCAGCGTTTCAACTCGACAGGACAACTCAAAGTTATTTTTCAACATGTATTTATTTAGCTATGCTCAATAGATAGGTGGAAACAATACGCCAGTCAGTCAACACACCATATTTCACCATATTTTTGATGCGCTGATATATGAAATGAATATGCGCGACAGCTGTGCGTGCGTGCGTGCAAATCAGAAAAGTTTAGGCTACAGACAAAGGAGTTGGGAGTTTGGGAGCGGCCGGCTAGCCACATATTAGCCTATATATATTTTAAAAATACCCAGCATAATTGTTGGGAAGGCTAAGCCTGGCCTAGCCGCCGCCTATGATCGATGTCATTTATATATATTTGATTTATTGTGCCAGCAGAGAGATCCGTAGCAGCAGCACGGTTTATATATACACCATAGGATAGATCAAGTCATGTGACGCATCACCGCCACAAATAGTGCTACAGCGTTATCTAAAATGCACTTCCGCATACCTCACCGTCAGTTACTTGGATATTTTCTCCCTCTCCACGAGAGAGGGAGGGAGAGAGAAAAAAGAGAGCCGTGATGCGTGGAAATCAGTTCCACTGGTCGCGTGCAGAAAAGTTATTTTCTTTTTCATTTCAGTTTACCAAACTATAATTATAGTGACGATGTGAGCGCTATATATTCAATATAGCGCTAGCTATAGCTAGTTTCTGTACAACACACCATATTTTCTTTTTCATTTCAGAAACTATAATTATAGTGACGATCTGAGCGCTATATATTCAATATAGCGCTCACATGTCACTATAATTAATTACCCTTGCGCAGCAATTACACTGTCCATCTTTGTATTGAGACAATAAAATAAATACGACATTAGCGTTATATATTGTCATTTTTATATAGAGGGGATACATTATAGGGAAGGAGGTCTATCGCGTTGGAATGATTCATGTCATTGATTCATGTCATTTTTACACTGTTCGTTTAGCGTGCCCTCCGAAAAATAAAGTAAAAATATTTTTGATGCGCTGATATATGAAATGAATATGCGCGACATAGTCACAATGCTATAAACTTTATTATTCCAACATAATTATGCTAAAGATGGTGTGTATAGTCAACATATTTCTTTTTCCGTTTCGAGAAATAAAGTCAGACATCGTTATTTCTGCAAACCGCATATAAGAAATATAACATCTAAAACAACATTTAGTTTATGTAAGTTTGTAATGTAAGTTTGCCTACATGTGGACTTCCACATGTAGGTTGGAATGCAAATGACACATTAGCTTGAACAATGCCCGTCTCCAGCCGGGAGGAAGGTGTGAACAGCACGGCTTGTGGGGGAGAAAGGGTGAGGGCTCTAAGAGCGGTCCCACGGACCGCAAAAGAGCAGACATTTTAGTAGAATTATGTCTAAAATCATATTTCCAAAACGTTTCAGATGAAAAAAAAAACAGAGATGGTTTGAATCGAACATTTAGAAAAAGTCATGCAAGGGGAACTTTCTCAGGACTTCATGGGCAAAGAAAATCCACTTCAAAATTTCAAAATCGGTCAGCCTGACCGCTCCGACGCGCTAGTGTTAAACCCTGAGGACAATTCTACAAAATGTGTTCTAAAATCCAGATTTTTTTCTTTCTTTCAGAAAATAAAGTTTTCTGAAAAATGTATGTAACTATGTCAATGTTTCTCAAACGCTTTCATGTCAAGGACCCCCAAAATGATGATATGTATTTAGCTGGTGACTCCCATCTCAAAACATTTTGTTCCAGGGACCCCCAGAAGCAAAGACTTGAGTTAAAAATGTCCGCTTTAAAAGATAAATATATTCAAAGATTTGCAAAAAAGTCCCCAATTAAAAAAATGATAAAAAAAGCTGATCTACAAGCTCATATCTCGGCACAAAGTGAGCTTGCATATCTGCTATTTTTGAATAGCCAAAGTATAAAATAAAGTTTCAAGTGGTTAAAATCTAATTTTTTTCTAAAATTAAAAAGGTTTTAATGGGTTAAACTTCTACAAACATAACAAAGACTCCCCCCCCCCTCCCCCAGAGCAATGTCCACACAGTATAACTGAGCTATAAGGTACCTTTCAAATAGCTTCACCAGACCATTGTGGCCAACTATCCCTTACTGGTTACAAATGCGTAAGGTAGGTAGAGATGCTGTCAACACCATGCCCTGAGGGACTCCTTGAATTATTTGATTTGCGAGAGCCCACAGCAACAACACGTAGCCTGTCAGATGAGGCTGGGAAAACAGTGAAGGGCAGCATCGCTCACATCAAGCCAGTTCGGCAAGCAATCATCATTCAGAAGTAGCTGGCTCAGGTAGAGACTGCTGACTGGTCCACAGTGCAGAGCCATGTGTATATTGTTAATTCCTTAAACTCACACTTGCAACATTCTAAGAGTTCATTAGAAGCTATGCACGCTCAATCGTTTGCCACACATCAAGTCCCATGCACACTCACATAAAATGTGTTAAGGTAATACTATGAAATGTGTGTTTCAATTAGGTGTTACAATGCTCCTGTACAGTTTCAAGCCAGACAACTATTCAGAAGGCATATTCAACTATGCCTTCTGACGACGATTTTCCGTTCTTATATTATATAAATATATTTTAAAATATCTTTAAAATATAAATATATTCTGTTATATATTGATGCATTTGATTTACATTAGGACTGCAAAGGCTAAAGCCATAACCACACCAAAAGGTCACCATGCAACTCCTTGGGTCCAAACGGTTGCAAGGAGTTAACGCTAAAAGCGTCTCGACCCTTTGGTGTTGGGCCATTGAATTCCATGCGTTGAATCACTATAGGGTCAATGTGGGTCAACGTGCAACAAGACATATCACACCGCACCGCTAAAACCGTCTTGACCCTTTGGTGTGGTTAGAGCTTTTAAGTGGGGGCAGGCGGGCCAGCCGCTTTACTCCATGTCAACGCACTGGGCAACTCTGCTTGAGAGTACAGGGTCAGTCAGTTAGGGAACTGCACTGAATTGACAAACGACCATAGAGCACACCAGCACACTCTGGTATAAGTGGATACACTTATACACTTGCTATTACCATCTTCTGCTTTTATACAGCAATTTCTTTTCTGGATTGGTCTAAAATGAATCTGTATAGTGTGTGTGGTATGGTCGTATATTATATTTCAAAATTGTAGTGAACAACATAAAGAGGTCTATGGGTCAGAGACTCGACCCTACTCAAGATGCAGAATTTCATTCAAATACAGCATCCAGTCGATGCATTCATGTATGCTCTTCCATTTGCAAGTACAGGGTATATTTGATGATTTGGAGGTGAATTCATTACAATATGCAGGAGGTTTCCCTCACCTTAACGTCCACTCATGCTTATGTAAGAAAGTAATGTGCGCCTGCATATAGTGGGGCCATTTCTTTGGATATGTGTTTGAAAAGAAGATTGAAATGGCATGATGAATACATTGGCATAGAGCATACATGGGCAACTGGTGCGGTCCTCAGGTTAATATCAGAATACTGATATTATTATTTATTAGCTGTTACAATTTCAAACATGCAAACATGACCCGCTTTAATCACTAATTATTAGCTTAATGACTAGTATTAAAATGTTATTATCTAGTAGTAGTTTACATTAACATTACTATAATTAAAGGTATTTGAAAGGCATTTGAAATTACATGAAAATGTTAATTTTCAGTATTGTAATTCAAAAATAGCTCAAAAAGTTCCGCAGTGCGACGCGTTTTGAGCTTGTAGATCGGCTATTTTTACTGCGACAGTAATATGCAATGTGGCCCTCTGGAGTGAGTGTGGAAATATAGTGGCCATCTCCAGCGTCAAAGTTGCCCACCCCTGGCACAGAGGGAGATGTGTGGATGAGCTATATATATCCATTTAAAATTGAATCACACAGCTCAGCTGGATATCAGAAAACACCGCGCACACATGAGAGTAAGATATTTTAGAATAATTTTCTATTTAACAAACTGAGGCAAGCTTTAATGGGCTCAGTCAAGGTTTCAGGTATTTGTTTATTTTCATGCTTTGGTATCATGAGTGCTACTGCACATAGCCAAATGTAATGTTTGGGCAGACTTTGTATATTACAAAGTGGTTTGCCAAATCTATTAGCCTGCTCTACCCGTATATATATAACATATATAGGATATTATTTAACATAAGTGCAACTATGATTTTTGCAACCCATTTTTCACCAGGATCCTGGGAGCTACTCTCACGCTGTTAACCTCGGGAGAGTCCAAAACCCATGAGCTCATGCTTCCTTCAATGCATGAGGAGTGAGCAGGCCACTTCTTATCACCGGACAGGGGGGAGTTTCCACGTTAGAACGTAGCGTGTGGAAGGAACACGTGATTCCAACTAGTTCCTTTCCCCTCCATTAGGCGCCCCCAACTGACCAGGAGGAGGCGGTATAGAGACCAGGATTAATGCATGTTTTTGTGAGGATACCAACCTAGGGGACATGGACATGCCCTTTCGCCTACCCCACCTAGAGTATGTGAGCTAAAGACACGCTCCGCAGCGCCCACAGCATCTCGGGTGGGAATCAGGACCTTCTGGTGGTGTAATGGCTTCATTTGTGCGTATTGCGGCTGATTTTTGCCTCAGTCACTGGGAATCACTACTCCCCAAGAGTTTCGCCTGGTTTCTCTGTGCACAGTACAACATCTCCGCCCATTTTACCTCCCTAAACGTTTGTGCGTCGCTGTGTTCATGGCCATGGCATGGGCACCTTAGAGTATATATGAATAGAGACGGCACCCGGATGAAACCCTGAGGCGAAATGGACATAGTGGCCGAATTTGATATTGCAGTGTGGGCCCAAACACATGAACGCGCTGGTCCGTTGACTATCATTGTGCACGTTCACGATGACACGTGAACGCTGAATGCCTGCAATGATAGTCAGCGGCAGCGCGTTCATGTGTTTGGGCCCAATCCATCCCAGAATGCACTCTGTTCCTACCCAGAATGCACAGTGAAATCGCCTAATGCGCTTTTGAGCAACTTAATGCAAGTGGATGGGAGGAGAACTCGGGTGCCGTCTCTATTCATATATACTCTAAGATGGGCACCAGTGATCTCATCCCCTTATGTTTGTAGAGCAGCCAGTATGGTATGTGTCTCTTCGTTTATATGCTGTATATTCACCCGACAAAGTTCCCTTGAGAAGTTTCAAAAGGATCATGTGGTATATTTGTTGTTCATGCCTATATTTATTTATTATGTCGGTTTAGATTTTGTATATTGTGTATTTTGTCCTGCTACTAAAAGATTAGGACTTTGGTGATTTGTTGTATTTATTCATAGGTACTTTGAGGTGTATTATGGATGTTTTATTTTTAAATGTAACATTTAGTATTGAAGTGTAATTTTTTTTCTGCCTCTTGGCCAGTTCCCACTTGTAAAAGAGACGCAGTCTCAATGTGTTTTTACTGTTTAAATAAAGATTAATAAAAAATAAAAAAGCAATACATCGTATGACATATTTTTTTCTTTATATATGTGTGTTGACAAATGAATGTTGGGCATGGCACATACATATCTTATTTGAGGTTTGGGGACTATTAATTGATTCAGCATGAAGACTAAAGCTTTATAAATACATATATACGCAAGCCTTGATCCCTGGTAAGTCACCGTCAGAGCTGACTGTACGCCCAAAGTCACGACCAACAAAAAATGATGAATCCCACACGTAACATAGAAATGGTCGGAAATCACGGTACGCGTAAATTGCTTGATGAATTGGGCCCAATATATATTATTTGACTATTTGGCTAATGTTTGACCAGTTTGCATAGCATAGTTTGTTGATGACTTTTCCTTTAGCTATTAAAAAGTCCTTTATGAGATGAGATGAGATATACTTTAATGTCCCACGAGGGGAAATTTGTCTTAGGCAAAAGTGCAGTAGCACGTCAACGTTTCAAAACACAGACAGACAATACACAATAGCAGCATTGTACAAGGTATAGTATCACAAGAGTATCACAAGAGAACAGTGCAAATTTGCAATCAGAGAAGGTATATGAATATAAAAAGTACGAGAGTATTCACAAGGTATAGTATTACAACACAAGAGTATCATACTGTAGGTCAAGAAGTCCCTTCCCCACTAAGAGCTATGAACTATGTGGCGGTTGTTCAGTAGAACAATTTAAGTGGGAATAAGCGGTTGCTCTTGCAACAGCACACTCTATAATTAACATCTACCAGAGGGTAACAGCTCATACTCTGAAGATAATATATGTGAAGGATCAACAACACTCTATTTGACAGATTGAGCACCGTTTTCTCAAAGATTGTCTGAAGAGATGGAGAATCTTTCCTACCAATTACCTTCATGGCTGTTTTTTCCATTTTAGCTATTCTAGATTTGAGCTGGACAGAGAGTGTCCCAAACCAAGCTGACATGCCATATCTAATAATGCTACCTAGCTCACACCAAATGCTACCTAGCTCACACCAAAGAGCCTGAGCCTGCGGAGAAAGTGCAAGCATTGTGCCAATTTGGCACACAGATAATCCACATGGACATTCTATTTGAGCTGGCTGTCCATTTGGATCCCCAGGTACTTGTATGATACAACCTGCTCAATTTGCGTGCCCCCCATGACCACTGGGTCATGGATGCAGACACCTTTTGGATCGAAGATCATCTCTTTGTGGTGTTTAACATATGGTGGCTATTATCACACCAATCTTTAAAGCTATTGATCTCACCGATATATCCCACAGGGTGTCCAACACCCCACATCAGGCTGACTATTACAGTGTCATCTATTTTTTGAGTGGTGCAACCACTCCCTTACGGAGCTACGTACAGTATGTGTGTGGCTGGCTGGCTGGGTAGCTGGCTGGGTATGAGCACGGAAATAGCATGGTTGTTTTTCACTACCTGTGCGCAACCTAACACACACACAAACACAGATGCACATATTAACTGTATATATTGATTTTGGGTGTGCCAGTACAGTACAGTACAGTACAGTACAGTACAGTACAGTACAGTACAGTACAGTACAGTACAGGGTACAGAGCTAGGGACCCCCACATGGTAACGCTCTCATTTCTCTACCGTTTCAGACGTGGGGCGGCTCGCCGGAACCGGGCCGGCACCCTGGCTGTGGTCCTGTGGGTCTGGAACTTCTGGGGGCCCCCACATGAAGTTGCACCACTCACTGATTTTACTCTACTGGAGTATTTACAATTTTCAGTACTTTTACTTCTACTTCTTTTTACTTATAGCCTACATCTCAGAGGCAAATATTGTAAGTTTACTCTACAATTACTTACAACAATTTACTACAACTACTATTACTAGCGGTAGTCATGTTGTAATTCTTTATTATTATTACAAAACATAGAGCCTATTAACCACTTCAGGCCTATATACATTTGTTATTATTATTACAAAACATAGAGCCTATTAACCACTTCAGGCCTATATACATTTGTTATTATTATTACAAAACATAGAGCCTATTAACCACTTCAGGCCTATATACATTTGTTATTATTATTACAAAACATAGAGCCTATTAACCACTTCAGGCCTATATACATTTCTGCCATTTGAAAATAGATGATCTACAAGCAGCGACGCATTGTGAGCTATACAAAACCCTACTTTAACTCGAGTACATTTCTACATTGCAGTATTGATACTTTTACTTAAGGTGAGATATGGTAGGTGAATAGGGAAAAAAGGTTAACTAATAGCTATCACAA
This sequence comes from Electrona antarctica, assembly GCF_951216825.1. Taxonomy (NCBI): domain Eukaryota; kingdom Metazoa; phylum Chordata; class Actinopteri; order Myctophiformes; family Myctophidae; genus Electrona; species Electrona antarctica. The sequence continues at coordinate 33,467,706 of NC_136792.1, read as the reverse complement.
TGAAACTTCTCCAGTTGATTACTTATATTAAAACTAAGATTTTTTGTATTACAAGTTTTCTGAAATTATATGTTTAAATATGCAAATTAGGCATTATATGCGCTAATTTGCATACATTTCGGGACGATAAATCTGAAGATCGGATAAAGCCAGGTTAAAAATGATTGTTTCATTTTGTTGACATATTAGAGACAAAGGAAATTACAGAATGGATTTTAGATAGCTCTAATTATCACTCTACAAATCAGAAAATAGTGTCAACAGGCATAAAAAAACCAATCTTCGGCATGTTTTTAGGTATAAAATGTGATGTAAATCAGGCTGTGAATGATATATCAACAAACCCATCTGTAAATATCTGCAGAATATAGTTATGAATAAGACTGGACAGTTTGGTGTATGTGAGTGCAACTGAAGTGGAGATTCTTTGTCCCAGGTATGAGGAAAACTCATTTTGAGTAAACGGCCTTTAAAGAATTGTATTGTAAAATTCCAAAACGTTTTATTTGAAGCCACTATTTTGAGACAAAATATCTCATCCAAATCTTGGCAACAACATATAATGCCATATATCATTGGAAAGGTCTGGACCTCGAGCTGACTGTGGTTTCCTTTGTACCAACAACCAATCATGAAAATTGAGAGGGTGGATTTTCACCCAGCAAAACGAGCTGTCATTGGCTAAAATAAACTACTAAAATAAACATCTAAATCTGTGTTTTGAATGTTTATTTTGCTTTAGTTTGGAAGAAAACATGTTTAGGAAGCAAAATAGCAAAAAAAAAAGGAAAAATCATGATTTCACCTACCATGTCTCGCCTTAAGTAATAACAAATGAGTACTTTTCCCACCACTGTTCCACTGCAGCAGTCGGTGGTTCAGTGCCTTTCTCCAGAGGCTGTTGAGAGAAGGCAGGGTTGCTCATTCGCCACCTCACCCACATTTCTCCTGCCGGTCCAGGGGATCAAAAATATTTTCTGGACACGGGATAAAAAAGGAGACAGCCACATACTGTAGTACATTTTGAACTGCATGAAGTAGCCTATTGATTCAATGCCTGAACTAAAAAAAAACAAAAACAAACAAACAAAGCCAGAAAATAAATTAAATTTAGAAAAGAATAAACAGACGACTTGTGTCAGCCATATGGACACATTTAAGTCTCTTTTCCCTAAAGGCCAATTATTTGTATATCTATACATAGTAAACACTGAGACTGTGAGTTTTGTGTTCCAACCCAGTTATTTTGATGAACGCTCGATTCAACCTGATTATGAGGCCCATGCATATCCCACCCCCCCATGGGGCTCATTGGCAGGGTGGAGCTGGAGGGATCGTCTGGGGGTTTGGACCACATCTGGCTATAGAACGTCGCAGTCCCGCCCCCTTTTATGACGACGCCAGGCCCAGGAAATAGTTTCCAATGCATTTTTCCCATAGACATTTCAAAACGTATTTATTTAAAGACCTTATAAGCGTCGTACAAAGCCAACTCTTGTCGTGACAAATCATGACAACAAACACAATATTTTGGACCAAACAAATAATTACAAAGAAGAAAAACAACAAAAAAAGTGTTGTAACCTGCCGTTTTCTTCTTCTTTCTAATTATTTGTTCAGCCCGAAAAATTTTGTTTGTTGTCATGATTTGTCACGACAAGAGTTGGCTTTGTCCGCGGCGTAAACGTCTTTAAATAAATACTTTCTGAAAAGTCTATGAGGAAAATGAACAGGAATTTCTTTTCCGGGTCTCTCGAGGGGGCTGCAACGCTCTATAGGGACCCTGGTCTAAATTATACTCTCTCTCTCTCTCTCTCTCTCTCTCTCTCTCTCTCTCTCTCTCTCTCTCTCTCTCTCTCTCTCTCTCTCTCTCTCTCTCTCTCTCTCTCTCTCTCTCTCTCTCTCTCTCTCTCTCTCTCTCTCTCTCTCTCTCTCTCTCTCTCTCTCTCTCTCTCTTCTCTCTCTCTCTCTCTCTCTCTCTCTCTCTCTCTCTCTCTCTCTCTCTCTCTCTCTCTCTCTCTCTCTCTCTCTCTCTCTCTCTCACTTATTTTGTTTTATGCATCCTGTCATTTTATATTTTTATATGATTGTTTCCTTTGCTTGATATTTTGTTTAAACTATAAGCATGTTGAATTGCCTTGTTGTTTAAATGTGCAACAATTAACCAGGCAATTCAATTTAGCAGCTATACAAATACAATTGCCCTGCCTTGCCTCAGTTTTTTTTCTTTGTCCTACAGCAGCACTATATGGTCAAGTATTGTATTGTCAGGAACTGCAAAAACAGCAGCAACTATTTTGAGGACAGGAGTTTGGGAGGTATTTTGGAATTGCTTACATGTGAAAGAAACCATGGGGCATTAAAAAAAAGGGAAAGGTAGGCCTACATGATGTACAGTACATGTTCTACACTATTCTTCCTTTGTACTGGGCAGAAACCTGCAGATGAAGGTTTGATGGATGCATTTTTACATGTTAAGGGCAGCTTGTGACTGTCTTTCCGATTGTCTTATGAGTTGGGTTGGCTGGGTTCTATTTCATGCCTGCATGATGTCAGTGTGACATTGTCTGATAAAGGGTCTATAAAGACCCCTAGGCTCTATTAGGCTATAGTATGCAATATACCGTCTGAAATTGAGGGACATAGGCCTTCTGTATTGAGTGCTTTGGTGATGGCAGTAAACAGAGAGAAGCTTTCCGTGTCTGAGTTCGCTGATTATTGAAATGCTTTGACACATGATGAATCCACGGTTGCTTTAGTAGCCTGGCTCGATCCCCACTGTGTTGTCCAAGCATTGTGGGATAACACATACTTTGCCCAAAACAGCAGCCACTATTGCACATGTGAGTAGAGTTATAAAAAAAGAAGAAAAAATAAATAATAAATCACATTCTTAACTTATAGTCCGGCAGCCGGGGGTGTGGAGTGGGGAATTTGGTATATAGTTTTTTGTATTGGCCTAAAATATTGTCTATATACATACATTCATGAATCCACTTGCTGACCGGCTGTCGGTATTGAGCTATTTTTTTTATTATAGGGGTTTATTCAGAATCATGAAAACCCCCTAGTTTGACATGTCACATACTACATAAAGCATAATGAAATTTTGAAAATCTTGCCGTATAGGTTGTTAATGTTATGGTCATGTATAGCCCTATCAAAATAATTGTTCAATACTGACAGCCGGTCAGAAAGTGGATTCATGAATGTATGTATGTAGGCTATATAGATAATATTTTAGGCAAATAAAATAAAAACTATATACCAAATGTCCCACTTACCCACAGACATGTGGGTAATCACCAATCTGCAGAGTTCTGTTTCTGCCAACTAGGTGACAGACAGACAGACAGACAGACAGACAGACAGACAGACAGACAGACAGACAGACAGACAGACAGACAGACAGACAGACAGACAGACAGACAGACAGACAGACAGTTTCACAAGGGTCAAACTTACGGTCATATTTTCCAGTGAATCATTACGCACCCCCCCCCCCCCCCCCAACAAACAAACAAACAAACCCAAAAAACAACTAATTTGTTCTGTTGAAAGTTTTGCTGTGTCTGACAGACCATGGTAAAAGGACCCATCTGCAATACCCTCATGACCCCACCAGAGGGCTGCAACCCACACACACTAGGGGAATGCTGCTCAATATCACAGGCTATGATTTATTATGTACAGTTCTACTACTGTGTTGTTATAGGCTTTCATTATAGAGTTATAACATGTTGAATGGACCTTTTAGTACAGTATATTTAACAGTACATTAACACAGTTTACAACTTAAAATGTTGTCAGGGTCCAGGGTGTATTACAGTTTTAACATGGCAAATTGATTTTAATTTATATGGTCTATACTCTATAGTATTGAGCCCTTGTTTGAGCAATTATATCTCATTGTTCATTAGAAAAGAAAATATTTTTGTATTAGTATGTTATTAGTAGGTGTTAGAGTTATATATGCCAGATTTATATTCTGTTGCTCGTGTTGTAAACTGAAACACGCCACTTGGGACTATAGACTGGTCTCATGTGACACATTTCATGTAATGTGACAAATTCCTCTTTCAACAATATCTCACGTCTGTTGAATCGGTGCAATCAAAATGATTTCAAAATGCTCAAACACAACATGAATAATACCCCTTTCACAACAACGCTCGACCGTTTCTGCAAACATTTGATTGCTACAAATGTTTTTCACATAGCCCGGACGCCAGTCAGTAAAGACAGGACTCCTGCAGTGTTGTGAGTGACAGTGATGCGTCATGTCAGACAGTGGGTCTGATTTCAAGACCCTCTATGTTTTCATCTTGACAATGATTTCTCTGTGCTTTTTGTCCATGCATGCAGTGATGTCCTCCCACCTTACACCCATCCTAGAAAGTGTCAGGCTGGGTTTCCTACCCAGGGCCCACAAACTTTGGAAGATAGCCAGTTAGAATGTAATATGACTGATGCATCTTCATCACATTGTAACAATCGCCCTCTTCACAGCAAGGCAAATTGTTAACTAAGGAATAAATAAGCGGGACCGTAGGGTTAACTCTTAACACTTTATAGGGATACTCAAAAGTTGTATTATTACAGGTAAACAGTGCACATCACCATGACGTCTTTCCCTGTCTCTGTCCCTACTAAATAATAAACAAACAAGAAAACAAACTCAAACCAACAATCAATGATTACATTCAAACCCCCCTCCCACTCCAAACCAGTCCCAAAGTCAGCGGAACGCAACTGCGCTTCGAACTAAACAATTAATAAAGACCGCATCCGTCCTCCTCTTCCAACGAGGCGCGTGCACGCGAGAGTCTGTATAATAGTTCAATCCAACGCAATGAACGACACGCGTGGGGTACCCCTTAGTATTTATAATCCTTCAAGAACACTTTGGAATGATCTCACCGGTCACAGCAGCTCTGTTAGCCTCCAACCGCCGGCAGATATAGATTCCAACGTCGACCCCCGACGGCAGCAACAAGCGCGATGCTTTACCCGACGGGCACGACTGTTCTCCAAATGTTACGGCTGCAGATAAATGCGTTTAAGCTTTACTAACGGTTCAAACGCTATCTGGCGCCTGGAGCTCCTCTTCTCCTCCGTGCAGGCCTACACCCTGTTTGTTTGGGAGATCTCTCCCGTGTGTCACTTCCTACCTAAGTAAACTTGGGTGGTGGCATCAATCACTGACACCTGTCAATCACCCTTGTACCAGTCCCGTTACCTTTCATATATGAATAAGAAAGAATAAGACTCTCACAACCCACATGTTACATAGCTCTCGACAATAAATAACATGTACAGAAAATAAAACAGAACAACATTAATAATGTGCTTTTGTCACAGTCCCCCCCCCCCCAGCTGGAAGCTAATTCTCCAAGTCCTCCCAAAGGAGGGTTTGAGGTTGACCACATTAAACAGTTCCGCTTTAACAATCTTTCCGTTCCATTAGGTAAATTCCAGGGCCTATCTGACTCGTCTTATAACTGAACCTGACCACTTCGGGGGCACTAGCTTTGACGAGTATGCAGATGCTTTTGGGAGTGGAGAAGTTCTCGCCCAGTCCAAAGTGTCTGGCTGGAACTGCGCATTGTTCCGCCAGGTTTCATACTTGGCTTTTCTGGCCTGAGATCCCCCCACCCCTCGTTGAACTTCTCTGACCATGGCCCACCTGGTGCTGTAGTCAATGGTGACCTGCAGCATCGTGTTTCTTCTCCCGCATCTCGAGACCGGCCCCGTCGGGTCGATCACAAGGACAGGTGGTGCCTGGTCTCCTTGAGTGGGCTGCAACCTACCGGTTGGCTCGCTGTTCTCTGGCCTGCCCCGCTGACACACGTGACATCTGGCGATGTACTCCCACACGTCTCTGCGGATCGTTGGCCACCAGGACACTTCAAGGATCCGGAGAAGAGTCCTCAGCCGACCAGGATGACCACTAGTCCGACAGTCATGGAACTGTTCCAGGAAAGGATGTGTCAGGTCTTCCGGTACCACCACCTGATACTTCTGTCTAGAGCCGTTGGTCGACCGCCTACGATACAGGATTCCCTGGATCTCCTCATAGCTCATGCGGCCCGTTCGCTGGTCGGACGGGTCCAGATCTTCCCGTAGACGGATGAGTTTAGGATCCGCACGCTGAACCTCCTTTAGGCCTTCCAGGGTTAACCCTGACGGCCACCTCTGGATCAGGCATTCCACCTCAGGTGGGACACCTCGACCCCGAGACCCTGGAGTGGCACCACCACCACCTCTTGATGGCGGAAACTCACCCTTGACCTGCTGCACCAGTTTGACGTCCGCGTGTGCCAACTGAGCCCCCTTCCTCGTCTCCTTTTTGAGTCCTTTGTTACCGCCTTGTCTATTAGCCTTCTTGGTGCTGGAGGGACGGCCATGGGAGTCCAGATGGTAGGGAGCGCTGGTGGGACAACCGTGAGGGTTAGGCAGAGTGTTGGACCCTAGGTGTGATGCACTGGCTCTTTTTATTTTCAACGCTTCACTGTTCCATTTCTCGTCAATCCTCATAAAACAGTTTTTCTGTACCTGCTCTACTGAGTTCTTGACGAGAATCTCCATTTCTGCCATTCCGCGATCCACGTACCCTCTTAGGACTTCTTCCCTATTAAAAGTACTCTCCATGGACATCTCGAACTCACCCTGCACACACTGCACCTGGTTTTTGAGGATTTGCAGCTCCTTCCTAATTAAGGCCAGCTCCACAGTAATAGTAGTGCCCTCACTTCTCTCCATGTTTTTTTGTTGTTGTTTTTTGCAGTGTATATTTCTTGTTCGATCTTGGCTTTTTTTTTTTTACAGTGTACTATTTTACCCTTTTTACAACAATTATCCCCATATTGTTTTAACCCGCAGTCCCCGTATGGGCCACCACCTGTAACAATCGCCCTCTTCACAGCAAGGCAAATTGTTAACTAAGGAATAAATAAGCGGGACCGTAGGGTTAACTCTTAACACTTTATAGGGATACTCAAAAGTTGTATTATTACAGGTAAACAGTGCACATCACCATGACGTCTTTCCCTGTCTCTGTCCCTACTAAATAATAAACAAACAAGAAAACAAACTCAAACCAACAATCAATGATTACATTCAAACCCCCCTCCCACTCCAAACCAGTCCCAAAGTCAGCGGAACGCAACTGCGCTTCGAACTAAACAATTAATAAAGACCGCATCCGTCCTCCTCTTCCAACGAGGCGCGTGCACGCGAGAGTCTGTATAATAGTTCAATCCAACGCAATGAACGACACGCGTGGGGTACCCCTTAGTATTTATAATCCTTCAAGAACACTTTGGAATGATCTCACCGGTCACAGCAGCTCTGTTAGCCTCCAACCGCCGGCAGATATAGATTCCAACGTCGACCCCCGACGGCAGCAACAAGCGCGATGCTTTACCCGACGGGCACGACTGTTCTCCAAATGTTACGGCTGCAGATAAATGCGTTTAAGCTTTACTAACGGTTCAAACGCTATCTGGCGCCTGGAGCTCCTCTTCTCCTCCGTGCAGGCCTACACCCTGTTTGTTTGGGAGATCTCTCCCGTGTGTCACTTCCTACCTAAGTAAACTTGGGTGGTGGCATCAATCACTGACACCTGTCAATCACCCTTGTACCAGCCCCGTTACCTTTCATATATGAATAAGAAAGAATAAGACTCTCACAACCCACATGTTACATAGCTCTCGACAATAAATAACATGTACAGAAAATAAAACAGAACAACATTAATAATGTGCTTTTGTCACAACATGACCCAAGATAGAGTGTGTTTAGAAGAAAACGCTAAACGATGGAAATGGCCTATATGTGGGGAGTTGCATCATGATTGTACAACCTACGCATTTTTTATTGTACAACCTACGGTCCAAGAGTTATACTGTAGGTTAAGTGGCCTGTTATAGCACCAAGGAGAGATGGATTAAAAAAACGCCAACCGGTCCAAAGGTTCCAGAGATTAGCTGCTGGCAGGCACACGGACACACACATGGACAAGGGCGAAAACAGTCGCCAGCCTTCGACTATTACAGCACAAAAATGGCTGAGGCTCTCAGTCCTGTAAGGTAAATGTTGTGGGTCACTGGGCTGCTCCATTGATTAAATAGGGGTGGGCAGAGGTCACTGCCTCCGACCTCTGGCTGAGACTACAGATAATAATAATAATAGTAATAGTAATAGTAATAGTAATAATAATAATAATAATAATAATAATAATAATAATAATAATAATAATAATAATAATTAAACACTGCATTGTGATTGTGTAACAATCGACATAGATGAAGTGGCGAGGCGGGGTGAACTGGCACCACGGGTAACCTCTCTGCCTAAGGAATTTGGAGAGTAACCACTTGAGCCCTAGCATCCCTATTCTGTGGGGAAACAAAAATAGCAGCTGAAAGCTCTCACAAGCTTTATGTAGTTTGGCTATGTGGGACGGGTGGAGGACGGATGATTTAAGCAGTCACACCTGGCCTGAGTCAAACTATTATTGGACCCGAAGCTGGTTGTGGCTCCATATATTGTGCATGGAGGTGATACGTACATACGCCCATCATCTCCACGATGATGGGCAGATCGAGCCACTGTCCGGACAGAGCACTCCTCTGTGAATTTCTCATATAGCAATGCAGTGTTTTCCATCTAATATCAAGCATGGCGAGCAGCATACATGTTTATGTGTAGTTTCATGCAATAAAATGTGTTTTGTGACCTGAAACCGTCGCCTATCCTAGAACTGAGACCTAGTAGGCCTACTGTACATGCCAAGACTGCTCATACGTGGTATGGTACTGTTCTGTAAGTAAGACGTTCATGCTTACTTAGATCATTGTTCATTTAATAATTTGTTTAAAACAGAACTCCATAATTTGTTTTAGTGAGTAAAATGTTTTTTTGTCCAATCGTGTATGTACCTGTAAATACAATAATGAACACAACTGCCATATTTGGAGGTCTTCTAAGTCAGTTCCATCGATCTAGAACACAACCGATGCTCTTAAACATGGGTCGCGAATTCTATCTATTTCCCATTCGAATTACAGACCTGTAAAGGGTCTATTTGGATTCCCCTCAGGGAACCCTAAGGACCCTGGACCGCACTTTGAGTACCACTGATGAAACAATGCTACTATCTCTATCTATACTTTGCTGAGGGTGTACAGTATAATAATAAGTGCAATGCTCTGTTTAGCAGCCACCAATATGACAGAGACAGTCTCCATGGTACTGAACTACAGGAAGGTATGTCTGTCTTTGGGCTCCACCCGTTGGTCAATATGCATAACTGCATAATCAAATGAATGAGCAATGTTTGGATATAGTAGCTATACTTTTCTGGGTATCGTTGCTGTCGGGCAGAATTTCTGCCCGCCAGAAAACTATTATCTCCATATTGTAACGTAACGTTTAGTTTTTTTTCATAATTGAATGCCCCACTTCATACTACAGCTTCACACAAAAGCATTAAGTAGCAGATCTGCAAGCTCGAAAATGAGCTTCTCAGTCTGTCGATCTATAGTTAGCTATTGATCAATCAATAACATCAATGACATTAAATCACATTGTTGTATTAATACAAAAACAAAAAGTACAAATGAGATGTTGTTTCTCAAGGATCAAGGTTGTGTTTTATTGTCACATCTACAGGCACATACGAATAAAACATATTTTTGTTCGGCTTCTATGGGTACAAATAGCAAAAGTTCACATTGTGTTTCTCACACAGATAGCCTTGCTTGTATATTATATAGGCCTCCCTCCTAACAGCAGTGTTACATATTACCCAGACAAAACCGGCTGACAGCGGGATAATCTGCAGACCGTATTGTATCGCAGGCGATTAGATTGCACGCATCACTCCAAGGGACTTTTTCATTTTCCAAATGACTTCTCCCACCCGCACAAATTATGTAGGCGCATGATATCAAGTGTTAAATAAGCTTTGGGCCGAGGCTATCCATCCTTTTTTTGGCTGGATTGTAATGCCTGCTCCAGCATAAACATTGCATTCTCGCCCCTTAATGCAGGTAAACGATCTCTGAGGGGTATATCCGTGCACTCATTTTACTTTGTAATATCTGACTTTAAAGACATGCAGATAGCCTCTCACAAAGAGCAGATAGACTCTCTCAAGTGCATCCTGGCATGATAACAGTTGACTCTAAAAAATTCATGAGAAATGTTTGAGTAGGTGGATGCTTGCTTTCCAGGGATGAATGCTTGCAGGCAAGGCATTATATAATGTTCATCTGCCTGTGCTGTGCAGTGTGCACATAGGATATGAGATGATACGAGATGAGATATGATATAAATACTATGGTATTGTCTCACCCGCCAACTGGAGAGTGTGTAGTGGTTGAGGGTTGAAACACTATTGACCTCTCTTCCAGGCCAAGGCTTCATCCATTAGAAATTGATTATTATCGCGTCTTTGATGAATTTACAAACTGAACTCCCTGGGCAACCAGTGACTTCCGGGAAAGTCTGGATGGCAACCGAGGAGCGGTTGACGCTGGAGAGACAGCTGACCTCCAGGAAAGGCTGGCGGGGTAAGTCAAGACCCGAGCTTTAACAAAGTTAAAGATTCGACTAAGGTCAGCCATCCCCTAGCTCTTGTGACCTGAACGATTATCAACCCCTTCCACTTCCAGGCCAAGGCTTCATGCATTAGAAATGGATTCTAATCGCATCTTTGATGTATTTACAAACTGACCTTAATCTGTATCTTTAACCAGGTAAAACAGTCATTGAGATTCAGATATCTTTTCCAAGAGTGACCTGGCCAAGAGAGTAGATGGAAACACAATACAACTACACTACAATTCAATGTGTGAACACCAGTTAAAATCCAAAACAGAATCAAGAAGTAAAATGGTTAAGGTAACTAATTATCTCTCATGAAATCTCTTAAAACACCTGGTAAAGGGTAAAGGGCCTGCATTTCGAAATAATGATAAATAAATGAAGGAGCAGCATATTTAAAAGCCTGCTTGCCTAATTCCGTTTTACTCGAATCAGTATCCTAACGGGTATTTTGGTTTCTATACATAATCGTAGATTATACAACAGGTCGTTTTGAGGAAGCAATCTGATTGTTTGAAACAGCTTCTAGCCATTCCTTAAACCAGCGCAAAGGAACACCTACTCAAAACAAAGATTTCAGCTGTGTTTTTCTCCCAGAGCGCAGCAGACTCGGTGACTAGGCTAGCTATAGTTTCTTGGGACATTTGTGGTCGTAGTGGCTACATCTGTCACTACAACGCGATTATCTTAGTTTTAAGGGTAACTATTGTATAATTGCAATAATACACTCAAGGGTGTTCTTTATCGTCATTAATGCACTGCTGCGATGCCTTTCGGTCCGCAGGGCGAGTTGCTACGGCACCGCAGGCGTGTATTAATGACGATAAAGAACACCCTCTCGTGTAATATCTCTATATACTAGCGGACCTAGTACAGAGCCATGGGGGACCCCGGTCGACTAAAGCAGTGGTTTCATGACCCCCAAATTGACACAAATTAATTAGCCCGCGGACCCCATTTTGAAGAGATATGCCAGGGACCCACAAAAGAGAAGATTTTTACACCATTTTTACACAATTTTTCAAGAATTTTACGACAGGTAACAGTGATTCTCAACCCGTATAATTTCAAGGACCCTCAGTTTGACATGCATTAGTTTACGGACCCCCATTTAATAGCATTTATATATCTGAGACCCCAATTTATATTTTAAAATCAATGTTAATTTAACTCGATTTAGTTCCATTTGTACACTCTCAGAGTTATACCCATAAGGGTCCATTTGGTTCCAAACTTTAATTTAGCTGGGGACCCCCTGGAACCCCCTCAAGGACCCCTGGGGGTCCCCCAACCCCACTTTGAGAACCAATGAACTACAGTAGTAACTAAAGTTTTCAAATTATTGTAAAAAGCACATTAGTAGTGCAGTAGAAGTAAAATAATTGGAAATTGGAAAAACTCAAAGTAAAAGTACCTCTTGCACTTGAGTAAATGTTATACTTTCCACCACTGCGTGGATGGGATGTCCAAAGCCTTCCCAAATGTTATGCTGTGTATATTTGGCAAATTATCATATGAAGGTTTCCACCCGACAATAAAGACAATAAATGTTTTTAGACACAAATAAAGAACTAAAAATAAATATATTTTGGCCGTAAGTAGCTACTTCTTGGTTTTGTAGTGCAGTGCACAAAATAAAGAAGAAGAAAAACAAAACAAAGACAGCTCGTTTGAGTAGCACATTTAAGAAGAAAAAAATAACAAGACACAGGACAAAAAAATAAATGTTCACATTTATTTTCCTTTTTGTTTGAAAGGAGGGACACCATCACAGAGCCCAAAGAATTACCCAAAACTAAGGAAAAGTTAAATTTCATGATACTGTAGTAAAAAATGGCTTATTGGTTAGTCGGCTTGGTGGGCGTGTGCTCTGGGTTCTCCGCTGGCTATGCTGCCGCCCTTTCATCCGGACACAAGTCTAAAAAAAAATATACATTTAGAATTAAATAAAAATAAATAACAGTGAAACAAAATGTTGAACTATTTTGCAAATAAACGTTCACAATAGTCAAATACTTAAATAAATAAATAAATGTTTCATGTTTTTTTTGTAATTTAATGTAAAGGTGTGTCACACATCTAAAATAATAATTAGGCTATTCAAAATTTAAAAAATTATATTTCGTTTGGTCAAAATATATCTTGAGCAAAAATGTGTTTCCGGGTATCCAATGTTACGCCAAGTGTATATTGAGTCTGACCTGAGACCCCTCCAATGTGATATTCAGGATGCATATTCAGACACCCGGCTTGTTGCTTAAACCTCTCCAGCAAAGGGGCATCTAGTTGTCCTGTTCGTGCTGCAAAGAATCGAAGAGAGGACGAGGAAGAAGAGAGAGAGATTTAGGTACCATCCCTTGGTCTCTCCATCATATTCATCTATAAACCTAATCATTTACTATGAACTTGTATTTCATGTCAGTCACACTTCATGTCAGTCAGTCTGACATAAAGTCTGTCAGTCACGCCTCGTGAGTCGTAACCCGCTCCATATATGGCCGTCTCCATATATGAAGATCACGACACTGTCCTCATCAAAAGAGTGGATCATATAATCTGCATATGACCGATAACCTCAAACACTTAGATCTCCATATACGGAGCTGACCTGTTCTGACATTCCGTATGTTGATCCATCCCCACCCGTCCTTCATCTTTGATGTCTCCCTTTTGACTGATACCTGCAGCTGCCCGGCCCTACCTGGGCCGTAACTGGGCGATAACTGGGCTGGTCCAAGGCCCCGCCTGGCCCTACTAATTAGCACACATTACACCCTACCTGGCCCGAAAATGTCAATAATTTCTTCCTTTTTTTTATAATTAAAAAAGGTCCATATGGGCATTTCCAGACCTGTAGTTTTAGCTCCTTGCCCTCAGGGCGTCTTACTGGTATAGAGGTGTGTGTCACTCACTCCAGAGGAACATGTAGCGTCCCTCTGTCTCTCCATCATCTATAATCCTAATCATATAGAGGTGTGCCGCACTCACTCCAGAGGAACAGGTAGCGTCCCTCTGTCTCTCCATCATCTATAATCCTAATCATATAGAGGTGTGTGTCACTCACTCCAGAGGAACAGGTAGCGTCCCTGTCTCTCCATCATCTATAATCCTAATCATATAGAGGTGTGTGTCACTCACTCCAGAGGAACAGGTAGCGTCCCTCTGTCTCTCCATCATCTATAATCCTAATCATATAGAGGTGTGTGTCACTCACTCCAGAAGAACATGTAGCGTCCCTCTGTCTCTCCATCATCTATAATCCTAATCATATAGAGGTGTGTGTCACTCACTCCAGAGGAACAGGTAGCGTCCCTCTGTCTCTCCATCATCTATAATCCTAATCATATAGAGGTGTGCCGCACTCACTCCAGAGGAACAGGTAGCGTCCCTCTGTCTCTCCATCATCTATAATCCTAATCATATAGAGGTGTGCCGCACTCACTCCAGAAGAACATGTAGCGTCCCTTGGGCTTTCCGTCAGGCAGCAGGATAGTGGACAGTGTCAGCATGCAGTCAGCACACGTCTCGTAGTACGTCCCCTCGTGGGTGGTTGTCTGGACGTTGACTGTGGACACACACCAACATGAGATTAACTGTAGACAACACACATTAACACACACATGTAGTGATTGGAGGTTTATACTATATTTTACAGTATATTAGTAAATGATAGCATTGTATTAGGCTACATACACGTGGTGTGACTGGAGGTTTCGCAGAAACTTCCGTGGGCCACACCCTGCATACACTGGTCCTCGTGGTTCTCCTGCTTCCTACAAACAACAAATGTAAATTATTATTTAATGATATCCTAATAAGACAAAGATTAATTAGTGATTTTCGTTTATTGTGTTAAATGAAACGCTCACGATAATCACAATATTTTAATTTATACAGCTTGGTTACAAATGTAAACTTCTTGTGTTCATATTTGGAAGCCTCGGTAATGTCAATAAATCAGTTGTGAGAGGCCTGCAGATTACAGGAATGTCCAAGCCGAGAGCTAAGGCCTAAGGCATAAAAAAAAAAAGATGTTAAATGTGTGTATGTGTGTGTCATGTGCGTGCGTGCGTGCGTGCGTGCGTGCGTGCGTGCGTGCGTGCGTGCGTGCGTCTCTCACAGTCGGTCGGCCCAACGGACGGTCAGAACTCTGCCAGAAGACGCAGCCAGTTCTATCCAGGAGCTCTTCACTATGGCCAGCTCATTGATCAGGCTGGGCTGGTCCGACACTGCGACATTCAGCACCCATTTACCGAAGATCTGCACCCACACAAACACCACTGTTCATTTTGACAGCACATTTTTATTTAGTTGGAGTCAAAGGACCCCCTTATCCCTTATTATGCCTAAACTTCTTCTTTTTCTTTTTTTTTAATTGTTCAACTAGCTGATCTACATCGTCGCTTTGTAATCTTGTAGTTACTTATAGGTAAAATGTTTTTGAAAATATAAAAGAAAGGCAAAGAAGTTTAGGGATAATGAGTAAGGCACTGACGAAAATAGTTTACAGTATACCACTGACCACCACAACTCAATTAACCACGCACGCACGCACACACGCACGCACGCACGCACGCACGCACGCACGGATGCTGTCATTATGCCTTATTTGAATTCCACACTCGGTTGCATGCTGAAAGAAGCTGCACTGCGACTGTGAGCTTGTAGATTATAGTATAGCTTTTATTTTGTTTCACTAAATTGTCTTCTACTTGTAAGTTGTAACAGATCAGTATTTCTGATACTTTTACTTAAGTCAAACATTTGAGTACTTAACACTGGTGTGGATGTGTGTATAGATCACCATCATCATCATCATCATCATCATCATCATCATCATCATCATCATTATCATCATCATCATCATCATCATCATCTTCAGTACTCACGGGGCTATTGTTGTCCAACACCAGGGGTTTCAACAGATTCTTGCAGTGGTCCTGGGACTGGGTGGAACCCAGCGTGGCATGGAGGGCAAGCAGGGTGGCAACCGCAACCAGCCATGCAGCAGCCATGGTCTCTCACACACACAGACACAAAGACACACAGACAAACTGGTAGTAGTTGCAATATAACGTCACAGATACAAACAGACACACTGGCACCGGTGGCGCTAATGTCAGAACAGCTATAGGCAACTCTACGACACTGACCAAAAGTTGTGGGAGGAGGAGAGATTATGCAACAGTGGGCCGGGCCACGACTCAACCTCAACCACAACCACAACCACAACCACGCACGCACGCACGCACGCACGCACGCACGCACGCACGCACGCACGCACGCACGCACGCACGCACGCACGCACGCACACACACACACACACACACACACACACACACACACACACAGCCCCTCTCCCAGGATGATTGCACAGCACACACACACACACTCTCACAGCCCCTCTCCCAGGACGATTGCACAGCACACACACACACACACACACACACACACACACACACACACACACACACACACACACACACACACACACACACACACACACACACACACACACACACACATCTTCTAGCCATTCCTTAAACCAGCGCAAAGGAACACCTACTCAAAACAAAGATTTCAGCTGTATGTGTTTTTCTCCCAGAGCGCAGCAGACTCGGTGACTAGGCTAGCTATAGTTTCTTGGGACATTTGTGGTCGTAGTGGCTACATCTGTCACTACAACGCGATTATCTTAGTTTTAAGGGTAACTATTGTATAATTGCAATAATACACTCAAGGGTGTTCTTTATCGTCATTAATGCACTGCTGCGATGCCTTTCGGTCCGCAGGGCGAGTTGCTACGGCACCGCAGGCGTGTATTAATGACGATAAAGAACACCCTCTCGTGTAATATCTCTACTATACTAGCGGACCTAGTACAGAGCCATGGGGGACCCCGGTCGACTACAGCAGTGGTTTCATGACCCCCAAATTGACACAAATTAGCCCACGGACCCCCATTTGAAGAGATATGCCAGGGACCCACAAAAGAGAAGATTTTTACACCATTTTTACACAATTTTTCAAGAATTTTACGACAGGTAGCAGTGATTCTCAACCCGTATAATTTCAAGGACCCTCAGTTTGACATGCATTAGTTTACGGACCCCCATTTAATAGCCTTTCTATATCTGAGACCCCAATTTATATTTTAAAATCAATGTTAATTTAACTCGATTTAGTTCCATTTGTACACTCTCAGAGTTATACCCATAAGGGTCCATTTGGTTCCAAACTTTAATTTAGCTGGGGACCCCCGGGAACCCCCTAAAGGACCCCTGGGGGTCCCCCAACCCCACTTTGAGAACCAATGAACTACAGTAGTAACTACAGTTTTCAAATTATTGTAAAAAGCACATTAGTAGTGCAGTAGAAGTAAAATAATTGGAAATTGGAAAAACTCAAAGTAAAAGTACCTCTTGCACTTGAGTAAATGTTATACTTTCCACCACTGCGTGGATGGGATGTCCAAAGCCTTCCCAAATGTTATGCTGTGTATATTTGGCAAATTATCATATGAAGGTTTCCACCCGACAATAAAGACAATAAATGTCTTTATTGTTACAAATAAAGAGCTAAAAATAAACATATTTTCTTATTTACTTCTTGGTTTTGTAGTGCAGTGCACAAAATAAAGAAGAAGAAAAACAAAACAAAGACAGCTCGTTTGAGTAGCACATTTAAGAAGAAAAAAATAACAAGACACAGGACAAAAAAATAATGTTCACATTTATTTTCCTTTTTGTTTGAAAGGAGGGACACCATCACAGAGCCCAAAGAATTACCCAAAACTAAGGAAAAGTTACATTTCATGATACTGTAGTAAAAAATGGCTTATTGGTTAGTCGGCTTGGTGGGCGTGTGCTCTGGGTTCTCCGCTGGCTATGCTGCCGCCCTTTCATCCGGACACAAGTCTAAAAAAAAAAGTATACATTTAGAATTAAATAAAAATAAATAACAGTGAAACAAAATGTTGAACTATTTTGCAAATAAACGTTCACAATAGTCAAATACTTAAATAAATAAATAAATGTTTCATGTTTGTTTTGTAATTTAATGTAAAGGTGTGTCACACATCTAAAATAATAATTAGGCTATTCAAAATTTAAAAAAATATATTTCGTTTGGTCAAAATATATCTTGAGCAAAAATGTGTTTCCGGGTATCTATTAAATGTTACGCCAAGTGTATATTGAGTCTGACCTGAGACCCCTCCAATGTGATATTCAGGATGCATATTCAGACACCCGGCTTGTTGCTTAAACCTCTCCAGCAAAGGGGCATCTAGTTGTCCTGTTCGTGCTGCAAAGAATCGAAGAGAGGAGGAGGAAGAAGAGAGAGAGATTTAGGTACCTTCCCTTGGTCTCTCCATCATATTCATCTATAAACCTAATCATTTACTATGAACTTGCATTTCATGTCAGTCACACTTCATGTCAGTCAGTCTGACATAAAGTCTGTCAGTCACGCCTCGTGAGTCGTAACCCGCTCCATATATGGCCGTCTC
Source organism: Electrona antarctica (assembly GCF_951216825.1). NCBI lineage: Eukaryota > Metazoa > Chordata > Actinopteri > Myctophiformes > Myctophidae > Electrona > Electrona antarctica. The sequence goes on along the minus strand of NC_136792.1, from coordinate 33,449,585 downwards.
CATATATGAAGATCACGACACTGTCCTCATCAAAAGAGTGGATCATATAATCTGCATATGACCGATAACCTCAAACACTTAGATCTCCATACGGAGCTGACCTGTTCTGACATTCCGTATGTTGATCCATCCCCACCCGTCCTTCATCTTCGATGTCTCCCTTTTGACTGATACCTGCAGCTGCCCGGCCCTACCTGGGCCGTAACTGGGCGATAACTGGCCCCGCCTGGCCCTACTAATTAGCACACATTTTACACCCTACCTGGCCCGAAAATGTCAATAATTTCTTTATTTTTTTTATAATTAAAAAAGGTCCATATGGGCATTTCCAGACCTGTTGTTTTAGCTCCTTGCCCTCAGGGCGTCTTACTGGTATAGAGGTGTGTGTCACTCACTCCAGAGGAACAGGTAGCGTCCCTCTGTCTCTCCATCATCTATAATCCTAATCATATAGGAGGTATGCCGCACTCACTCCAGAGGAACAGGTAGCGTCTCTCTGTCTCTCCATCATCTATAATCCTAATCATATAGAGGTGTGCCGCACTCACTCCAGAGGAACAGGTAGCGTCCCTCTGTCTCTCCATCATCTATAATCCTAATCATATAGAGGTGTGTGTCACTCACTCCAGAGGAACATGTAGCGTCCCTCTGTCTCTCCATCATCTATAATGCTAGTCATATAAAGGTGTGCCGCACTCACTCCAGAAGAACATGTAGCGTCCCTTGGGCTGTCCGTCAGGCAGCAGGCTAGTGGACAGTGTCAGCATGCAGTCAGCACACGTCTCGTAGTACGTCCCCTCGTGGGTGGTTGTCTGGCCCATGATGTTGACTGTGGACACACACCAACATGAGATTAACTGTAGACAACACACATTAACACACACACGTAGTGATTGGAGGTTTATACTATATTTTACAGTATATTAGTAAATGATAGCATTGTATTAGACAGTAGGCTACATACACGTGGTGTGACTGGAGGTTTCGCAGAAACTTCCGTGGGCCACACCCTGCATGCACTGGTCCTCGTAGTTCTCCTGCTTCCTACAAACAACAAATGTAAATGATTATTAAATGATATCCTAATAAGACAAAGATTAATTAGTGATTTTCATTTATTGTGTTAAATAAAACGCTCACGATAATCACAATATTTTAATTTATACAGCTTGGTTACATATGTAAACTTCTTGTGTTCATATTTGGAAGCCTCGGTAATGTCAATAAATCAGTTGTGAGAGGCCTGCAGATTACAGGAATGTCCAAGCCGAGAGCTAAGGCCTAAGGCATCAATTGGCAAAATTCTGTTCAGTGTAATTAAGATAATTCAGATAATTGGCAGCCGCCATATATGAGGAGGCGATACTTCCTGTAGCCGTGATCTGTATCCTGAAAAACTTGACTTTTCCAAGTATGTGCATCTACTATTGTTTGTGTTCAACAATTTCTTGTTTAATGTGAAGTTTGACTGTGAACAAAAAAAAAAGATGTTAAATGTGTGTATGTGTGTGTGTGTGTGTGTCGTGTGCGTGCGTGCGTGCGTGCGTGCGTGCGTGCGTGCGTGCGTGCGTGCGTGCGTGCGTGCGTGCGTGCGTCTCTCACAGCCGGTCGGCCCAACGGACGGTCAGAACTCTGCCAGCAGACGCAGCCAGTTCTATCCAGGAGCTCTTCAGCATGGCCAGCTCATTGGTCAGGCTGGGCTGGTCCGACACTGCGACATTCAGCACCCATTTACCGAAGATCTGCACCCACACAAACACCACTGTTCATTTTGACAGCACATTTTTATTTAGTTGGAGACAAATGACCCCCTTATCCCTTATTATCCCTAAACTTCTTCTTTTTCTTTTTTTTTAATTGTTCAACTAGCTGATCTACATCGTCGCTTTGTAATCTTGTAGATTGGTTACTTATAGGTAAAATGTTTTTGAAAATGTAAAAGAAAGGCAACGCACGCACGCACGCACGCACGCACGCACGCACGCACGCACGCACGCACGCACGGATGCTGTCATTATGCCTTATTTGAATTCCACACTCGGTTGCATGTTGAAAATAGCTGCACTGCGACTGTGAGCTTGTAGATTATAGTAGTTTCACTAAATTGTCTTCTACTTGTAAGTTGTAACAGATCAGTATTTCTGATACTTTTACTTAAGTCAAACATTTGAGTACTTAACACTGGTGTGGATGTATGTATAGATCACCATCATCATCATCATCATCATCATCATCATCATCATCATCATCATCATCATCATCATCATCATCATCATCAGTACTCACGGGACTATTGTTGTCCAACACCAGGGGTTTCAACAGATTCTTGCAGTGGTCCTGGGACTGGGTGGAACCCAGCGTGGCATGGAGGGCAAGCAGGGTGGCAACCGCAACCAGCCATGCAGCAGCCATGGTCTCTCACACACACAGACACAAAGACACACAGACAAACTGGTAGTAGTTGCAATATAACGTCACAGATACAAACAGACACACTGGCACCGGTGGCGCTAATGTCAGAACAGCTATAGGCAACTCTACGACACTGACCAAAAGTTGTGGGAGGAGGAGAGTTTATGCAACAGTGGGCGGGGCCACGACTCAACCACAACCACACGCACGCACGCACGCACACACACACACACACACACACACACACACACACACACACACACACACACACACACACACACACACACACACACACACACACACACACACACACACACACACACACACACACACACACACACACACAGCCCCTCTCCCAGGATGATTGCACAGCACACACACACACACTCTCACAGCCCCTCTCCCAGGACGATTGCACAGCACACACACACACACACACACACACACACACACACACACACACACACACACACACACACACACACACACACACACACACACACACACACACACACACACACACACACACACACACACACACACACATCTTCTAGCCATTCCTTAAACCAGCGCAAAGGAACACCTACTCAAAACAAAGATTTCAGCTGTATGTGTTTTTCTCCCAGAGCGCAGCAGACTCGGTGACTAGGCTAGCTAGTCACCGAGTGGTGACTAGCTACTACCAACTGTCATTACGCCCTACCAACTGTCATTAAGACATGCGAATCCCTTGACTCTTTCAAAACCGCTCTCAAAGGGCACCTACGGACGGCTGCAATTCGAAACTGGCCCCTGTAAAATCGGAATCCCTCAAACACGAACGCAAGGACAACACAAGAGACGGTCGCGGCCACACAGCCAACTCAAGGTATGGCCACTGAGCCAACTTGGGGACCCAACGCAAGGACAACACAAGAGACGGTCACGGCCACACAGCCAACTCAAGGTACGGCCACGGAGCCGACTTGGGGACCCAACGCAGCTCCTCCAAGGAAAACAAACAAATTAACGGAGCTGAACGTGAATCCCCCCCACCGCCCACACCTTTTTTTCCCCTCACTGTATATGTTTCTTTTCCCTTTTACCCTTTTTACCTCCTTTATGATGAATTCCTGTTCTGTCTATAGAAGTGTCTATTTGTACGTCTCTAAATGTTTTGATGATTTGAACATGGTGGACCCTATTGGAAACAAGTGTAATGCTTAATTGGGTCGTCCACTCACAGTTAACAGCCTTTGTATTGAGTTTGTGCTTGAAATGTACTGTAATTCTGCAAACTGTTAATAAGTTCTTCAATCAATCAAAAAAAAGCTATAGTTTCTTGGGACATTTGTGGTCGTAGTGGCTACATCTGTCACTACGACGCGATTATCTTAGTTTTAAGGGTAACTATTGTATAATTGCAATAATACACTCAAGGGTGTTCTTTATCGTCATTAATGCACTGCTGCGATGCCTTTCGGTCCGCAGGGCGAGTTGCTACGGCACCGCAGGCGTGTATTAATGACGATAAAGAACACCCTCTCGTGTAATATCTCTACTATACTAGCGGACCTAGTACAGAGCCATGGGGGACCCCGGTCGACTACAGCAGTGGTTTCATGACCCCCAAATTGACACAAATTAGCCCACGGACCCCCATTTGAAGAGATATGCCAGGGACCCACAAAAGAGAAGATTTTTACACCATTTTTACACAATTTTTCAAGAATTTTACGACAGGTAGCAGTGATTCTCAACCCGTATAATTTCAAGGACCCTCAGTTTGACATGCATTAGTTTACGGACCCCCATTTAATAGCATTTCTATATCTGAGACCCCAATTTATATTTTAAAATCAATGTTAATTTAACTCGATTTAGTTCCATTTGTACACTCTCAGAGTTATACCCATAAGGGTCCATTTGGTTCCAAACTTTAATTTAGCTGGGGACCCCCTGGAACCCCCTCAAGGACCCCTGGGGGTCCCCCAACCCCACTTTGAGAACCAATGAACTACAGTAGTAACTACAGTTTTAAAATTATTGTAAAAAGCACATTAGTAGTGCAGTAGAAGTAAAATAATTGGAAATTGGAAAAACTCAAAGTAAAAGTACCTCTTGCACTTGAGTAAATGTTATACTTTCCACCACTGCGTGGATGGGATGTCCAAAGCCTTCCCAAATGTTATGCTGTGTATATTTGGCAAATTATCATATGAAGGTTTCCACCCGACAATAAAGACAATAAATGTCTTTATTGTCACAAATAAAGAGCTAAAAATAAATATATTTTCTTATTTACTTCTTGGTTTTGTAGTGCAGTGCACAAAATAAAGAAGAAGAAAAACAAAACAAAGACAGCTCGTTTGAGTAGCACATTTAAGAAGAAAAAAATAACAAGACACAGGACAAAAAAATAAATGTTCACATTTATTTTCCTTTTTGTTTGAAAGGAGGGACACCATCACAGAGCCCAAAGAATTATCCAAAACTAAGGAAAAGTTAAATTTCATGATACTGTAGTAAAACATGGCTTATTGGTTAGTCGGCTTGGTGGGCGTGTGCTCTGGGTTCTCCGCTGGCTATGCTGCCGCCCTTTCATCCGGACACAAGTCTAAAAAAATATATACATTTAGAATTAAATAAAAATAAATAACAGTGAAACAAAATGTTGAACTATTTTGCAAATAAACGTTCACAATAGTCAAATACTTAAATAAATAAATGTTTCATGTTTTTTTTGTAATTTAATGTAAAGGTGTGTCACACATCTAAAATAATAATTAGGCTATTCAAAATTTAAAAAAATATATTTTGTTTGGTCAAAATATATCTTGAGCAAAAATGTGTTTCCGGGTATCCATTAAATGTTACGCCAAGTGTATATTGAGTCTGACCTGAGACCCCTCCAATGTGATATTCAGGATGCATATTCAGACACCCGGCTTGTTGCTTAAACCTCTCCAGCAAAGGGGCATCTAGTTGTCCTGTTCGTGCTGCAAAGAATCGAAGAGAGGAGGAGGAAGAAGAGAGAGAGATTTAGGTACCATCCCTTGGTCTCTCCATCATATTCATCTATAAACCTAATCATTTACTATGAACTTGCATTTCATGTCAGTCACACTTCATGTCAGTCAGTCTGACATAAAGTCTGTCAGTCACGCCTCGTGAGTCGTAACCCGCTCCATATATGGCCGTCTCCATATATGAAGAACACGACACTGTCCTCATCAAAAGAGTGGATCATATAATCTACATATGACCGATAACCTCAAACACTTAGATCTCCATATACAGAGCTGACCTGTTCTGACATTCCGTATGTTGATCCATCCCCACCCGTCCTTCATCTTCGATGTCTCCCTTTTGACTGATACTGTACCTGCAGCTGCCCGGCCCTACCTGGGCCGTAACTGGGCGATAACTGGGCTGGTCCAAGGCCCCGCCTGGCCCTACTAATTAGCACACATTACACCCTACCTGGCCCGAAAATGTCAATAATTTCTTTCTTTTTTTTATAATTAAAAAAGGTCCATATGGGCATTTCCAGACCTGTAGTTTTAGCTCCTTGCCCTCAGGGCGTCTTACTGGTATAGAGGTGTGTGTCACTCACTCCAGAGGAACATGTAGCGTCCCTCTGTCTCTCCATCATCTATAATCCTAATCATATAGAGGTGTGCCGCACTCACTCCAGAGGAACAGGTAGCGTCCCTCTGTCTCTCCATCATCTATAATCCTAATCATATAGAGGTGTGTGTCACTCACTCCAGAGGAACAGGTAGCGTCCCTGTCTCTCCATCATCTATAATCCTAATCATATAGAGGTGTGTGTCACTCACTCCAGAGGAACAGGTAGCGTCCCTCTGTCTCTCCATCATCTATAATCCTAATCATATAGAGGTGTGTGTCACTCACTCCAGAGGAACATGTAGCGTCCCTCTGTCTCTCCATCATCTATAATCCTAATCATATAGAGGTGTGCCGCACTCACTCCAGAAGAACATGTAGCGTCCCTCTGTCTCTCCATCATCTATAATCCTAATCATATAGAGGTGTGTGTCACTCACTCCAGAAGAACATGTAGCGTCCCTCTGTCTCTCCATCATCTATAATCCTAATCATATAGAGGTGTGTGTCACTCACTCCAGAGGAACAGGTAGCGTCCCTCTGTCTCTCCATCATCTATAATCCTAATCATATAGAGGTGTGCCGCACTCACTCCAGAAGAACATGTAGCGTCCCTTGGGCTGTCCGTCAGGCAGCAGGATAGTGGACAGTGTCAGCATGCAGTCAGCACACGTCTCGTAGTACGTCCCCTCGTGGGTGGTTGTCTGGCCGTTGATGTTGACTGTGGACACACACCAACATGAGATTAACTGTAGACAACACACATTAACACACACATGTAGTGATTGGAGGTTTATACTATATTTTACAGTATATTAGTAAATTATAGCATTGTATTAGGCTACATACACGTGGTGTGACTGGAGGTTTCGCAGAAACTTCCGTGGGCCACACCCTGCATACACTGGTCCTCGTGGTTCTCCTGCTTCCTACAAACAACAAATGTAAATTATTATTTAATGATATCCTAATAAGACAAAGATGAATTAGTGATTTTCGTTTATTGTGTTAAATGAAACGCTCACGATAATCACAATATTTTAATTTATACAGCTTGGTTACAAATGTAAACTTCTTGTGTTCATATTTGGAAGCCTCGGTAATGTCAATAAATCAGTTGTGAGAGGCCTGCAGATTACAGGAATGTCCAAGCCGAGAGCTAAGGCCTAAGGCATAAAAACAAAAAGATGTTAAATGTGTGTATGTGTGTGTCATGTGCGTGCGTGCGTGCGTGCGTGCGTGCGTGCGTGCGTGCGTGCGTGCGTGCGTGCGTGCGTGCGTGCGTGCGTGCGTCTCTCACAGTCGGTCGGCCCAACGGACGGTCAGAACTCTGCCAGCAGACGCAGCCAGTTCTATCCAGGAGCTCTTCACTATGGCCAGCTCATTGATCAGGCTGGGCTGGTCCGACACTGCGACATTCAGCACCCATTTACCGAAGATCTGCACCCACACAAACACCACTGTTCATTTTGACAGCACATTTTTATTTAGTTGGAGTCAAAGGACCCCCTTATCCCTTATTATGCCTTCTTCTTTTTCTTTTTTTTTAATTGTTCAACTAGCTGATCTACATCGTCGCGTTGTAATCTTGTAGATTGGTTACTTATAGGTAAAATGTTTTTGAAAATAAGAAAGGCAAAGAAGTTTAGGGATAATGAGTAAGGCACTGACGAAAATAGTTTACAGTATACCACTGACCACCACAACTCAATTAACCACGCACGCACGCACGCACGCACGCACGCACGCACGGATGCTGTCATTATGCCTATTTGAATTCCACACTCGGTTGCATGCTGAAAAAAGCTGCTCTGCGACTGTGAGCTTGTAGATTATAGTATAGCTTTTATTTTGTTTCACTAAATTGTCTTCTACTTGTAAGTTGTAACAGATCAGTATTTCTGATACTTTTACTTAAGTCAAACATTTGAGTACTTAACACTGGTGTGGATGTGTGTATAGATCATCATCATCATCATCATCATCATCATCATCATCATCATCATCATCAGTACTCACAGGGCTATTGTTGTCCAACACCAGGGGTTTCAACAGATTCTTGCAGTGGTCCTGGGACTGGGTGGAACCCAGCGTGGCATGGAGGGCAAGCAGGGTGGCAACCGCAACCAGCCATGCAGCAGCCATGGTCTCTCACACACACAGACACAAAGACACACAGACAAACTGGTAGTAGTTGCAATATAACGTCACAGATACAAACAGACACACTGGCACCGGTGGCGCTAATGTCAGAACAGCTATAGGCAACTCTACGACACTGACCAAAAGTTGGGGGAGGAGGAGATATTATGCAACAGTGGGCCGGCCCACGACTCAACCACAACCACACACACACGCACGCACGCACGCACACACGCACAGCCCCTCTCCCAGGATGATTGCACAGCACACACACACACACACACACACACACACTCTCACAGCCCCTCTCCCAGGACGATTGCACAACACACACACACACACACACACACACACACACACACACACACACACACACACACACACACACACACACACACACACACACACACACACACACACTGTACGGATATAACTAAACTTTGCTGTTTCATAGCTTTGCTTAATTACTGATTCAAACCCTCCGCAAAGGGGTTATAACAAACAGGTCTGGTAACTGTGATTTAACACACACCACTTGTAACATTTATATTACTCAAACATACATAGCCTCGACGTTGCAATAATGCCCGTAAACAATCACTTGATTTTGGCCATTTTATTACTATTATCTCATAACACACTCACACACGTACAAACATACTTCTACTAAACTTGTGTACAGTATAAAGCCTTATTTGCCTTGTCTGGCCCGTGTTAGATCTAATAGCATTGATGATCATTACAACAAAGGAATCTGAGACTGTGGCGTTTAGGTAATAACTGCGAACACAAGGGAAACACAAGATACATACTATTAATTCACAGATATAGCGACTGCATAGATGCATCATTTATGACTGAATTTAGAGCATTTAACGAACATATAACACATTAAAAGGACTTACTTAAACGCGTCATCCCGTTTGCTACATTGTTTCTGTAAGAATGAACGAACACATCGTGCCCCCTGGTATAGCTCGCCCCTTCCTCTGTCACCCGACACTTCCTATCCCCATACCATGTAGTAAGACCTCGCATTCCTGGTATCTAGTATTGGTAACACATTTGGTAACACATTTACCCCCCAATTAGCTGTATTAATATCTACATCCCTGAGACATACTGTAATTGGTTGATAAGAGGATCTCTGTTCTTATATAACACAGAGTATTTACTGTATAGGCAGTGAACTTCATAATAGCACCAACATTCTATACATAAATGACACAACATGAAGTTACAAATATAAGCTGGGCCGGCACTTAATATTATAATGATCCCACTCACGGAATAAACTCGACACCTCCCACTTTTAGGCTACGGTTTGAAATAAACCCAGTAGGCTAAATAGATTCCCCACAATCATTTGCAAACAAAAACATTCAAACAAAAATAAAAAATAAGTATATCAATCATGCTTCTAATCGATGAACGCCTCCGGATGGCACTCACCAGCTGAACTTATGAAATAATAAACCTAGTTTACTTTCATGCACTGAATTAATTTTGATCTCAATCTGACTGTAGGAGGTAGGCACCACCGCTTTGCTCCTTACTGAGTGACAAGTATGCCCCATCACCCAGCTGCCTCAAGTAAACACCCACTGACTAGTCTTACTCGCGCAGCATGCATATGGAAGAGTTCGTTAGGGTATTTCTCAAGAGGACTTTCTAGTCTAATTTACTGATCTTCAACCGGGATTAGGACAACCAGCCGCCGCACATCACGATGGAGGATGACGGATGGCCATGCCACCACGTCTTTCACCACCTGCGACCAACTGATGGGCAGACTTGGACATGTCCGCACCTTTACGTCCCTGAAACTGATGGGCAGACTTGGACATGTCCGCACCTTTACGTCCCTGACGACACCCTGGTTATCTGGATTCACCTCCACGACACGACCCATCCGGAATCGACCTCGTAGAGCATTCTGGTCCGCGACCCACACCAGGTCGCCGACGGCCACATTCCGTGCTGGAACGTGCCATTTCTCTCGGATGAAGAGATGAGGGCCCGCCAACTGGCTCCACCGCTTCCAGAACTTGTCCACCTCGCGCTGGACCGCCCGAAGACGACTGTACGGGTAGCTAGGGAAGTCAAAGCCCAGGATGTCTCCCCTGGGCCCTGCCCGCCCCAACAGCAGAGAGTTGGGAGTGATGATGTCCACGGAATCCTCGTCGACTTGAGTTCTGGCTCCGATGGGTCTTTCGTTGGCCAGGTTAGCAGCAAGGTAGAGTAGAGTCTGGAACTCCAACGCCGACAGATCATCGGTGTCGCCGACGCTGCTCAACGCCCTTTTCAGAACATGGACGGCAGCTTCGGCCGCCCCGTTCCGATGCGGTGAGTCCGCTGGGCTAAACTCCCATGCCCAGTCGGTCCCTGCAACTGCTGCTCTTTGCTGGATCTGCTCCTTGTCAATGTCCCCTAGGAACTTGTATAGATCCTCCAATGCTGGTCTCGCGCCAACAAAGTTCGTACCCTGATCAGACCACAACTTTTTTGGATGGCCTCTCAGAGCAGTGAATCGCTGGTAGGTCTGCAGAAAGCCTTCTGTAGACAAGTCCTCAACTAGGTCTGCATGGACAGCCCGTGAGGCCATGCAACTGAAGACCACGCCCCAGACTTTTCTCTTAATGCGTCGCTTCACAGTGCCCCTGACAGTGTAAGGACCGAACAAATCCAGCGTTGTGTACTCGAACGGAGCTGCTGGACTTGTGCGCACTGTAGGAAGATTAGCCATCACTTGACTGGATAGCTTAGCCCCCCGTTTGCGACAAAACAGGCAAGAGTCGATCACCTTACGTGCGACCCTTGGCCCCTGAACCACCCAGGCTTTCTTCCTGACTCGCAGGAGTGTCCCAGCCACGCCCTCGTGGTTTGCACGATGGGCCTCCTCACACAGTAGTGTGCTGAGTCGTGCCTCGTAAGGAATGATGGGCACGCCCTGGCTTTCTTGGTCAACGGTCTGAACCCGGCCTCGGCATAGCAAGAGACCTGTCTTGTCGTTCTTACTAACTACAAGACGGTTTAGTGTCGTTGTCGGGAAAGAAATTCCCTCTTGGGCGGCAAGGCACAGCTCCTTAAATGCTGTGTCCCGCTCTCCGACAGAGAGCACCGCCCCCCACTGTACACGACTGCCGGACTTGAATAAGCCTCCGTGGCCGTGCAACACTCTGCGGACGTAGCCAACTGCCCCGCAGAGTTTTGCCAGTGTGCTGCATCTAGCCAAGTCCATTTGGTTCACAAGGCCTGACCCCCACAGCTGTTCAGTTTCGTCATTAGATGCTGCCACAGAACCCCCATCACTGACTGGTGAAGGACCCCTGCTGACCGCTGGAGACCCCCCATTGTCTGGTGAAGATCTGCCACTGACTGGTGAGGACCCGCCACTGTCTGGCAGTGGCGCGGACCCCTGGTTCTTAGTTTGGGATCTAGTAACAGCAGCAGAGAATGCTTTCATTTTGAACACTTTTCTCTGCAATGTACTCACGATTTCCCGCGATGAAGCAGCCACCTCAGCAGCAGACTTCATAGGCCATTGGTCGACTGGTCTGGCTAGGAACTCTGGTCCCTTTTGCCACAGGGAATCACTGTCTAATTGCTCAGGAGAACCCCCCCTCGTGACTAGATCAGCTACATTTTCCACCCCGGGAACCCACCACCAGTCAGTCACAGGCCCCGCCTTCTGGATTTCCCCAACCCTATTAGCGAAGAACGTTTGGAACCCATAACTGTCCCTTTGAATGGCACCCAGCACTGTCTGGCTGTCGACAAAGTGATACCACTTCTCGATTGTCAGCCTGCTATGCTTCAGCACGTACCCTTTCAGTCGTGCGGCAAAGACAGCACCGCAGATTTCAGCTTTCACTGCATCACCCTTTTGGTCTAGAGGAGCCAACTTGGCTTTTGACTCCACCAGACGAGTCTCCACCCCGCTAGCAGTTTCCCACCGCAGGTAGAGCACCGCTCCGTAGGACTCTGAGCTCCCGTCGGAGAAGGTGATGCCCCAGGGCTCCCCCACCCATCCGGGCGGAGTGATACACCTGGGGAACGTGATCGCACTCAGCTTTGCGTATTCCTCAAAAAGTTCAACCGCTTTCACGCGGAGATCACTAGACAACGGTTGATCCCAAGTGTCTTTGGTCAATGACCCCGCCTCTTGGAACGCCCTCCTGACTAGAATAACGCCTTTCTGTTTCAGAGGCGTCACAAGGCCAATGGGATCATACAGCCCCGCTACTTGACTCAGCAACATACGCCGAGTCAGAGGATCTGGCGTCTTCTCCGCCACCTCCTCCAGAGCAAGGTTTTCCTCGCTCCGCACTTTCTTTTTTCTGGCGGAAAAGTTTATGGCAACCATGATGAAGAGGCTGTCCTCCTTCACATGGTAACCAACCCCCAGAGCCTTATTGTCCTCCTCTCTCATCTGATTCGGAAACAACATAGTCTCTGGTTTCATTTCTCCATCTCCTTCCCTCCCACTTTGGCCTGACCGTACCCAGGGCTTTAGGTGAAACCCCCCGGTAGCCAGAATGGTTTTAACCCCCGCCAGTACCTTCTCCAGCCTCTGGGGGCAGTTGTGAGATAGAAAAATGTCGTCTACGTAAGCGTTCTCCACGATTACGTCCCTCTCGTCAACCATGTGGGTGAACTGAGGTAGATACGCCGTCTCGCGCATCGCTATTTGAGCTATGCTACCCGCTGGACGGTCTCCCATATTGACCCGTACAACTGCATAGTCTTCAATCTTGCTGTCAACTGAGTCTCTCCATAGGAACCGGTGCAAATGTACCTCCCGCTCTTCTAGCCAAACGGAGTGGTACATTTTGCTTACGTCGCCAATGGCGGCGTATTCCCCTTCCCTGAAACGCAGCAACACTGCTCGGATCGGGTTCAAAACATCGGGCCCCTTTAGCAGGATACTGTTCAAACTCACGCCCCGGAATTCTTGACTACTGTCCCAGACTATCCTAACTGGCGTGGAAACTGAGTGTGGGTTTGGTGCCATAAGATGGTTGATCCACCAAACAGCCCCGTCCCACATGTCCATGGCAGCTTTAGACAGCTTGACAGCAGCACCTCTTTTGAGCATCTCATGCACCTGGCTAGCATAGGCCTGGTACCACACGGGATCTCGCCTGAGACGTTTCTCAGACTTTAAGAACGTGGCCTCAACCGCCGCCCTATTATTTGGTAAAGTAGACGGGTCCTCTTTCCAAGGATAGCTCGCGTCCCAATGCGACTCATCGCTGTGAGCGTCGCTTGTCTTAAAAGTCAGGCCCCTCTTGACAATCTCCATTTCTCTCTCGTCAGCGAGAGACATCTCTTTTCCACCAGGGGCGCATTTTCCACAACGACAACCCCCACACAGGGGATCGCATGCCGCCCCAATACTGTCCCAACGCCACCAAGACAGTGCCGCGCTGGTGTCAGTATGGCAAGTAGCAGCCTTAATTTCAACGGCTCCACCTCTCATTGAAAGAGCAAAATGGGTTGACGCCCACTGTCCTGTGATCATTTCACTGGCGTCGAATAGAGACGGATGACATCCGCTAACCGTCTTACCCAAAATCCCCGACCAAAGTACCAAATCTCCACATCTAGCCAACCGCTGTGGGGCTAAACGACCCTCACGCGCACTGATAAGTATTTCCACTTCCAGTGGACGTCGCAACTCCTCCGGATTGGTGCCCGGAAAAAGATCTGCAATGCGCCTAGGATTAACTGGACAATTGATCTTTGCTATCTCATCCAGACCATAACAAGTCATGTCATGGTCCAGTGGAGAAGAGCCCTTCTCCCCCATTGTCTTCAACTTAATGGAGTATTTTTTCGTCTTGAATGTCTTTTTCATCCCCCCAACGCCCTGCACGCTCAGAGTGACAGGTCTTCCTTTCAGCCCGAGCCTTTCTGCAGCTTTGTGGGTGATATAATTTGTATCAGAGGCGAGGTCTATTAAAGCCCCCACCCAATCACCACTTTTCGTGGTTACTTCCAGCGTCATCATCAGAGCAGGCGACTCTCCGCCCTCAGTGCAGCCTGTCGTGGCTGTATTGTTTGTGTAAGCTTTGCGCACTATAGCTAGTTGCTTTGGCGTCAACTCGGCCTCAGCAAGCTTAAGTTCAATTTCATGTGTAGGCCCACGTGAGTCCCTCCCCACGCTACTAGCCCCCCCTCTCGCGCTGTCACTATTATTATTAGTGCTACTATCCCCGTTACGTGGACGCGCTTTGGGGCACAACTTGAAATTATGAGGAGGCGACGAGCCGTCCCTTTTGCACTCACTTAACCTACACAGGAAATTGTCATTGCGCACTCTGCATTGGCCGTCATGTAGATATAAACACTTAAAGCATGCTTTATGTTTCTTCGCATACGCTCGCCGGCCTTCAACGTTGGCTTTCATGAACATTTTACAACGGAACAATGCCCCTGAGTGATCGCTCTCTCCGCAGATTACGCACGAACCCCGCGCCTCCTCGCCGCTAAACGTAGCCCTTGTCGAAGCACGCTTCTCGCGCGCCCCGTTCCCCGGCTTATCATTCTGTCGGTCATTATTACGGCTACGTGGGCTCGGATCACTTCGTTTGGTCCCTATGCCTTTTGCATTTAATTGTTCTTGTTCAACGAGCACCTTTGTATGCTCGCGTAAGAAGGCAATGAAATGCGGGAACCTGTTTTGGCTATCAATATTATTATTTGGATTACAACGCATCACAAGCCACCGTTCTTGCATTTCTGGCGGCAATTTAGCCTCCAAATTGTGAATGACGAGCTGATTTTGAATGACGTCGCCAGCATTAAGATCCGCTAGATCTAGAACCGATTGCTCTATTAATCTAACAAGATTTAATGTCTCCTTTGGCTGGCCACTGCTTACAGCGGGCACACTTTCCAACTTCATTATAATCTCCTTGACAATCTGTCCTACGTTTCCATAGTGGAGTTCTAATTTCTGGTAGACCTCATCTGAAGTCTGGCAATAATCAAGCCTTAATTCATCATTTATCCTTTTATCAATAGAATCAATCAGTAGCTGGTAACGCATGTCATCACCCCATCCAGGATTGTCAAAGAGTGCATAAATCCTATGCCACTGTCTCTTCCATCTGAAGTATGACATGCGTTCCCCACTGAATTGGGGTAATTTCATAGGCTGAGCAGCCAGCTTGCTACCGGCTGACTTCTTTCCTCCATTGTCAACGGCGAGAGGTACACTTTCTTGTTTAATTTCCTCTTTCATTTCTATTATTATTTCGCCTTTGTGCTTTAAATCCTGGAGGTTGGCACTCTTACGTGCTTTCAAGGCATATATCTCAGCTAATACCTTGGCCAAATTCCCGTCAGAAATGCAACCTTCCCAAGAGTTTAATAACGTCTGCATGTCTGTTAATGATCGATCAATTACACCCTCTAGCCCGTAAATAAGACTTAGGTTAATATCCTGTTCTTCGTAACGGTCAGGACGCGCTCTGTCTGCCGCCTCTGCCACCCACTTGAGGGCGCGCTGCACAGACTCATCTATGAACCGCTTCCATAAGTTTTCCTGCAATTCTGTCCGAGCCAAAAGATAGGACATCTTTGCGGCATCGAGTCTCGTACTAACAACAGCTATGTCCATAGCGTTTTCATCAGCCTCTACCATTGCACTTGTATAATCCGTGCTACAAGTTAGAAGCTCATCAAAACCTATATCCATGTCTTTCAGTAAAGCCTTAAGTTCACTTTCGGACTTATGGGCAGCCGTACTTTTGGCTTTGGTCGTTAACCTTGTTAACGCGCCTTGGCTCGACGCGCGCGCTTTCTTTAACGCAGCTAAGGCTGCCATGGTTACACGAAATGGCTACTCGCTCGCCCCCCCCACCAACCTTGTCTCTCAAGATGGCCGGTCCGGCGTTCCTCCCTGGCGGCCAGTCGTGCTGTGAAACATACACAATGCTGTAGCCCCAACTCCTATGCTATTAGCGTTAGCATTGGCTAGGCTAGCCCCAACAACATCCAACTGGAGTTAACCTCCTTTAGCTTAGCATTAGCGTCAGTCAGCCCTCCTTTAGCTTAGCATTAGCGTCAGTCAGCCAAAGTTAGCCACCGTTAGCCTAATGCTAGTTGGTTGCTAGGCACAATGCAATGTCAATGGGAAGGTGGCTAGCTCCTTGCTTGTTTACAATTTAGCTTGGTCTGGTATACCCCCCAAAGTCAATGCACAGTTCCTTTCTGCAACACACAATTCCAGCGATATTCCCCCCAATGCACAAGCACTCATGTGGGCACTGAAACTCTTTATTTAGGTCGGCAAAACCGGATGCTTCCTAGCACCCAGGGCACAACCTCCTTAGCAGCAGGATCACGCTACTAGCATCCTTCCCCGAGTCAACTCAGGTCACCTCAATACGGCACGGATGATTCCCGCAGATATCAGCTACCTCCGGCAGCCTACGGGTTCCGGTCGCTGGTCCTTGGACACGGCGATCGATGACGGGTCAGCGATGCTCCGCAAACGCTGGATGGCCGTCCCTTCGTTGTCTTGCTTCTCAGCTAGCGTCACGCTAACAGCAGACAACCACCATTGCTCACGTAGTAGCTAAGCTAACAGCTAAGCTAACACGGGCCAATGGCTTTCATTAGCATTTGTGGATCACACAATGCTCGTATTACCTTAAATAGCTACGGTGAATTAAGTACCGTTGCTTCAGTAACACGTCGGTGGGTTACACCGCAATGAATCATTACTCACCGGTGATTACACACGGTTACTTATTACTGGTGGGTTACACCGCAATTAATTATTACTGGTGAGTTACACCGCAATTAATTATTACTGGTGAGTTACACCGCAATTAATTATTACTGTACGGATATAACTAAACTTTGCTGTTTCATAGCTTTGCTTAATTACTGATTCAAACCCTCCGCAAAGGGGTTATAACAAACAGGTCTGGTAACTGTGATTTAACACACACCACTTGTAACATTTATATTACTCAAACATACATAGCCTCGACGTTGCAATAATGCCCGTAAACAATCACTTGATTTTGGCCATTTTATTACTATTATCTCATAACACACTCACACACGTACAAACATACTTCTACTAAACTTGTGTACAGTATAAAGCCTTATTTGCCTTGTCTGGCCCGTGTTAGATCTAATAGCATTGATGATCATTACAACAAAGGAATCTGAGACTGTGGCGTTTAGGTAATAACTGCGAACACAAGGGAAACACAAGATACATACTATTAATTCACAGATATAGCGACTGCATAGATGCATCATTTATGACTGAATTTAGAGCATTTAACGAACATATAACACATTAAAAGGACTTACTTAAACGCGTCATCCCGTTTGCTACATTGTTTCTGTAAGAATGAACGAACACATCGTGCCCCCTGGTATAGCTCGCCCCTTCCTCTGTCACCCGACACTTCCTATCCCCATACCATGTAGTAAGACCTCGCATTCCTGGTATCTAGTATTGGTAACACATTTGGTAACACATTTACCCCCCAATTAGCTGTATTAATATCTACATCCCTGAGACATACTGTAATTGGTTGATAAGAGGATCTCTGTTCTTATATAACACAGAGTATTTACTGTATAGGCAGTGAACTTCATAATAGCACCAACATTCTATACATAAATGACACAACATGAAGTTACAAATATAAGCTGGGCCGGCACTTAATATTATAATGATCCCACTCACGGAATAAACTCGACACACACAGCCCCTCTCCCAGGACGATTGCACAACAGTGTGGCTGTTGTTCAGTCAGCCAGCATGATTGATGCTCCTCTTTTACATAACAGCACAAAAATAAAGCCCCGCCCCCTGGTCAGGGGCTTTTAGTGTGCCACTGTCAATCAAGCCGCACAAAGAACACACACACATGTACACGTGCGCTTACACACACACACACACACGCACATACGCAAGCATGCACACTGTTCTTAGTTCTACTGAATCTCTAGTTCTCCGGTAGTCCCACCAACCACCATGTACTGTACTCCAAGTAGCCTACACATTAAAACACACAAGCTATGATATACTATGATACAACTTCAGCCTATTAACTCAGTTGAACAAACTTGCAGTTTACGGAAAACAAGGGACATGTGAACTATTCCTCATATGAGTAGAGTGAAATTAATACAATCAATAAAGTGCATGGCAGCTAAAATAGCAGCAGATGCAGCAACATGGTTGGGTACTGTGACAGCCCCAACGACCCCCTGGAACGCTCTCCCTATGGAGATTGGTCATCATAATGAGCCACCGTACTGGACTGTTTTACTACTGGACTGTTTTTTCTGTTTCAGTTTGGCAGCTAGTTTGTTTATTTATTTACTGTCGAGCGTCCCTGGCTTCTCTTGACAGTACAGAACACATGTCAACACATGGATCTCTTCTCCACAGTCCCTCCCTAACATTTTAATCTAGTTTTGATTTATTGATGAAATTGCTGAATGTTTTCCATATAATTCAAAATGACGCCTGGTGCAACCTACTGTATACGTTGTTCTACCTTTGATGCCGGTGCGCTCTCTGTGTCTCATCAGCTATTGCTATACATGTAGCAACATAACTATTTAAAAAAAAGAATGAATCAGAATTCGAAGGTTTTCAGAAACCTTAGGTCAGGCCCTAGAAGGCGTTCCCAGATTCGGCCTCAGGCATCAATGGGTTAACCAGACCTCAGCTGGGGAAAGCTATCTTGAAGAGGTGGGTTTTGAGTGAGGTTTTGAAGGAGAGTAGGGAGGGGGCAACTCAGATGTTTGGAGAGTTCATTCCAGAGGTTGGGGGCAGAAACATCTAAAGGTCAGAGTGGTCATAGGTCAAAGTGTAAAAGTTGGTTCTGCATGAAGGGACGGCTAGGACCATAGTGAAGTCTTGTGGCTGTAGTTAAAACAGGACATGAGTTATACCTGTTCAAAGTCTGGATTTTCAATTGATTGCTATGGAGCCACCCTTTGGCAAACGGTGGTGTGTGTTGGCATAGCCCTCTACCTATTGCAGAGTTTCCTAAAAATCGAGTGCAGGTGTAACCTGGGCACTTAGGCCCGGAAACAGAGCCAGACTATGCCACTCTGGGAATTTCACCCAGAGAATATGAAAATACACAAGATTGCAAGCCCACTGGGCGGAAAATGACAAAGATGAGCAGAGACGTGTGATTCCAGGTTTAAGATATTGTTTTATTAATTAAATCAAAGCGGAATGAAATACTCAAGGTTAGGAAATGTATTTAGTTATCAATTACATGATACTAATATAAACTGGTCAATATCAAAAAGGGTTAAAAAGACAAGAGCCTACTAAACTACAATACTACAAATACCAGTAGCCAGGGGGTACCAAGGTGTCCTTGCTGTCAGGGGGAAGGCAGGGAGTGAGGGAGTGAGGGGAGAGGTTTGCACCGCCACCAAAGAGCGCACACCTCAAAGAACACACTAGGCACTTGCACTGCAAGACAAGACAAAATAGTTATACACACACACACACACACACACACACACACACACACACACACACACACACACACACACACACACACACACACACACACACACACACACACACACACACACACACACAACACTGGTTTCACAATAAAATGCAAGCTAAAGTATCATGCACTATACTAGATAGAAAACCCCAAGACAGCCTATACCGTGATGTGACCCGCCACCTGTCGGGTCTGCAACTCTAGACCCACCCATAGCTACTGGCACTGCTGGTACAGTCAGAGGCAGAGCCAAATATACCTTACGGCACAGGACTGTCTGAATGCCTCCGCTTGCGAAGCAAACAACGGCAAAAAGGTAAAGGGGGGGTTAGCAGCGAGCACCTGCAGAGTCAGGACAATAGTATGTTTTAAAGACACTAAACGGTGATACACATTTAAACACACGTAGGCGCATATACGGTGCCTCAAGCGCGAGACGCTCCCGCACGCACCCCCACGAACAGGCAAACATGCAGCTACACGCCGGTCACGCACAGCTCTTATTAATTAGCCTGATGATGAGGGGGGCGTTGCATGCTAGGGGCAACCTGTCAACTGTCAAGTTCAACCCACTGCAATCGGTTATGCCAGAACTGCAAAAAGAGGCAGAAGAAAGCAATCTCTTGTGAATACTGTAGATTCAAATTCACCCATAGTGATCGGCTCAGATAGTTTGAGATCCTTCTAAAAGTCATTCATTTGAGGATGAGGACCACCTTGAAAACCAGATGCTGCATCTAAAGGGGATTATCATCTAGTTACATTTCAACATTTCAACATAAATAAATGAAGGAGCAGCATTATTTAAAAGCCAAGTGTGCCTAATTCCGCTCTTACTCGAATCGATCTGAACGGTATTGTGAAAAGGCAGAACATACTGATTTTGGTTTCTATACATAATCGACAGATTAGAAGAATGCGTTCCAATCATGTGAGCTTGCAGATGGGCTATTTTTGGTGAAAGGTTTTGGTGTACAGGAAAATACTGGCAGAGTAAGCAGACCTACTGCCTAGTACTACAGAGCCATGGGGGACCCCAGTCAACTAAGTACAGTATAGATCAGGCTTTTTCTTTTTTTCCCCCTTTTTTGCAACAGAGTAGCTGCAGTTCATAAAATGTCAATATTCTCTTTCCACCCAGACTGTGCTAGTCTCTCCTCCTGTTGTCTTCCAGCACATTGTAAAATAGAAACCTGCTCCACTTAGCCGGGGAGCCACCGAGCCAGTTACCCAAAATTGGACAGGACAGTGATTTCATGTCGTACGTTTTATTTGTTTATTTTTCTATTAATTTGGTCATTAAGGTCCACAGAATAGAGCACCGAAGTCTGACGTCACTTTCAGTAGAGGGCGTCAATACACAGGTTCATGTATTTTTTTATTTGCATTGTAATCTCCATAGGGGGATTTTAGGTCGCTTCATATAGGCTATTAAGAACTGTGTTTGAAAAATAAACCTACCACCCCGGCATTTCTGTCAGGGGAGTGGCTTTGTGTCGTTAATGATGTCCATTCATATTTGATACAGCCAGTTTCTGGAGAAAATGGAATTAATGTGGCCGCAAAAGCCTTGAAACTACATATGAAGGCAATGTCGCTGCTAATATACATCACGTCCAGCTGTCAACACATTGCGTTCCTGAGATTCCTCGTTGACGTAAGCTCAGCTGGTGGTGACTCGACTCGTACTAACCACGAAACATTAAGTATCAATACAATAAAAATAAAAATAAACGTAATTAACATTCCGTTTCTGTTGTGCGACGGGCAAATGCAGCCACCCGCCTACCCGGAAATGTAGTCTCTGGGTTGTTTGGCTCGTTTCTAACGCTTATTTTGTTACTCTTTGGGTATATTTGTACATTTCCACCTTCAGGCGATGCTTCATATCCATATGAGTGAAATGGCCGGGGTGATCGGTTTATTTTTCAAACACAGTTCTTATATGAGGCGATCTAAAATCCCCCTATGGAGATTACAATGCAAATAAAAAGTACACGAACCTGGGGACTGACGCCCTCTACTAACAGTGACGTCAGGACTTCGGTGCTCTATGAGAGGCCTGCTCTCCTGGAAACATCGCGAAAATAAGTTATGGCCATTTTGTATACTACACCATAGACAACCAATATAAGGCAAACTTTCCCAATTTTTTTGTTTCACGAAAAACACTCCTTGGCCTAAAAACGGCCATAGCATCATCACAAATGTGATGAGGTCAGCACAAATGTGATGAGGTCAGTACATTTGGGCTCATTTTGGCAAGTGGCTATGGCCAAATTTAGGCCAAGGAGTGTTTTTCGTGCAAAACTAATGCTTGGAATGGATTCAGAATCATAAAAACCCCACATGTCACAATTGTCACATGCTACTTAAAGCGTGATGACATTTGGAAAATGTTGCCTTATATTGGTTGTCGATGGTGTGGTATACAAAAAAGGCCATAACTTTTTTTTTGCGATGTTTCCGGCAGAGCAGGCCTCTCATTCTGTGGACCTTAATGACCAAATTATTAGAAAAAAACACAAATAAAAAGTATGGCATGACATCACAGGCTAAACCCTATTCCTTGAGCTTTTGGGCCTGTGCCCCCCCGGCTAACTGCCGCCCACTGTCTGTGTAACAGAGAGGACTTCTGTTATTGCACATGAAATGTAACCCTTTTTTAATTGAACAATATTTGCACAGCATGGGCACTTTAAGTAACTGGCACTTTATTCATTTGCACAGTTGCATTTTGCACAGTCCTGATTTTATTGGTGATTGAATATGTTTTTGTAACTGAACATTTTTGAATTAATGTTTCCTGTCTTGTTGGGCCACTCAACAGTTAATTAGTTCCACCTGGCAACCGATGTGTGTTGCTTATGGTTGTTGTTCTAGTGAGGAAAGAGTATTGTGTAATTCCGGGATATTTATAATAGCCTACTTGTGGTGGTGGTGGTGGTGGGTTAGGGGTATTTTAGTATTTATGGTGTGTTGGAGTGCCATGATTTTTTTCCACCCTGAAACATGATCATCAGGTCTTATTGTTAAGGAGGATATATTTTCAAAAAAGGGTATAGTATTTGTTAAAATATAGTTTTTATGTGGGCACCCCCACCAGTTCATTAAGTATGCCTGGTTTGCCTGGTGGGTGGTGATGGGTGGTGATCCACATTACATTACATTACATTACATTACAGTCATTTAGCAGACGCTTTTATCCAAAGCGACTTACAATAAGTGTATTCAACATAGGTAGGGAACAAAAACTACTAATCACCAGAAGTCTTTAGTGCATTTTCTGCAAAAACAAGCAACCAATAGTATACCTAGCGCTAAGGTAAAAGTGCAATATATCAGCTACCTATTTCCTTAAACAGATGAGACAAAATAGCTAAATCAAATGAGCATGAGCTAAAACAATTAAGTGTATCGACTAAACAAGATCCAATAAACAATACAACAATAGAAAACAAGCGTTCGTACAACTAGTTAACAACAAGTAGGTCAGGCAGAGAGGAAGGGTAGTGTTTCCTGAAGAGGTGGGTTTTCAACCTGCGGCGAAATATGGGCAGTGACTCTGCTGTCCTAACATCAGTGGGAAGTTCATTCCACCACTGTGGGGCCAGAACAGAAAAGAGTCGTGACCGTGTGGATCGGCCAGAAGGACCCTTGAGTGACGAGGCAATCAGTCGCCCCAAGGTGGCAGACCGAAGTGGTCGGGCAGGGGTGTAGGCATCGACCATAGCCCGGAGGTAGGAAGGAGCTGTTCCTTTCACTGCCCTATAGGCTAACACCAGGGTTTTGAACTGGATGCGAGCCGCTACGGGGAGCCAGTGTAGAGAACGGAGAAGGATGGTTGTGTGGGAGAACTTGGGGCGGTTGAACACCAGACGAGCCGCAGCTTTCTGAACAAGCTCCAGAGGTCTGATGGCAGATGCCGGAGCACCAGCAAGGAGGGAGTTGCAGTTGTCCAGGCGGGAGATGACGAGAGCCTGGATGAGCACCTGGGCTGCCTTCTCCGTGAGGAAGGGGCGAATCCTCCTGATGTTGTAGAGGAGGAATCTGCAGGACCTTGTCACTGATGCGATGTTTGCCGAGAACGTCAGTTGATCGTCCAGGGTCACACCCAGATTCTTCGCAGTCCGAGTTGAGGTCACCACAGCATTATCAATGGTGATGGCCATGTCTCGGTGCGGACAGCCCTTCCCCGGGAGGAACATCAGCTCGGTCTTGTCCAGGTTGAGCTTCAGGTGGTTTGTCGACATCCACTCCGAGATGTCAGCCAGACAAGCAGCAATGCGTGCCTCCACTTGGGTATCAGAGGGGGGGAATGAGAGGATCAGCTGGGTGTCATCGGCATAGCAGTGGTAGGAAAAGCCATGGGAGTGGATGACAGCACCCAGAGATGTAGTGTAGAGAGAGAAAAGAAGAGGACCCAGAACCGAGCCTTGGGGAACCCCAGTTGTGAGCCTGTGTGGTTCTGACACAGACCCTCTCAGCATCACCTGGTAGGAGCGACCCGTCAGGTAGGATGCAAACAGGGAGAGTGCAGAGCCTGAGACACCCATCCCCTCGAGGGTGGAGAGGAGGATCTGATGGTTCACCGTGTCGAAGGCTGCAGACAGGTCCAGGAGTATCAGGACGGAGGAGAGAGAGTTCGCTCTAGCGGCATGGAGCGACTCCGTCACTGCCAGCAGGGCAGTCTCTGTCGAGTGACCCACTTTGAACCCAGACTGGTTGGAGTCCAGGAGGTTGTTCTGGTGGAGATAGGAGGACAGTTGTTTAAAGACAGCACGTTCGAGAGTTTTAGATAGGAAGGATAGAAGGGAAACCGGTCTGTAGTTCTTGATCTCAGAGGGGTCAAGTGTCGGTTTCTTCAGGAGGGGGGTGACTCTGGCAGTCTTGAAAGTAGAGGGAAAGTAGCCAGATGTCAGAGAGGTGTTAATAAGGTGGGTTAAGAAGGGAAGAAGTTCAGGTGCAATAGACTGCAACAGAGTGGATGGGACCGGGTCCAGAGAGCATGAGGTGGGGCGACTAGAGGTAACAAGGAGAAGGACCTCGTTAGGGGAGAGGGGAGAGAAGTGGGATAGAGAGGGGATGGGGGGGGGGAGAGGAGTAGATGAAGGTAGAGAGGGGGGGGGGTGGCAGGCAGACGGGTGTGGGTAGTGCGCAGGGCACCAGCCGGGGGAGGAGGGAAGGAGGATCGGATATCGTTCACCTTCTTGTCAAAGAAGTTGGCGAAATCGTCAGGGAGGAGGGACGAGGAGGGAGGAGGGGGTGGTGGTTGTAGGAGAGAGGAGAACGTTTCAAAGAGTTTTTTAGGGTTGGAAGCAGAAGCCTGAATTTTAGTGCAGAAAAAAGCAGCTTTAGCAGCTGATAGAGAGGAGGAAAAAGAAATGAGAGATTGGAAGGTGAGAAGGTCCTCCAGGAGGTTGCCGTTTCTCCATTTGCGCTCAGCCGCTCTCAGGCTCCGTCTCTCAGTCCGCACTGAGTCCGACAACCAGGGGGCAGGTGGAGTTTGGCGTGCAGGCCTGGTGGTGAGGGGACAGAGATGGTCGAGAGAAGAGGATAGAGTAGAGAAAAGAAGATCTGTGGCGGTATCAGGGGATAGAAGAGCAAAGGATTCAGGGGCAGGGAGAGCAGAGAGAACAGAAGAGGAAAGATCAGTGGAGGAAAGTGAGCGAAGATTGTGACGTGAGGAAATCATGTGGGTAGGGAGGGGCTGTGAGGGGGGAGAGGAGAGAGAGTAGGACATGAAGTAGTGATCAGAGAGTTTCTTACCCTTCTCACTGGAAAGAGGAGTGACAGACAGGTTAGCAATAGAGCAGCCTCTGGTGAAGATCTGGTCCAGTTGGTTGCCCGCCTCATGGGTAGGAGGAGATGGGGAAATAACTAGGTCAAAGGCGGCGAGAAACGAAAGTAGTGGGTCTAGCTGCTTCTCAGTCGGGAGGTTGAAGTCACCCAGAAGGATGAATCCAGAGCCATCGACAGGGAAGTGGGAGACTAGATGGTCCAGCTCCTCCAGGAAGCCACCAGCAGGGCCCGGTGGGCGATAAACAACTGCAATGGTGAGCTTGACTGGATGAGAAACAGTGACCACATGAAATTCAAATGAGGTAGGAGAGAATTGTGACAGTGAAACAGGAGAGTATTTCCATTTTCTGGAAATTAGCAGACCAGCCCCACCACCTGTCCGCACGGCTCTGGGAGTGTGAGAGAAAGAGTACACATCTGACAGAGCCGCGGGCGTAGCAGTGTTTTCTGGTCTGATCCAGGTCTCAGTCAGAGCAAGGAAGTTAAGGGAGAGCAAGGATGCGTAGGCTGAGATGAAAGCAGATTTGCCTTCCACCACAGCCGAGTGGCAATTCCAAAGCCCTCCCGTTACCACTTGCTCGACGTGAGTTGAAAGAGTAGGATAGATGAGATTAGTTGTGTCGCGACATCTGGGTGTAACCCAGTGTTTGTGCGACCACCAGGAAGAAGAGAGGACAGGAATAGGAAGAAAACACATTGTAGATCACTAAACATATACTACTATACACTACTATATCTATCACACTACTATATATGTCACTAATCAATGATACAGCTTATCGTTCAGTGACGAAGTCGGACTTTGACAAAGTCGCCTGTCGCCTTTGTTCGCCTGGCCTTCGTTTGCTGGACGCCGCTTAAAAGCTGACGCTTTCAGCTGGTGGTATAAGGCCACTTCAACTGATTGCTAATCGTCTGCCAGGAGTGCTGGCTAAACCACACACTTCACAAGGCAATCAAGTGGCCTATACAGGGTGAAACTACTTATACTACTACAAAGTGCCAATAGCCTACTGCTTGAAGCACACAAACAATACAACTATAAACTACAGACTACCACACAAGCTAATAATACAATACTAATAGAAAAGCACTTAGGGTACCACTACTAGCAGCTTGCTAAATAACAAAATAATGCTACTATACTCAACTAGCCAGAGGTCAGGAGCTCAGTTCACTTCAGATGTTGGTTACACACTGAATAGATTACTCTCAACCTGCCTACTTATCCCTTGAGCTGTGCTGGCTAAACCACACACTTCACAAGGCAATCAAGTGGCCTATACAGGGTGAAACTACTTATACTACTACAAAGTGCCAATAGCCTACTGCTTGAAGCACACAAACAATACAACTATAAACTACAGACTACCACACAAGCTAATAATACAATACTAATAGAAAAGCACTTAGGGTACCACTACTAGCAGCTTGCTAAATAACAAAATAATGCTACTATACTCAACTAGCCAGAGGTCAGGAGCTCAGTTCACTTCAGATGTTGGTTACACACTGAATAGATTACTCTCAACCTGCCTACTTATCCCTTGAGCTGTGCTGGCTAAACCACACACTTCACAAGGCAATCAAGTGGCCTATACAGGGTGAAACTACTTATACTACTACAAAGTGCCAATAGCCTACTGCTTGAAGCACACAAACAATACAACTATAAACTACAGACTACCACACAAGCTAATAATACAATACTAATAGAAAAGCACTTAGGGTACCACTACTAGCAGCTTGCTAAATAACAAAATAATGCTACTATACTCAACTAGCCAGAGGTCAGGAGCTCAGTTCACTTCAGATGTTGGTTACACACTGAATAGATTACTCTCAACCTGCCTACTTATCCCTTGAGCTGTGCTGGCTAAACCACACACTTCACAAGGCAATCAAGTGGCCTATACAGGGTGAAACTACTTATACTACTACAAAGTGCCAATAGCCTACTGCTTGAAGCACACAAACAATACAACTATAAACTACAGACTACCACACAAGCTAATAATACAATACTAATAGAAAAGCACTTAGGGTACCACTACTAGCAGCTTGCTAAATAACAAAATAATGCTACTATACTCAACTAGCCAGAGGTCAGGAGCTCAGTTCACTTCAGATGTTGGTTACACACTGAATAGATTACTCTCAACCTGCCTACTTATCCCTTGAGCTGTGCTGGCTAAACCACACACTTCACAAGGCAATCAAGTGGCCTATACAGGGTGAAACTACTTATACTACTACAAAGTGCCAATAGCCTACTGCTTGAAGCACACAAACAATACAACTATAAACTACAGACTACCACACAAGCTAATAATACAATACTAATAGAAAAGCACTTAGGGTACCACTACTAGCAGCTTGCTAAATAACAAAATAATGCTACTATACTCAACTAGCCAGAGGTCAGGAGCTCAGTTCACTTCAGATGTTGGTTACACACTGAATAGATTACTCTCAACCTGCCTACTTATCCCTTGAGCTGTGCTGGCTAAACCACACACTTCACAAGGCAATCAAGTGGCCTATACAGGGTGAAACTACTTATACTACTACAAAGTGCCAATAGCCTACTGCTTGAAGCACACAAACAATACAACTATAAACTACAGACTACCACACAAGCTAATAATACAATACTAATAGAAAAGCACTTAGGGTACCACTACTAGCAGCTTGCTAAATAACAAAATAATGCTACTATACTCAACTAGCCAGAGGTCAGGAGCTCAGTTCACTTCAGATGTTGGTTACACACTGAATAGATTACTCTCAACCTGCCTACTTATCCCTTGAGCTGTGCTGGCTAAACCACACACTTCACAAGGCAATCAAGTGGCCTATACAGGGTGAAACTACTTATACTACTACAAAGTGCCAATAGCCTACTGCTTGAAGCACACAAACAATACAACTATAAACTACAGACTACCACACAAGCTAATAATACAATACTAATAGAAAAGCACTTAGGGTACCACTACTAGCAGCTTGCTAAATAACAAAATAATGCTACTATACTCAACTAGCCAGAGGTCAGGAGCTCAGTTCACTTCAGATGTTGGTTACACACTGAATAGATTACTCTCAACCTGCCTACTTATCCCTTGAGCTGTGCTGGCTAAACCACACACTTCACAAGGCAATCAAGTGGCCTATACAGGGTGAAACTACTTATACTACTACAAAGTGCCAATAGCCTACTGCTTGAAGCACACAAACAATACAACTATAAACTACAGACTACCACACAAGCTAATAATACAATACTAATAGAAAAGCACTTAGGGTACCACTACTAGCAGCTTGCTAAATAACAAAATAATGCTACTATACTCAACTAGCCAGAGGTCAGGAGCTCAGTTCACTTCAGATGTTGGTTACACACTGAATAGATTACTCTCAACCTGCCTACTTATCCCTTGAGCTGTGCTGGCTAAACCACACACTTCACAAGGCAATCAAGTGGCCTATACAGGGTGAAACTACTTATACTACTACAAAGTGCCAATAGCCTACTGCTTGAAGCACACAAACAATACAACTATAAACTACAGACTACCACACAAGCTAATAATACAATACTAATAGAAAAGCACTTAGGGTACCACTACTAGCAGCTTGCTAAATAACAAAATAATG
Organism: Electrona antarctica; assembly: GCF_951216825.1. Classification (NCBI taxonomy): domain Eukaryota; kingdom Metazoa; phylum Chordata; class Actinopteri; order Myctophiformes; family Myctophidae; genus Electrona; species Electrona antarctica. The sequence goes on along the minus strand of NC_136792.1, from coordinate 33,420,441 downwards.
CTACTATACTCAACTAGCCAGAGGTCAGGAGCTCAGTTCACTTCAGATGTTGGTTACACACTGAATAGATTACTCTCAACCTGCCTACTTATCCCTTGAGCTGTGCTGGCTAAACCACACACTTCACAAGGCAATCAAGTGGCCTATACAGGGTGAAACTACTTATACTACTACAAAGTGCCAATAGCCTACTGCTTGAAGCACACAAACAATACAACTATAAACTACAGACTACCACACAAGCTAATAATACAATACTAATAGAAAAGCACTTAGGGTACCACTACTAGCAGCTTGCTAAATAACAAAATAATGCTACTATACTCAACTAGCCAGAGGTCAGGAGCTCAGTTCACTTCAGATGTTGGTTACACACTGAATAGATTACTCTCAACCTGCCTACTTATCCCTTGAGCTGTGCTGGCTAAACCACACACTTCACAAGGCAATCAAGTGGCCTATACAGGGTGAAACTACTTATACTACTACAAAGTGCCAATAGCCTACTGCTTGAAGCACACAAACAATACAACTATAAACTACAGACTACCACACAAGCTAATAATACAATACTAATAGAAAAGCACTTAGGGTACCACTACTAGCAGCTTGCTAAATAACAAAATAATGCTACTATACTCAACTAGCCAGAGGTCAGGAGCTCAGTTCACTTCAGATGTTGGTTACACACTGAATAGATTACTCTCAACCTGCCTACTTATCCCTTGAGCTGTGCTGGCTAAACCACACACTTCACAAGGCAATCAAGTGGCCTATACAGGGTGAAACTACTTATACTACTACAAAGTGCCAATAGCCTACTGCTTGAAGCACACAAACAATACAACTATAAACTACAGACTACCACACAAGCTAATAATACAATACTAATAGAAAAGCACTTAGGGTACCACTACTAGCAGCTTGCTAAATAACAAAATAATGCTACTATACTCAACTAGCCAGAGGTCAGGAGCTCAGTTCACTTCAGATGTTGGTTACACACTGAATAGATTACTCTCAACCTGCCTACTTATCCCTTGAGCTGTGCTGGCTAAACCACACACTTCACAAGGCAATCAAGTGGCCTATACAGGGTGAAACTACTTATACTACTACAAAGTGCCAATAGCCTACTGCTTGAAGCACACAAACAATACAACTATAAACTACAGACTACCACACAAGCTAATAATACAATACTAATAGAAAAGCACTTAGGGTACCACTACTAGCAGCTTGCTAAATAACAAAATAATGCTACTATACTCAACTAGCCAGAGGTCAGGAGCTCAGTTCACTTCAGATGTTGGTTACACACTGAATAGATTACTCTCAACCTGCCTACTTATCCCTTGAGCTGTGCTGGCTAAACCACACACTTCACAAGGCAATCAAGTGGCCTATACAGGGTGAAACTACTTATACTACTACAAAGTGCCAATAGCCTACTGCTTGAAGCACACAAACAATACAACTATAAACTACAGACTACCACACAAGCTAATAATACAATACTAATAGAAAAGCACTTAGGGTACCACTACTAGCAGCTTGCTAAATAACAAAATAATGCTACTATACTCAACTAGCCAGAGGTCAGGAGCTCAGTTCACTTCAGATGTTGGTTACACACTGAATAGATTACTCTCAACCTGCCTACTTATCCCTTGAGCTGTGCTGGCTAAACCACACACTTCACAAGGCAATCAAGTGGCCTATACAGGGTGAAACTACTTATACTACTACAAAGTGCCAATAGCCTACTGCTTGAAGCACACAAACAATACAACTATAAACTACAGACTACCACACAAGCTAATAATACAATACTAATAGAAAAGCACTTAGGGTACCACTACTAGCAGCTTGCTAAATAACAAAATAATGCTACTATACTCAACTAGCCAGAGGTCAGGAGCTCAGTTCACTTCAGATGTTGGTTACACACTGAATAGATTACTCTCAACCTGCCTACTTATCCCTTGAGCTGTGCTGGCTAAACCACACACTTCACAAGGCAATCAAGTGGCCTATACAGGGTGAAACTACTTATACTACTACAAAGTGCCAATAGCCTACTGCTTGAAGCACACAAACAATACAACTATAAACTACAGACTACCACACAAGCTAATAATACAATACTAATAGAAAAGCACTTAGGGTACCACTACTAGCAGCTTGCTAAATAACAAAATAATGCTACTATACTCAACTAGCCAGAGGTCAGGAGCTCAGTTCACTTCAGATGTTGGTTACACACTGAATAGATTACTCTCAACCTGCCTACTTATCCCTTGAGCTGTGCTGGCTAAACCACACACTTCACAAGGCAATCAAGTGGCCTATACAGGGTGAAACTACTTATACTACTACAAAGTGCCAATAGCCTACTGCTTGAAGCACACAAACAATACAACTATAAACTACAGACTACCACACAAGCTAATAATACAATACTAATAGAAAAGCACTTAGGGTACCACTACTAGCAGCTTGCTAAATAACAAAATAATGCTACTATACTCAACTAGCCAGAGGTCAGGAGCTCAGTTCACTTCAGATGTTGGTTACACACTGAATAGATTACTCTCAACCTGCCTACTTATCCCTTGAGCTGTGCTGGCTAAACCACACACTTCACAAGGCAATCAAGTGGCCTATACAGGGTGAAACTACTTATACTACTACAAAGTGCCAATAGCCTACTGCTTGAAGCACACAAACAATACAACTATAAACTACAGACTACCACACAAGCTAATAATACAATACTAATAGAAAAGCACTTAGGGTACCACTACTAGCAGCTTGCTAAATAACAAAATAATGCTACTATACTCAACTAGCCAGAGGTCAGGAGCTCAGTTCACTTCAGATGTTGGTTACACACTGAATAGATTACTCTCAACCTGCCTACTTATCCCTTGAGCTGTGCTGGCTAAACCACACACTTCACAAGGCAATCAAGTGGCCTATACAGGGTGAAACTACTTATACTACTACAAAGTGCCAATAGCCTACTGCTTGAAGCACACAAACAATACAACTATAAACTACAGACTACCACACAAGCTAATAATACAATACTAATAGAAAAGCACTTAGGGTACCACTACTAGCAGCTTGCTAAATAACAAAATAATGCTACTATACTCAACTAGCCAGAGGTCAGGAGCTCAGTTCACTTCAGATGTTGGTTACACACTGAATAGATTACTCTCAACCTGCCTACTTATCCCTTGAGCTGTGCTGGCTAAACCACACACTTCACAAGGCAATCAAGTGGCCTATACAGGGTGAAACTACTTATACTACTACAAAGTGCCAATAGCCTACTGCTTGAAGCACACAAACAATACAACTATAAACTACAGACTACCACACAAGCTAATAATACAATACTAATAGAAAAGCACTTAGGGTACCACTACTAGCAGCTTGCTAAATAACAAAATAATGCTACTATACTCAACTAGCCAGAGGTCAGGAGCTCAGTTCACTTCAGATGTTGGTTACACACTGAATAGATTACTCTCAACCTGCCTACTTATCCCTTGAGCTGTGCTGGCTAAACCACACACTTCACAAGGCAATCAAGTGGCCTATACAGGGTGAAACTACTTATACTACTACAAAGTGCCAATAGCCTACTGCTTGAAGCACACAAACAATACAACTATAAACTACAGACTACCACACAAGCTAATAATACAATACTAATAGAAAAGCACTTAGGGTACCACTACTAGCAGCTTGCTAAATAACAAAATAATGCTACTATACTCAACTAGCCAGAGGTCAGGAGCTCAGTTCACTTCAGATGTTGGTTACACACTGAATAGATTACTCTCAACCTGCCTACTTATCCCTTGAGCTGTGCTGGCTAAACCACACACTTCACAAGGCAATCAAGTGGCCTATACAGGGTGAAACTACTTATACTACTACAAAGTGCCAATAGCCTACTGCTTGAAGCACACAAACAATACAACTATAAACTACAGACTACCACACAAGCTAATAATACAATACTAATAGAAAAGCACTTAGGGTACCACTACTAGCAGCTTGCTAAATAACAAAATAATGCTACTATACTCAACTAGCCAGAGGTCAGGAGCTCAGTTCACTTCAGATGTTGGTTACACACTGAATAGATTACTCTCAACCTGCCTACTTATCCCTTGAGCTGTGCTGGCTAAACCACACACTTCACAAGGCAATCAAGTGGCCTATACAGGGTGAAACTACTTATACTACTACAAAGTGCCAATAGCCTACTGCTTGAAGCACACAAACAATACAACTATAAACTACAGACTACCACACAAGCTAATAATACAATACTAATAGAAAAGCACTTAGGGTACCACTACTAGCAGCTTGCTAAATAACAAAATAATGCTACTATACTCAACTAGCCAGAGGTCAGGAGCTCAGTTCACTTCAGATGTTGGTTACACACTGAATAGATTACTCTCAACCTGCCTACTTATCCCTTGAGCTGTGCTGGCTAAACCACACACTTCACAAGGCAATCAAGTGGCCTATACAGGGTGAAACTACTTATACTACTACAAAGTGCCAATAGCCTACTGCTTGAAGCACACAAACAATACAACTATAAACTACAGACTACCACACAAGCTAATAATACAATACTAATAGAAAAGCACTTAGGGTACCACTACTAGCAGCTTGCTAAATAACAAAATAATGCTACTATACTCAACTAGCCAGAGGTCAGGAGCTCAGTTCACTTCAGATGTTGGTTACACACTGAATAGATTACTCTCAACCTGCCTACTTATCCCTTGAGCTGTGCTGGCTAAACCACACACTTCACAAGGCAATCAAGTGGCCTATACAGGGTGAAACTACTTATACTACTACAAAGTGCCAATAGCCTACTGCTTGAAGCACACAAACAATACAACTATAAACTACAGACTACCACACAAGCTAATAATACAATACTAATAGAAAAGCACTTAGGGTACCACTACTAGCAGCTTGCTAAATAACAAAATAATGCTACTATACTCAACTAGCCAGAGGTCAGGAGCTCAGTTCACTTCAGATGTTGGTTACACACTGAATAGATTACTCTCAACCTGCCTACTTATCCCTTGAGCTGTGCTGGCTAAACCACACACTTCACAAGGCAATCAAGTGGCCTATACAGGGTGAAACTACTTATACTACTACAAAGTGCCAATAGCCTACTGCTTGAAGCACACAAACAATACAACTATAAACTACAGACTACCACACAAGCTAATAATACAATACTAATAGAAAAGCACTTAGGGTACCACTACTAGCAGCTTGCTAAATAACAAAATAATGCTACTATACTCAACTAGCCAGAGGTCAGGAGCTCAGTTCACTTCAGATGTTGGTTACACACTGAATAGATTACTCTCAACCTGCCTACTTATCCCTTGAGCTGTGCTGGCTAAACCACACACTTCACAAGGCAATCAAGTGGCCTATACAGGGTGAAACTACTTATACTACTACAAAGTGCCAATAGCCTACTGCTTGAAGCACACAAACAATACAACTATAAACTACAGACTACCACACAAGCTAATAATACAATACTAATAGAAAAGCACTTAGGGTACCACTACTAGCAGCTTGCTAAATAACAAAATAATGCTACTATACTCAACTAGCCAGAGGTCAGGAGCTCAGTTCACTTCAGATGTTGGTTACACACTGAATAGATTACTCTCAACCTGCCTACTTATCCCTTGAGCTGTGCTGGCTAAACCACACACTTCACAAGGCAATCAAGTGGCCTATACAGGGTGAAACTACTTATACTACTACAAAGTGCCAATAGCCTACTGCTTGAAGCACACAAACAATACAACTATAAACTACAGACTACCACACAAGCTAATAATACAATACTAATAGAAAAGCACTTAGGGTACCACTACTAGCAGCTTGCTAAATAACAAAATAATGCTACTATACTCAACTAGCCAGAGGTCAGGAGCTCAGTTCACTTCAGATGTTGGTTACACACTGAATAGATTACTCTCAACCTGCCTACTTATCCCTTGAGCTGTGCTGGCTAAACCACACACTTCACAAGGCAATCAAGTGGCCTATACAGGGTGAAACTACTTATACTACTACAAAGTGCCAATAGCCTACTGCTTGAAGCACACAAACAATACAACTATAAACTACAGACTACCACACAAGCTAATAATACAATACTAATAGAAAAGCACTTAGGGTACCACTACTAGCAGCTTGCTAAATAACAAAATAATGCTACTATACTCAACTAGCCAGAGGTCAGGAGCTCAGTTCACTTCAGATGTTGGTTACACACTGAATAGATTACTCTCAACCTGCCTACTTATCCCTTGAGCTGTGCTGGCTAAACCACACACTTCACAAGGCAATCAAGTGGCCTATACAGGGTGAAACTACTTATACTACTACAAAGTGCCAATAGCCTACTGCTTGAAGCACACAAACAATACAACTATAAACTACAGACTACCACACAAGCTAATAATACAATACTAATAGAAAAGCACTTAGGGTACCACTACTAGCAGCTTGCTAAATAACAAAATAATGCTACTATACTCAACTAGCCAGAGGTCAGGAGCTCAGTTCACTTCAGATGTTGGTTACACACTGAATAGATTACTCTCAACCTGCCTACTTATCCCTTGAGCTGTGCTGGCTAAACCACACACTTCACAAGGCAATCAAGTGGCCTATACAGGGTGAAACTACTTATACTACTACAAAGTGCCAATAGCCTACTGCTTGAAGCACACAAACAATACAACTATAAACTACAGACTACCACACAAGCTAATAATACAATACTAATAGAAAAGCACTTAGGGTACCACTACTAGCAGCTTGCTAAATAACAAAATAATGCTACTATACTCAACTAGCCAGAGGTCAGGAGCTCAGTTCACTTCAGATGTTGGTTACACACTGAATAGATTACTCTCAACCTGCCTACTTATCCCTTGAGCTGTGCTGGCTAAACCACACACTTCACAAGGCAATCAAGTGGCCTATACAGGGTGAAACTACTTATACTACTACAAAGTGCCAATAGCCTACTGCTTGAAGCACACAAACAATACAACTATAAACTACAGACTACCACACAAGCTAATAATACAATACTAATAGAAAAGCACTTAGGGTACCACTACTAGCAGCTTGCTAAATAACAAAATAATGCTACTATACTCAACTAGCCAGAGGTCAGGAGCTCAGTTCACTTCAGATGTTGGTTACACACTGAATAGATTACTCTCAACCTGCCTACTTATCCCTTGAGCTGTGCTGGCTAAACCACACACTTCACAAGGCAATCAAGTGGCCTATACAGGGTGAAACTACTTATACTACTACAAAGTGCCAATAGCCTACTGCTTGAAGCACACAAACAATACAACTATAAACTACAGACTACCACACAAGCTAATAATACAATACTAATAGAAAAGCACTTAGGGTACCACTACTAGCAGCTTGCTAAATAACAAAATAATGCTACTATACTCAACTAGCCAGAGGTCAGGAGCTCAGTTCACTTCAGATGTTGGTTACACACTGAATAGATTACTCTCAACCTGCCTACTTATCCCTTGAGCTGTGCTGGCTAAACCACACACTTCACAAGGCAATCAAGTGGCCTATACAGGGTGAAACTACTTATACTACTACAAAGTGCCAATAGCCTACTGCTTGAAGCACACAAACAATACAACTATAAACTACAGACTACCACACAAGCTAATAATACAATACTAATAGAAAAGCACTTAGGGTACCACTACTAGCAGCTTGCTAAATAACAAAATAATGCTACTATACTCAACTAGCCAGAGGTCAGGAGCTCAGTTCACTTCAGATGTTGGTTACACACTGAATAGATTACTCTCAACCTGCCTACTTATCCCTTGAGCTGTGCTGGCTAAACCACACACTTCACAAGGCAATCAAGTGGCCTATACAGGGTGAAACTACTTATACTACTACAAAGTGCCAATAGCCTACTGCTTGAAGCACACAAACAATACAACTATAAACTACAGACTACCACACAAGCTAATAATACAATACTAATAGAAAAGCACTTAGGGTACCACTACTAGCAGCTTGCTAAATAACAAAATAATGCTACTATACTCAACTAGCCAGAGGTCAGGAGCTCAGTTCACTTCAGATGTTGGTTACACACTGAATAGATTACTCTCAACCTGCCTACTTATCCCTTGAGCTGTGCTGGCTAAACCACACACTTCACAAGGCAATCAAGTGGCCTATACAGGGTGAAACTACTTATACTACTACAAAGTGCCAATAGCCTACTGCTTGAAGCACACAAACAATACAACTATAAACTACAGACTACCACACAAGCTAATAATACAATACTAATAGAAAAGCACTTAGGGTACCACCACTACTAGCAGCTTGCTAAATAACAAAATAATGCTACTATACTCAACTAGCCAGAGGTCTGGAGCTCAGTTCACTTCAGATGTTGGTTACACACTGAATAGAATACTCTCAACCTGCCTACTTATCCCTTGAGCTGTGCTGGCTAAACCACACACTTCACAAGGCAATCCACCTGAACTTAAGCCGCACCCACAGCTGTAGTTGTATAATAAAGGGGGAGGGGTTAGGGGAGGGGCTGATAATGTGATATATTGTAATATTACTCTTTTTTTCATTGGCACGTTTGAGTGTCAAGGGTTCAGCTTCCAGGAAGAAACCCTAAATACAAAGGGAATACATAATTACATCACAGCTCCACGTCTTACTTGTAATAGTACCTACAGCCAGCTAGTGCACACAACTGTGCCTTCTGTACTTGGTCAGTTAAAGCCAAGCCCCCAGTAAGGCTATCCAACGTTGAAGATGCCACTACCTACTGGCGAAATGTAGAATTGCAGCACTTAATGGAAGTGGACGGATGCTTATGACCTCAAAATTGAGGTCCGAGGCTAGGCTAGGCTAAACTTCCGCTCGCTCGAGCCATTGAGTTATAATTATACTTCCGGAAGTCTTCCGGGTGCTTCAAAACGCCACTGAGCAACTTCCACTGAAATGAATAGCGGGGGGCGGGGCTAACGTTCCAGTTCGGTCTCTATCCTTTATAGTTCTATGGTTAAAGCTCTGTGAAAACTTGAGAACCTGTTTCCTTATCTGGCCTGCTTCTAATTCTTGATCTCCTCCCTCAGTGCCAGCCAGCCTAGCCGCCTCCCATGCAGCTCCAACCTTGGATGACCTTGCTAAAGGTCTACTAGGAGGACGTCGACCTTGGTATTAATTCAGCTTTTGAAGCTTTGGACTTTATGTTAACCTTTTGTACTAACTTTTGTAGTTTGGCTTTTTTGGCTTGAGAGGTTTGAGGCCCCCCTTTTGTTTGAGTAAAATAAATACTCTCTATGTTTGGCAGGGAAGCTGGAAGTACCTTCACTAAAAACACCGGGACAACGCTACACACGTCCAAACCCCTTCTCCCCTTTCTGGCTCCAAAACTGTGGAATGCACTTCCCATTACAATCAGAACTGTAGACTCACCCCCAATCTTCCGCCATAGTCTGAAAACCCACCTCTTCAGACTCCATCTTGGCCCGTAGCACTTCCTGTATCACCCGCCCTAGCCCAACGACCTCACAGGCGAATGCAAAGGCTCAACATATGTAATTTAAATAGCATTTTATACCTGTATGTAGACATAGCACTATAATAGTATATATGCAGTTTCATTATATAGATATATTCACTGTTATGTTCGTAGTTTACGTATGATTCATGATAACTAGTCTTTATGATGTATCGCCATGTTTTGGATTAAGAGCGTCTGCTAAATGCCTAAATTGTAAATTACACGATATTAGAAAAGCATGCGATATTCAATAATGTTATTGAATACCTCTATATATGACTCACGATAACTAGTATGAATCACACATATTTACCGTAAAGCAGCACTCCCTATCGCTAGGTAAGGCTAGGCTTGAAGTGTCCTAGGAAAGCACACAATGCTGGGGCCCATCGGTCTCTGAATTACGTCTCAGATTGAGCTGGATTGAATAACACACTGTTAGCGGCTTAATACTGAAACCCAGTTTCCGCATGGTTAAAATATGAATAATAATAATAATATATTGGACTTACATAGCGCTTTTCTTAATACCCAAAGACCCTTAATAAAAAAACAGTACATGTAACAAGTTAAAAACACATCAGCTAGGTAATGCAACTTTGAACAGGTGGGTTTTCAGTGCGGTTTTGAAGGTGGGGAGTGAGGGGGCATCTCGGATGTGTTTGGGGAGAGCATTCCAGAGGGCAGGGGCGGCCACAGAGAAGGCCCTGTCGCCCCAGGTTTTGATTCTGATCTTCTTGGGGATCACAAGGAGGCCGGCGTCGCTGGATCTGAGGGAGTGGGATGGTGCGTGTGGCTCGAGGACAGCGGAGAGGTAGGGGGGAGCCAGGTTGTGCAGTGACTTGTAGGTGGTGAGGAGTAATTTGAATTCAATTCTGTGTTTAACGGGGAGCCAGTGGAGGTCACGGAGGACTTGAGTGATGTGATCTCTGGAGCGGATGGAGGTGAGCAGGCGGGCGGCTGCATTTTGAACATATTGGAGTTTGTTGAGGGTTTTAGCGGTGGTGCCATAGAGGATGCTGTTGCAGTAGTCCAGTCGGGATGAGATGAAGGCGTGAATGAGGGTTTCGGCAGCAGATGGTGTCAGGGAGGGGCAGGCGCTGTTTTTGTGATTTGGTTTACGTGGGGGAGGAATGAGAGGGTAGGGTCGAAGAAGACACCTATAGGGTTGCGGATGCGTGTTGAGGGTGTGACAAGGGAGCCGTCAATGTTGAGTGAGAAGTCCTGGGTGGAGCGGGTGAGGGAGTCGGGGCCGATGATGATTATTTCAGATTCGCTGCAGTTGAGTTTTAGGAAGTTTTGTTGCATCCAGGTTTTTATGTCTGTGAGGCAGGTGGTGAGGGTGGAGTGGGTGGCTGCGGTGATGGTTGAGGTGGAGAGGTATAAAGGTATAATTGTGTGTCGTCAGTGTAGCAGTGAAATTGAAGGCCGTGGTGGCGGAGGATCTGACCAAGGGGAAGGATGTAAATGGTGAAAAGCAGGGGGCCGAGCACAGAGCCTTGGGGGACACCGTGAGTGGGCAGTGGAGGAGGTGCAGTTGTTGATTGAGATGATTATTGCTGACAGTCTGAGAGGTAGGATTTCATCCAGGAGAGGGCGGTGCCGGATGAATGCTTCTAAAGACTCTTAAATAGACTGAATGATCACATTAGCTTTAGCCGTTTAGCGAAATAGAATGAGAGTCTATGGTGGCGATAGCCGGCATCGCCCGGGGGTTTTAGTGGCGGGTTAATGTCTTTTTATTTTGCTTCTGGTTAAGTTTAGAATCTAAAGATATTAATTAAATATGTAAAACAAATATCAAGCATCTGAACTTTGACTTTCAGTTGTATTATTGCTAGGGCTGTCAAATGATAAAAAAAAATGTAATCAGATTAATCACAGCTTAAAAAAATAATTAATCATGATTAATCACCATTCGAACAATGTCCAAAATATTGCCCTTTTCTTGTGGGAACCGAAACATAAGTGACTCTCTAGCTCTCGCTCTCTCCATGTCTCTCTGTCTCTCACCCCGTTGTCGTGATTTGAGACGCTACCTATATATGCCGCCTTTTATGGCAATAACCGACTTGTGGTTCATTCCCTATCCAGATAGGGCTTCTCTTTCCATCTCGTTTGGCTCTATCAGCCATCAGATACTAGAGCGATGACTAAGAGTGGATGGGATTATGGGATGTATGGGGCGGGTCATCTAAGCATGCAATAATTGTGTTAAACATTTTGTTCATTGGCAATTACAATTACATGCAATAATAATATTAGGCCGGCTCAGCTGCCATTCAGGTTGGAAAATAAAATTGTCCTTTTGGATTTGGGGAGAAGTACAGTAGTATATAAACAGAAAACGTTCAGTTGAGAGGGGCGGGGAGGAGCTGCTCAACTTGATATAAAGTAGACTTTGATCTCCACTCCACAGTGCTTCTTTCGGGAAATAGACATACTATGCCATTGATTTACCTCGACAAAGGCCACCTCTCGCGGTAGTATACCTCGCATGATGATACTTTGATGAAGGTACATTTTCGATATGAATATATCTTGCAGCCTTGGTATGAACTGCAGCCAAGTGGCTGCCGAGGTACGATAGGATGCCGAACTATAGTCAGGGGAAATCTAGAATTTGGATTGCCTCAGCCGTGTTTGTCTTTAAGTTTCACAGTGTGTTGTTCTGCAGCAGCAGCAGCGGCCTGGGACCGCAGTGGTACAGCAACTCCAATCAAGCAGCCAGCCACCACTCGAATTCCTCTGTCTTTGCCCTAGTGGATCATAAATCATCCATGCTTCATTATGTAGCTCTAGCTGTTGGACAGAAACCTTGTAGGCATATGACCAAAACTGTTACTTTTCAGTGAATAAAATAACCTGTGTTCCAGCGGATCTAATGTAGTTTTTTTTTTAAATGTATTTCATATTAATGATAGTGAACAATACATATCAATGTACATTGTAATGTACTCCTGACTTAGCAATGATGCAAATTTTCATCCACACTCACAACAAACAAGCAACATTACACAAGGAAAATAGAAAATCAAAAATAGTTTTATAATATTTATAAAACCCACAGACACTTTCACTATGCGTAGATGTATATTGGCTATTTGTGCCACTGCAGTGCTACCTTTGTGCTACGTACGCTGTAGCATGATGAAGTATAGGGCATTACAAACATGCCATTGGAATATACATTGACACGATCGTAGACAGGAACATACCCACAAACGTCACATCCAGTTTTAGCCCGGGGGAAACAAAATGGTCTTCCCCATAGAGTTATAATAGCGTACGATCCTTTGGATCACTTTCAGAGCGATTTGTTGGATGATAGAAATATTGACAGCCAAGAAAAATCCATCAGAAGGAACACTCGCCCTCGGAAAGTTGACTTATTATTACATATAGACGCCTTAACAGACGACGTCACACTGATAAGCAACAGCATGCGCGCGCATAAGGGCAGCAGAAGAACACCACCTCTCATAAGATGCAATGGAAAAGTTCTAACTGCACTCACATGTAAAAAATTCCCCATCAAACTTTCAGATGCTGTTTTTATCCCAGTGTGAACGAAGAATGATTAGGATTTTTATTGTGATCTCTCGCCCTTGAAATATATATAATCCATTGGTTTCTGTTGTATTTGAACAATAATAGCAATAAGCCTATCTCACAGAATTTCCCCGCCCCCTTAATACGCCCCCTTTCGGGGTTAGTGGTGATAGCGTGACGTCACTCCATAGACGCTACATGTTAACAGAGGTAATTTAAGAAGTCTACAACTTTTGTTTTCTCAAGGTAAGGTTTGTTCTATCTGTTCGAGCTGATTTGCCATCTTGTTTGCTTCATAATAATATTGGTCTGTCACATTTTTACATTAGAAAATGTACTTAGATTCTCCAGAGAAAAAAACGTGTAAATGCTAATGTTTAACATTAGCATTTACACGTTTTTTTCTCTATAGAGCACCGAAGTCCTGACGTCACTTTCAGTAGAGGGCACCAATACACAGGTTTATAGGTTTTTTATTTGTATTGAAATCTCCATAGGGCGATTTTATGTCGCTTCATATAAGAACTGTGTTTGAAAAATAAACCGATCACCCCGGCCTTTTCACTCATATGGATATGAAGCATCGACTGAAGGTACAAATGTACAACAACCCAGAGACTACATTTCCGGGTAGGCTGCTTCTGCCCGCAGCCCGTCGCACAACAGAAACTGAACGTTAATTACGTTTATTTGTATTTTTTATTTTATTGATATATAATGTATCGTGGTTAGTACGAGTCGAGTCACCACCAGCTGAGCTTACGTCAACGAGGAATCTCAGGAACGCAATATGTTGACAGCTGGGCGTGACGTATATGCTCAGCGACATTGCATTCATATGTAGTTTCAAGGCTTTTGCGGTCACATTAATTCCATTTTCTCTAGAAACTGGCTGTATCAAATATGAATGGACATCATTAACGACGCACAGCCACTCCCCTGACAGAAACGCTGGGGTGGTCGGTTTATTTTTCAAACACAGTTCTTATATGAAGCGACATAAAATCGCCCTATGGAGATTTCAATACAAATAAAAAACCTATAAACCTGTGCCCTCTACTGAAAGTGACGTCAGACTTCGGTGCTCTATTTACCGGAAGTGGGCGTGGAAAGCGGGCTGTGAGATAGGCCTATTCAAAACAGTTGTCCTCAAAACCACACCTCCAGTCGCTGTCATAAGAACGGGAGGTGCGCTCATGATCACGGCAGCAGCAGAGCCAGTTTGTGCACGGCTGCACGCGCACATGCAGCTCATCAAGTATAATCTATGCTTCGTCCCGCAATGGTGTCGCAATGTCTATAGTGAATGAAGCATCAGCCATCACCATTTAGCATGTTTTAACCTGGGAAAGAATGTGGGGTTTGTTCACTATTTAGCATTTAACTTTTTTTAAAATAAAGTGCAGCCAAAAGCCTAACTAATTCCACGAGTGCTCCTCATTCCCTCAGAGCAACACAACCTGAACAATGACTTGACTTGTTTCCCATGAATATAGGATATGAGTATTATAAGAATGATTTATCCTGACTTATCCTGATCATGAATTAATACTTTACACTATGGACACATGTTTCTGCACACAGGCCTACACATTACACAATGGGATTTCACTGTAAATATAGATAAGAAATAAAATGAGAACAATAGAGCACAGTAGACTTTGAGGATTTGACAATATACTCATTTGTTGTCAGGCATTGACCAGTCCTGTACAGAACCCAGACCACTGTCTTCTATACAGGCCTATAAAGTGGAAACAAATTGAACTTGGGCCTACATTGCAACCTAATACAATAAAAAATAAAACTACAGCGGGTGCGGTAGTATACTTGTTACTTAGATGTGAAGGCTTGTGTACTATTTATGAATACTGTTTGCAATCATTTTAGGGGGTGGGTGGCAATTTTCTTTTTTTGTGGAATGTGGAGAAATCCCCTTAATGATTGATCTGCTGCAGTAACAATAATATCCACTTATTCAATATTGTTGACTGTACATATATTATCCAGATACTCAGTCCATACAGTACTTGGATATATTCATATATTAAATATGAAGCTTACAAAGCAATCTCACAGTTAGCAGTTTATTTCTAGAATGTTGCATAGAGCACGACCTGGGGGAGGAGTCAGAGAGGGGTGGAGGACATGCAGCAGTTTCTTAGGTTGTGATTGGTGGCTGATGATTCTATTGTTCCACTCTTTGGCCAATCAACACCAAGCAATTAGTGGTTCCACCTCAGACTCTCTAGTATAAGAAGAGTTTGTAGCCTAGTTGTCAGTTCTCCACAACTCCTCCAGGATATCAATACTTTCTGATCACATCTGACTGTCTACTCCAGGCTCGAAGCGAAGATGGACTCTCTCAGTGCCACTTCAAACGATTCTGCTCAACAGGGAGGACCCAATGATCACCAAGACCTCTGTAAGTTGTTTTCATCTATTTTAGCATTGACTAACTGTTTTGTGTCTTTTCTAAAATATAAAACTATTGTGTAATCGAAATAGGAATGCCTCTAAACCAGTGTTTCCCAACCTGTGTACCGCGGTACTTTACTGTGCCGTTTGATGTGTCCAGGTGTGCCGCCTGATTTGACCGAAAATGTAACACTAACCCTAACACTTAAACCCTCCCCCGAAAGCAATAGCTATTGAGCTGCAGGATTCCTATTGTTGCGTCGTCGTTGTTGTCACACGTCTAATTAATTAGACGTGCGACAACAACAACCACGGAACAATAGCAGTGTTGGGTGTCCCTGCTGGAAAAACCAGCATGTATGACCAGCATAACCAGCATACCAGCATACCAGCAAAACCAGCATATGTTGTGTTTTGGTGCTGGTATGCTGGTGACCAGCATGAGCTATGCTGGTGAAGCTGGTGAAGCTGGCCTATGATGGTCCACCAGCTAGACCAGCAAGGCTCATGCTGGTAGACCAGCATGAGCTATGCTGGTGAAGCTGGTGAAGCTGGCCTATGATGGTCCACCAGCTAGACCAGCAAGGCTCATGCTGGTAGACCAGCATGAGCTATGCTGGTGAAGCTGGCCTATGATGGTCCACCAGCTAGGCCAGCATCACCAGCTAAGCTCATGCTGGTCTACCAGCATGAGCCTTGCTGGTCTAGCTGGTGGACCAGCATGGTCCACCAGCTAGACCATCATAGACCATCATAGACCAGCAAAGACCAGCAAAGACCAGCAAAGACCAGCAGGGAAATCATGCTGGTTTTTCTAGCAGGGGTAACGGAGCTATTAATAACGGCGTTATGTAAGGGACTACTTTTATTGGTAACGGAATAAAGTAAGTAGTTAGTTTTGCAATTTAGTAGTTAGTTACCTAGTTACTTTTCCAAAACAGTAATCTCGTTACTATAATGTGTCCCTGTTCATTTTGTGTGCAAGATTTAAAAAGAATAAAGCCCCGACTGCCCACGGAGTCTATTTCTCCTGCCTTCTGTGTGATTTGTCTTCCCAAGCCCCAACGCGCAGCGCATAGTATAGCCTACTATACATCCTGCGTCTACTACATCCTGTAAGTTCACTTAAGAAATAAAAGTATTGTTACAAGCAGCTTTTATTTTGAAGAGGAAGAGGAAGTTGTTTCGGTTGTAGCCAGCTGCCATGACAGTGCCGGTAGTGGAATAATAACAACATGCTTTAAGCCCAAAAAAACGCATGCGTCTTTGACTTAAACAATGTAGGCTAAACACTTTGGAATTACGTTAAACATGGTAGATCCTCCGTGGCTGCGTCATTAGGTGAGTACTAGTTTAATGAATTGTTTAAGTTTCATAGTAACATTCATCATCAACAGGCTGTTGTTGATGCCCCCCTAGCCATGGTTCACATGACGCTCGTACTTCACGAGCATGACAGTCATGTTTCAGGGCTAATGCCCCCCCAAAATAACAGGTTACAGGATTCTCATTCTGTTACTGTCACTGGATGGCCGCCGTGCCATTTCTTATAAACTATGTAGTTCATACGTGGGTCCACGGTGGTGGTGGTGTTCATGCGCCGCGGTGTGCGCCGTGGAGAGGGCATTATGCGCGCTGCTGGCTGGTTGGAGCGCAGCGCAACAGCCTTTCTGTCCAGTCCTACGTGTATAGGCTGGCGATTATGGCGAATTATATTCGTTAATAAAGAGAGAGCTGTAAAGGGGATATTGTCTATGGTCAGTTCATGGTGTGTATCATTCTCGTTTTTAACCATAGAGTTAATTAGGGCCGTAATAATGCGGCGCAATGACGGTAGGCAGTAGCCTAATAGCCTACAATGTAAACAACTTGCGCAAGCATTAAAAATGGGTTTTAATTGTCGGATAACGGAAAATAATCTAACCTTTTACTTTTCTCAGAAGGTAATTTGTAACGGTAAGGGATTATTTTTATGGGCAGTAATCCAGTAACCTAACGACGTTACTTTCTAAAGTAACGATGCCCAACACTGAACAATAGACTAACGACCATCGGCCATAGGAATGTTAATCACTAGTGGTGTCAAATCTGTCAAGTCTGGATCGGTCAAAATAGCGTCTGCATCGGACGTTGGTTCGATCCTAAAGTTGTGAACTAACTGCGGGAAAAACACAGATGTACAAGCCCAAAGCGCTGTGCATTGCGACGGGTAGATAACGTGTAGATCTGCTACTTCCAGCGCAGTAAGGGCGCATGCTTATGACTCTCATTAACTATGCATCAGCAGACAGGGACAGTCACAAGTTACAACACACAAGCAGTAGACGGGATGCACAGGCAGATCCGACACAACTTTATTGCACACATCTGTGCTTTCATCCACGCTTCCATAGGCTTTTAAATCGTATTTCCCATCCACGGGCACAAGCAGTGATATCAGCAGCTTCCACCCGATCTGTGGTGGTGTTCTGTTGTCTGACGAGGGAAGCTACTAGCTAGTCGCTAGCATGGGAGCTAACGTTAGTTTAACGTCCATATAGTTAGAAGGAGTCCTCCTTAATAACACTATGTACTTTCCATCCGTTCCCCAACCCCTCACACTCGCTGCTGCGTTTACACGGGCAGACACAAAGACGAATGGGAATGATAGACTGCATCGTTGCGTCTGCCCGTGTTTAATGGTCAGGGTTTCACTGTCCACAGCACAGGCAGACCTGTCAAAACTATGCACTTCCCAAAACTCAGAGACATGCCACCACCTATAAATTCAAACCCACTTTCATTTATTTTATTCCATAGTCTTAGTTTTTCTCTAATAAAGTTGTTTTTAAAAAGCTCACTGCTCAGGTCAAATAGGCCTATTGATATGCAAATGTCATTAATTGAGATTAATTAATCACAAAGCCTCCAATTAATTATGTTTTTTAATGAAGTTTTAATGTAGAAGCTATAGATCTAGCTTCAAATAAAAAATCTAAAAAAGGTTAAATGTGTCAGACAGATGAGTGCTGTCATGTGTGTTTTTAAAAGTATATTGGGTTCAAAGAAGTTTTACTCTGTCAAAAGTATAATGTGTTTGGTATCAAAGACGTTTTACTATATATATATATATATATATATATATATATACATGCACACCCCCCGTATATCTAGGTGTGCCCCGAGATTTTTAGGCTATGAAAAGTGTGCCCTGGGACAAAAAAGGTTGGGAAACACTGCTCTAAACAACATTTCCTTTCTCTTTATTTCCAATGCAGTGTTGCATCATCAGTCTGGCTTCCCTGTTCTACCAGAGGTGAATGAACAAATAAGCTTGGCTAAGCAAAAACACCACAGCTGTGATCAGTGTGGAAAACGCTTCCCTACTATGTCCAGACTTAAAATACACCAGAGGATTCACACTGGAGAGAACCCCTATGGATGTGATCAGTGTGGACAACACTTCTCTCAAATGGCACACCTTAAAAGCCACCAGAGAATTCATACTGGTGAGAAACCCTATGGATGTGATCAGTGTGGACAAAACTTCTCTGAGAAGTCCACCCTGAAAAAACACCAGAGAATTCACACTGGAGAGAAACCCTATGGATGTGATCAGTGTGGACAACACTTCTCTACAATGGGAAACCTTAAAACACACCAGAGAATTCATACTGGTGAGAAACCATATTGTTGTGATCTGTGTGGACAACACTTCTCTCAAATGTCCAGCCTTAAAAGCCACCAGAGAATTCATACTGGTGAGAAACCCTATGGATGTGATCAGTGTGGACAAAACTTCTCTGAGAAGTCCACCCTGAAAAAACACCAGAGAATTCACACTGGAGAGAAACCCTATGGATGTGATCAGTGTGGACAACACTTTTCTACAATGGGACACCTTAAATCACACCAGAGGATCCACACTGGAGAGAAACCCTATGGGTGTGATCAGTGTGGACAACACTTCTCTACAATGGGACACCTTAAATCACACCAGAGAATTCATACTGGTGAGAAACCCTATGGGTGTAATCAGTGTGGACAACACTTCTCCCACAAGGTAAACCTTAAAACACACCAGATAATTCACACTGGAGAGAAACCCTATGGGTGTGATCAGTGTGGACAACACTTCTCTACAATGGGACACCTTAAATCACACCAGAGAATTCATACTGGTGAGAAACCCTATGGGTGTAATCAGTGTGGACAACACTTCTCCCACATGGTAAGCCTTAAAACACACCAGAGAATTCACACTGGAGAGAAACCCTATGGATGTGATCAGTGTGGACAACACTTCTCTGAGAAGTCCACCCTGAAAAAACACCAGAGAATTCACACTGGAGAGAAACCTTATGGATGTGATCATTGTGGTAAACGCTTCTCTCGAATGGACACCCTTAAAACACACCAGAGAATTCACACTGGAGAGAAACCATATGGATGTGATGATTGTGGACAACACTTCTCTCAAATGGCACACCTTAAAAGCCACCAGAGAATTCACACTGGAGAGAAACCCAAATGATTGTGATGTGTGTGGAAAAGTGGCCAAATGGCCAATTCTCTGGTTACCATTTCAGATGTGTCTCCATTCCAACTGAGAGAGAAATTAACACACTTTTTTGTATATAGGCCTAATGTATTTTATAGTGATATATGTGGTAAGCACATGTGAGCATTTTTTTTAAATTAAAACCTGTGAACGAAATATTGTGTCATAAGTTCTTAAATTGTAGAGCCCATGGGCCTTCTTCTCTTCATAGTACTGGTCAATTTTATTATTAACACATTTCACATTATGAAATAGTAATAATTATGTTTGGGTATGGAGATGTGGGAAGACCTCTGTTACTGAACAAACAATATAGCAATGATTACTAGAGCTATTTTAACAAAACATATCCCTTACAAGTTACAGCACCTTTAACATTTCACAAAGGATAATAATAATACGTTATGTGTCATAGACCTAGTTCTGGGAGCCACACCCAGCCATCAGAGTAGCTGGCTGGCTTGTTGTGTTTGCCTGGTGGTGTGTTGGGGTTGTAGGTGCAAGAGAATGTCATTGACGGCATCTGACAGTGCCGACACAATAAAGTGCAGACACAAGCCTATTGAAACTAATTACACGAGTGCTCCTCATTCCCTCAGAGCAACACAACCTGAACAATGACTTGTTTCCCATTAATATAGGATATGAGTATTATAAGAATGACTTATCCTGATCTAATACCGAATTAATACCTTACACTATGGACACATGTTTCTGAACACAGGCCTACACATTACACAATGGGGTTTCACTGTAAATATAGATAAGAAATAAAATGAGAACAATAGAGCACACAGGCCTACACATTAACAGTTTTTCTTGTTTATTCACCAGAGCTGGTTCTATGTTACTGAAAGAATGTGGAGCAATCCTTCTAATGGCTCTGCTGCAGTAACACTTCATTAATATCCACTTATTCAATATTGTTAGACTGTATATATATATTATCCAGATAGTCAGATACTTTATATTGGCTATAGATAGATTAATAAATATGAAGCTTACAAAGCAATCTCACAGTTAGCAGTTTATTTCT
Source organism: Electrona antarctica (assembly GCF_951216825.1). Classification (NCBI taxonomy): domain Eukaryota; kingdom Metazoa; phylum Chordata; class Actinopteri; order Myctophiformes; family Myctophidae; genus Electrona; species Electrona antarctica. The sequence goes on along the minus strand of NC_136792.1, from coordinate 33,399,204 downwards.
AGAATGTTGCATAGAACATTTTATGAAAGCATAATAATGATGTTAGTGAAGTAGGTATGGAGACATGGGAAGACTTCTGTTACTGAACAAACAATAGGCCTATCAATGATTACTAGAGCTATTTTAACAAAACATATCCCTTACAACACCATTAACATTTCACAAAGGATAATAATAAGTTCCATGTGATGATAGACCTATTTCTGAAGTTCTGCTGAAACTCAGAGTCAAAGAGGTGTAAAATGGTCTCAGTTCATCCATAATGTGATCATTAACAGGTGATCTGTCCAATGTCAGACAACCAGTGACCATTAACACGTGTAATATCTGCATTTGAACGCTTGTCTAATACGCGCACGTCTTTGAGCTTGTATATCAGCTGTTCTCTGTGCGCAATACTGTTGCGCTTTGAAGTATAAATGTATCCTAGGGTGCATCTCACTTGCCAACTCACAAGAGGAGGTTGAATGGACTGAAACCAGCGCTCCCCAAAACAACAGGTTTGGAGATCTGTTGGGAATTGATTACATGAAACAGTCACCCGTGCGCCCAGTCCCAATGTTTGTAAACAAATAATTGGTCTATACGAGACGATTTATGGTTCACATGGTGCTCGTCTGTCATGGCGGAACTTCAACCTGTTTTATGCACTTTTCCCATTTAGAACGTTAACGTCTACATACATGTTCAGATTTCAAATATAAAGTGCTCGCCCCAGAGCCACGGATGTTACAATCCTCCTTGGGTGGGTAAAAGTACCCGTGTCTTCCGCATTGTTCAATAAAAAGCGTTTTAATCCGATCGGTGGCCATTTTATCAGAGTTATAATGCACCAACCGATAGGGGCGCATAGTTGAAAGCGCATGGCCAGAAACTGATTAAACATTGCTTTTTATTGAACAATACGGAAGATACCGTACTTATTCCCGCCCTAGTAGAATTGTAACATCCATGGCCCTGGGGTGAGCACTTTATATTTGTAATCGGAACATTTGTGTAGGCGTAAGCCGCCGTAAGGACTGTAAATGGTAAAGTGCGTAAAACACTTCAGTCCAGGCCAGGGCTACCATGAGCTCACAGCGCGTTGCGAGTTTGTAGATTTTTTGTTTATGCTGGGGACCTGGGGTTCAAGTGGTTTATAGTCAGAGTATCCTTATCTCTTTATACTTTATTGCAGCGTCAAGTTGCACAAGCATAACCACCACTGAAATCGGACATCAATCTCCCTGACCCTCCATGTTACAAAACATTGTGTTACCGCGGCGCAGTGTTTACTCGCCTGGTAGAGACACTCTATAGATATGATCAATTTAACTTAACGTAATATCAAAAACCAACAGCCATTAAGTCATCAATAATGTTTATAGAACACATTGTAGTGAATTCTAAGTAGTTTAGAGACAGTTGGAACTTGGCACGGAGCCATCGTTGTGCGGTCGAAACGAATGGTGTCGGTAGTCTACTTGGAATTCACTAAAAAATGTTCTATAAACATCAGATGAATTAATGGCTTTTTATTATATATATTATATTATTATTATTGTCTCCACCAGGCCGAAGGCATGGGGAGAGAGTATGTTTTGCACTCCGTCCGTGTGTGTGTGTGTGTGTGCGTGTGTGTGTCCGTCCTTCCGTCCGTCTGTGTACAGCTAATCTCCGGCACCGTTAACCCGGTCGATGCCAAACTTTGCACACACACTCCCTGGATGCCAACGATGAACCTCTGCCCCGCATTTTCCAGAACGGCCTGTTATAGCGTCATCATGAGGCAGCTTTTCACATTTTTTACCTAAAACTGCACGGATCTGCGTGAAACGTTGTATGCACACTCCCTAGAGGCCAAGGACAAACCTTTGACCTGCATTTTCCGCATCTGCCTTTTATAGCGCCACCAGGAGGCCGACTTTTGTAAAACAAATTTTTTGATATTACAAATCGTTACGCAGTATCTCTATGGTCATGTGCTCAAGTTGGATCTGTCCGATATTCCATATTCCATCCTAATTGGCTATAATTGGCTTTCACAGTTTGCAAGATTGCCCCGTTTTGAACAAAAGCCTCAAATCATGAATGCAGCATGCAATTTACGTGAAATCTTTCACACTATTTCTTACTAGGCTGAGGAATATCTCCCACCCTTTTCACATTGGCCTGTTATAGCGCCACCAACAGGTTGATTTTTGCAAAACACATTTTTGGAACAAAATGCCTCAAATCATCCAATTGCCATCAAAGGCGTATGAAGAAATGGCACCCTTTTCACATTGGCCTATTATAGCGCCACCAGGAGGCCACAACCTGACCTGCCCTGGTGGAGACCTGTGCCCAAAGGGGCACTTTTTCTAGTTTCATATATTATGAAAGGAGTCAGCTGAGGTGGTTCGGGCATCTGGTTAGGATGCCTCTCGGGCGCCTCCCTAGGGAGGTCCTCAACGCACGTCCCACTGGGAGGAGACCCCGGGGCAGACCAAGGCGCAGTTGGAGGAAATACATCGACTCACTGGCCTTGGAACGTCTCGGAATCCCCCAGGAGGAAGTCACTAATGTTGCTCTGGAGAGGGAAGTCTGGAGCACACTGGTGGAGCTGTTGCCCCCGCGACCCGACTACGGATAAGCGGTTGAAGATGAAGATGGATGGATATTATGATAAGTTTCAGTGATTATATCTATAGAAAAGTGTCTCTTACCATGCAAATATATCAGTCCATTGTGTTGTGCTGGATCATGTCCATGCAGTCAAGGAAAACATTCCAATCGGCCTCTAGCTTGTTTCATTTTCTAAAGTATAGCGTTCCTTGTCGAGTGGCAACAAGGATCTGTGCCTGTGATCTGGCAAGCCATGACGCCTACTTTTAAATTAGTAGTATTTAAAGCATCTGCGTTTGAAAACCCCCACACTTTCCCCCGGCTCCACCCCCCAGCTATATTGACACCCCTGATGACAAAAGTTGGTGTCGGTGTATTCACCTTTTTTCTAGGCTGTGTGCTCCACTTCCTGTCGATTTCATTGGACATCATTGGTCATCTGACCAGTTTCATTGGATTTCATTGAATCAAATCGACAGGAAGTGGAGCACACACAGCCTAGGAAAAAGGTGAATAGAGATACAAGCTAGCCACCAGAAACGTTAAGACAGTTCCAGATCAAGGGGGCAGGCAGGCTTTCCAACGTTGAAGCTCTGGGCCCTAGTGGTAGGAGGAGAGACTACAGGCGGACCCGTGGATTCATGACCGGGAAACCCCGTGCAGCTGGGCTTTAACATTGAGCGCTCGGTTGCACTTCCGCATTTGACCACCAAAATTTGGTGGTCAAATGCGGAAGTAGACGTTCTGAGACGGTACTTCCGGCAGTCTTCCGGGTGCTTCAAAACGCCACTGAGCAACTTCCACTGACATGAATAGCTGGGGGGCGGAGCTTCGCGCCAGTTCAGTCTCTATTATATATATACTCTATGTTCCAGATAGGCCACATATTGGGCTAAATACAACAGTCAGTAACCATTCTAGATATCTCAAGTCCGGCTGAGATTTGCTTGGCTTCAAGCTCAGGATTAATGTTATTATGATTTCAAATGTTGAAATGAGTGAGTGAGTGAGTGAGTGAGTGAGCACAGTATTGTGTTCGAGAAAGGCCATGCACGGCGTGCAGACCTGTGAGAAGACGACAGACTATCCTGTGTTGCCTTTAAGGCATAGCCTATGTTAAAATATTCTGTGTTTTTTCACTTGAAGTAATTTGTACATATGTTTCTGTTTACTATGGCACTTTTAAATTGTAGCTACTTTATTGTTACGGTGTGTACCAGTACATTTTATTTTGAAAACTCACGTACTTCCTGTCAGCACCATTTTTATGCAGCAGTGCACAGAGAAGACAGACCTGGCAGTGTTCAGAGCTGTGAGCCTTGAAATCCCATACCCACTTATATGAGCAATTATATACACATTTTAGGGGCAATGCCGTAAGTTGTTGTTATTGATTTTAGTGATGTTAACTTCTGTACAATTTGTGACTGTTGTACATGTTTATTTGGAAGAGGAAAAGTTATTTATTATGTTTGCTGCTGTCTGCAGTTTCAGCTAGTAGTGTGTGTCATCCTGCTAATTGCCTTGAAGTGCATGTAGGTGATTTAGCTACTCACCTGGTTTTTTTACTGTGAAATGTTTAAGGTTGTCAATTAATTACACAGACTCTGAATGTTTGTATTGTTGTATTATTTTGCAGTTTTCACCGTCATGTTAATGAGGAAAAGAGCTACAGTAAATGGTCAAATCTTACTTCGACTCTGTCATTGGATCCGGTTTAACTTAGTGACAGTTCCCTACACTGCATGAGAACACTGCACAAAAAATGAAGTGGAAACTGACTGACTGACTACATTTCCGAACTGTACGTCTGTCCACTGTAACAAGACATCAGAGACACAGTATTCTTCCCACAGATTACAATCACCCAAGGAGAGTTTGAAAACATGACTAATGACAAAAAACACCCATAACTGCTGGGCAAAGTACCGATACAACAATGTGTAAATACAGCGCTCAGCAGCAAGATTTGTGAGCTGCTGTGTATAGAAGGATATCAAATGGAACACAACCACCTTAAAGACTACTACAGTAGGCTATATTGTGTCCCTGCACTTTCTGCATCGAGTGACCTCGATACATAGAACTATGTTCTGACTTTCATGACTGACTTTACATAGATTTTGTAAACGTATGTTTTGTCATGTCAATAAAGCCAATTGAAGCGAGTGAGTGCACTTTTATTACTATGTGTGAGGGCCAAATGGGAACTGCCCATAGATCCGAAGTCCCGTTAGTCCGAACATGCATTAAGGTTGGCGAACATGCACTGCTCCCGTGCTTGCGGTTATGTTTAGGTTAGGGTTAGAGATAGGGATAGTAATTTCGGAACAATGAACCTTCTGACTAATGACTTCTATGGTTAGGTTTAGTAGGTGTTGGGGTTGGAGTTATGCCGATAGGGATGTTAACAAATCGATTAATCGGCGTTAAGAAATTCTTCAATGAAACAGTTAACACAATAACAACAGTGTGTGTGGGGCGGTTATGTGTGCTGTTATGTAAAAGAGAGGAGCATGCAGCAATGATGCTGGCTGACTGAACAGCAGCCACGTGTGTGTGTGTGTGTGTGTGTGTGTGTGTGTGTGTGTGTGTGTGTGTGTGTGTGTGTGTGTGTGTGTGTGTGTGTGTGTGTGTGTGTGTGTGTGTGTGTGTGTGTGTGTGTGTGTGTGTGTGTGTGTGTGTGTGTGTGTGTGTGTGTGTGTGTGTGTGGGGCCCGGCTGTGGGGGCTTTTGGGAGGTCCATTAATTGTGCACCAAAGGTGAGAAAGGTGCCAAAATGGTATATATTATTTACTTGTTTCACCTCTCCACCTCTGCCACCCCTACCCCTCTTTGCAGAGCGAAATTACTTTGTTTTAATCCAGCCCTGAGTGCCCACAGCGAGGCGCCAATAGTCTCACATCTTCCTGAGTATTGACATCCGTGACTTCTTCTTACCTCCACAGGTCGCTGGGAGGATTATAGGAGCACTTCCTTTGATGTACAGACCATAAGACATACGTTGTACAGACTGTGGCAACGAAATGCCAAAGCCTCTCAGCATTATTATGATATCCAAGACCTTATGTTTATTCACCAGATTGTATGAAGCAACAGTAATGCAAGAAAAGAGCCAATTAAAAGACAGAGAAACAAGAAGAATATATAGGGAGAATGGAAGGGAGTGGACTCATTATTAATACATTTTCTGTGTATATTTTGTTAAAAATGAAATACAAGGATGCCAGTGGTGGTTCTGTTTAAGAGATGTTTACAGAAGCATTTCTGTCCCAAAAGGGCTAAATGAGTAATTATAATTATGTTGTCTCATTCATTGTTATCAGTTCACTAAACACGATTCATTTGTTTCATGCTCTGCTAGTGCAATCAGATTTAATATGGGCTAGGTTTCTCGGAATTTGCTTTCCATTATAGTACAGAAGCTAAGAGGAACAATCGTTCATTTTGTGATACAAGCGTGACATTTGGCATATCTGGGTCATCTCTTTAAAGCGCAAATAACATGCATTTTAAAATGGCTTTTAATATTTAATATCATATTGTCTATGTCCTTCAAAGTTATTACTAATGGTTTGAGCCTCAATCACCACTCTGATATAACCAGTCCTTGACATTTCTTTCTGGACTTTGAAAGCAGTTTTAGCTGCAGTACCACAATGTCCTGAGGTGGTGGGGGTGCTGATATGCAGATTATTTAATATTTGAGTCATTATAATACTGATGCTAGATAAAACAAAGTGGAAATTTGGAACTGAAGACTGAAGAAGAGGAGAAATTATACAAAGTAGGGTGACATTGATGACATCACGATGAGGACAAAATCAGTTGAGCTGTTCCTGAGAGCAATTTCCATTAAAGCACCTATATGATATGAAAGCCTGATTGTTCAAAGTTGGTTATTTGTGGGGATAGAAAACACACACATGGGAGCCCCAAAAACACAAAAGAAATTGAAGTTGAATTCTATATTATAGGTCCTTTAACACATTCCATCCTGTTACACTAGGCAGGATCATGAGGCCAGTGTCAGTCAAATACGCAAAATACCACAGTAGAAGAAGAGATCCTGGGAAACCCAAGGAAGCTTTGAAAAGGAAAGGACATGGTCAAGTGACTGGGCTGCGCCATACACTTTCATGGAAGCTTTCATAGGAGCCAAACTACACCCGGAAGTTCGGCAGAATGCACTGGAGTGGAGTCGATGAAAGCTCAGTGACCAGCTCATGAACAAACACTATAGTAAAGTAATCGCTTCTAGAAAATAACATAACATATGTAACACATTATAGAGCACAAAGCACCTTTCTGAACGTACCAAGTATCACGAGACTTCCCACCATTTCCTGTCTGTCAGTCAAATCTCGTGATACCTCCGAGCTAGAAACGATACCTGCTGCTGTTTAGATCCTCAAATAAAATTATATACTGTGCACTCTGGGCACATCGAAAAGCAATAAGTGATTAGAAAACAACCTGTGATATGTCTGCTTTTATATTTCTGAACCGATTACATGACAAAGTTTTCATAAATAATGTTTGTTATGAGCTGGTCCAGCCAGCTCCACTCACTGCCATGTATTCATTGAACTTCCGAATATTGAACATTATATGTGAATATTATTAATTTATAATGAATAATATTATCACACAGGGAATTGCATTTACAAAACTAATAATAAAAAGATCAGCTACAAATGCTAGACGTAATATTAATAGGCCAAGCAGAGATGGACATGAAAACTTGCATATTTCTGTATTCTATTAACAAAACTCTATGCAGTTTTGTTTTGTAACTAAGAAAGTTACTCTTCTAAGGCCTGACTCACACCTTCACAACAATGTTGCATGCAAGATGTAAGTGTCATGGCCTCCCCAATGCATTTCCAATGGAAGTCACATGGTTGCTTACATCTTGCATGCAACATTATTGTATAGGTGCAAGATGTAAGCAAGTTGTAAGTGTCATGGCCGCCCCAATGCATTTCCAATGGAAGTCACATGGTTGCTTACATCTACCATGCAACATTGTTGTATGCTAGATGTAAAGGTTTCGATCTAGCATACAACATTGTGAATTGTGAATCTGTTGTGAATCTGTTGTGAAGGTGTGAGTCAGGCCTTAGGCCTGACTCACACCTTCGCATCTAGCATACAACATTGATGCATGCTAGATGTATGAAAGGGTTTGTTTACATCTTGCCCCAATGCATTTCCAATGGAAGTCACATGGTTTGACACAACATTTGTGTTGTACGGCTTTCGGCTGCCCCCCACCCCCTCATACAACACAAATGTTGTGTCAAACCATGTGACTTCCATTGGAAATGCATTGCGAGCTTGCATCAGTAAACAAGTCTCATGCATCTAGCATCCAACAATGTTGTATGCTAGATGCAAAGGTGTGAGTCAGGCCTTAGTCATATCATAACTAGTGAGATCTGGCCCAGAATAAGCTATTATTATTGGATAAGACGTCCTGGAAATGACGTAAAGATCATCCCCATATATGGGCTGTGATCTGGCCTAGTCCTGAACGTCACCAGAGTCACCGGAGGACGTCATCATGACGTCATTTGGTTTGCTGGGCTTGTTTCTCTTGCTAAATCTGGCAGCACCGGGGGTCAAATTGTCTTCCCATGGCAAGCCAAGCATTCGCCACTTGTAAATGATCCATTGTTGCTAGCAAGCAAGATGCTGACGTTGATGATGGTGGCACATGCTCACTCTCTCGACATGTAGGCCTATACTGCTTATCCCCGGCTTGGCCCGAGGCTAGATAGCAACTTTGTCCACTCAGCTCTTGTTTTGGGGGTGCGTGAACATTGTGCCAATGTACGTTTCTCTATTGACGTAATCAGGGTGAGTGGTGCCGTACTGAGGCACTGACATTTGCAGTAATGGGTGTCTGCTGATAATCCTCGCACAATTGCTTTGCCGTTTCTGCACCGCAGGGGTGGCCATGAGGGACACAATGTGGTTGTGTGGAAAATCTGTTGCTTACTGCCTGACTTACTGGTGACCGTGAACATGATAGCCTGGCCCCCACTCTTTAACTTTTATTACCCTGTGGAAAATGGGAGAGGAGTCTGCACTCTGTCTGTCTGAGGAGTATAAGAAGCAAGAGCTCCACCAAGTGGTGAAAAAGAAGATTACACTCCATACCCAGCAACTTTGAAACCTTATTTACCCTCCCACCCCATGTAATCCCACATTGCCAATACAAAAACAACTTAAAAGAACATCCCCTGTGCCCTTCGACTGGAGTGCACTGTCTGCACCTTTAAGACTGTTGTACACACAAACGACACACATACTCTGGTCTGGGATCTGCTCCAGCAACAGAATGCCAGCTGCTGACTCGGGTTCATAGACTCAGGGTTCGTTACAGCACTGCCACAGTGAAAAGCCTAGATACAAACATTATTTCTGGAACGCTATATTCTACACTGTAGTCCTCCGTGTTTTGTACACATTTGTACACTCTCTGATCGAGTTAAATACCTGACGGGTCCATTTTAACGCCTGGTGGTCCCCGGACCTGACCATCGAATTGACACAGCGTGCTCTGTAGTATTATAATTTTACAAATTGTGTTATTTCAGTAGAAATTAAACTGCAATTTGCATTCTAATTTTCCACATACTGTACGTATACCCATGCTTTTGTGTCCAGGCTCAGTTACAAAGTTATTCATCAAACTGCAGTCTGAGACATGATTATTAATTCATCGCATCTGTTGAGCTGTACAGAATGCACTGGCAACGGGTGAGAGAGTGCATACGCTGATATCACAGTCAGGTTCTGTGTGAGACGGTGTGGATGAGAACTGTGGTGACAGCTATGATCCTACATGAAGTGAGGGAGGAACAACCTATATTCCCCCATGTGGTGATTTCGAACACGGCTACACTATCACACGTCTTCCAGCCCTGGGCTATACTGCTGCACCTCAGGCAACCAGACACCTGCAACTCGAATTAAGGCTGACGAAGAGACGTGCAGGTAGGAGACGAGCTATGTACTGTACTGTATGTACGTCTGATCCTCCTCTACACCAGTGGTTCGATCGGACCGGTTCCCAACAGTGTTTTCCCACTCAACAGTAAACAATACAAACCTAAATACAGTAATATGTATACAGTGTCACGGTCTGTCTTTCCACAGATGTGTATCCACTTCGGCCACTCCGACATTTCATTCCATCTCTTGATTAGTCCTACAGGTAGGTCGGTACACCTGTCCCCACTCCCTCATCAGCCCAGCAGTGCCTTGCCCATAGAGACACACAGCGCCTACAATTTCACGGTCCCCAAATGAGACAGCGGCCCCACTTCTGGTCCCAAAGTTTGAAAGTAGGTTGACAGAAAATGGGGAGAGATATATGGGGGGGGGGGGATGACATGCAGCAAAGGTCATCGGGATCGGGAGTCGAACCCGCAACACGCTGTTATGAAATTAAATGAAATGATGATGATTACTATATTTACCCAGGGTATCTGGGCTAAGCTCAAGAACTTGTTTCCAGCCAGGCCCTGCTCATAGAACACATTTCATCGTAGTGGTTCAATGCCTTGTTCAAGGGCACTTCAGCGGTGGTAATTTTAACGTGTCGGACCGCTGATTCGAACTGGCAACCTTCCGGTATCAAGACCGCTCCGCTATCCGTTCGGCCACCGCTTGATTACCAGCAAAGGTGCCCGGACCGCTAGGCCAGCCCGTTTAGTTTAGCCATTAAGTTTGTTCTTAATAGTTTTCAGCCACCCTCCCCTAATTATTCGAAAAAATAATCTCCATATTTACAGATATCTGGTGTTTTTTAATATTTTTGAAAATGTTTGAAATCCTTTCACAATGATACTTCACGCACAACATTTGCCTTGGATAGCCAGACCATATCATTGCATGATATTAGTCTCATCCTTCTCAGTGTTAGGATTTTGTCCTAAGGGGCGGTTACATAAAATAATGGATCATTTCAGTAGCAAAACCTTCAAAATGTCTTCTAAATCTAGTCAACCAGGGATATGCACTGGGAAAATGTGTATAACATTATTTCAAGAAACTAGAAATACGAGGAAATTACATTCAACTTTAACAACTGTCCACGGGAGTTTTCATGTTGCGCGCTAAGACTACGGTCATTAGTATTATTGCCATCACCTGCGTGGCTCAGTCGTGTAACTTTCCTGACGTTAAGCTGTGTATGTGTTCAACAACACAGCCATGCAAAATAACATTGACAGCTACGAGGTCACGAAAGCTTGCCCTGCATAGCAACGGTTGCTAAACTATTAGGATTGGCATTGGGCAATTGCTTTTTGGGGTGGGGTTTAGCGAAGGGCTAATTGAGCAATGCCAGACCTAATCTGACTGGGGCTTTTTTTGTTGTTGTAATGGCAGATTTGTCTGGCTGTACCAGGTCGATCATTATATGCTTGGCTGAACGCAGAGTGGAGAATATGTTTTCAGCCCTGTGTGTCTGCATTGTCTGTGTATGCAACTGTGTGTTTGTAAGGGTGCCTTCACACCAGAAAGCTTTACTGCGATTAAAACAAATCTGCTGCACATTGTCGGAAAGTGCGCTTCGTTTGGCAGGTGTGAAGCCTCATTCGAATATCAAAGAACCGCATTCTACTCCGCCAAAAAACGGGGGTTTCGCTTCGCTTCCAATCGCACTTGATTTCGATTCGGTTCAGGTGTGAATGCAATCCGCAGCAAATAAAGGAAATGAAGCAAACAATGTGGCGGGTGAGGAGCTAAACACAGTTGGAGACGGAGAAGGCATATTTTACTCAGCGTGGTCGAATGAGGAGACTGAAACCCTGATCGAAATATGAGACATTAATCAATTGCTTAAGGAAACACATAAAAACACTGCAGTGTAGCCTACAGAATATTCTGTCTGTCTGCGTAAACATGGAGTGCTGTCACTGTGTGGGGAGTTCATCTCGATAAACTTGTAAACATTTTGAGCTGCTGTATGTGCTCAGTGTGCTCTGAAAGATATTGATAAATATGTGAATCCCCATATATGTTTGAAACAGTGGTGGGGATATCCATATATGGACATAAAAGCAATAGATACAGATACACTTGGGTGCAAGTGCAACGTATCAGCACAGACCCTGTCTGTCTGTCGTGTGACAGGTTGTGAGCTTGTATATCTGCTATTTTCGGCACACAGCATGAGTAGCCTATAAATCAGGCATTTCAATGCCATCACGGCCGGCCAAAATACATTCTGTAGATTTAGTTAACTAAGATCTTATGGTATTTAGTCAACTAAATCTAAAATTGCTGTGAAATCAACACTGCTGACGTGTACAGCGTTCCCAACGGGCATCACACTAGTTTTGTGTATTCATCTCAGATCCGTCAAAGCATCAAACTATCAAAATGTCTCCCCAAATATGGAGCCATGAGGAACTCATATGTCAATATGGGGGCACATACTTTGGTCCAATAACACTCCGTCAGGCATTAGCTCCGCCTACAGGAAATACGTAAGCTGCCTCCATGAGACCCGTTTCTGAATTCGTCTATAGGTTGCATTGTCATCATGATTCGTGTGATGTCATGGTCTAATTTGGTATTTAATGGGCAGATCACAGCAACAGAGCTGTCAGTCTGTAAACGAGTCTTCAAGCAACAGAGGAACAGAAGTGAACATTAAGACCAAGTAAAGGCAAAGATGTCAGAGTTTGGGCTGAAGGCAGAACTTGAATTTCTGGTGTCTATTTTTGACCCGAACCACGAAAGCTTCAGGATTATTGACCAGAAGCCTGATGAACTGACCTGCCAGTTCAATGTGACCGGGGGGAAATGGTTGACCATCAACTGCAACATAACCGAATCGTACCCTTCCGTGCCTCCGATATGGTGTGTGGACTCTGATGACCCGAGCTTGGCACAGGTTTTGGAGTGTCTGGAAGATGTTAGAAGCGGCAATAACCTCCTTTTGCAGCAGCTTAAGAAGCTCGTCTGTGACCTTTGTCAGCTCTACAACCTTCCCCAGCACCCTGATCTGAAGAGGTTGGACCAGCCTCTGCCTGCAGCACAAGAAGCAGGACATGTGACATCTGAGGATGAGGAGAAAGAGGATGACGAGGAAGACGACGAGGAAGACGACGAGGAAGAGGACTTAGAAGATGATGATGACCTGGACTATGATGATGATGTCGCCAAAGAGGAGGTAGACCCAGTGGAGAAGGAGAACATGGCCGTCCTGGAGAAGATTCGTAAGAACCAGAGGCAGGACCACATGAACAGCGTTGCCGTGACTGGTTCATTGCAGGCCTCTGACCGACTGATGAAGGAGCTAAGAGAGATTTACAAGTCCAAGAGTTACAAGGGGGGCAACTATACTGTGGAGCTTGTCAACGACAATCTGTATGAATGGCAAGTCAAGGTGGGACGTCAAGCGGTGGATCCAGACAGCCCTTTATACAAGGACATGCAAGTCCTTGAGAAGAAAGAGGAAATAGATGGCATTCTGCTCAACTTGACATTTAAAGATAACTTTCCCTTTGAGCCACCATTCATACGGGTGGTTGCACCCGTGATTTCTAGAGGACACGTACTTGAAGGAGGCGCCGTGTGCATGGAGCTCCTCACAAAGCAGGGCTGGAGTAGTGCCTATTCCATAGAGTCTGTTATCATGCAGATCGGTGCCACTTTGGTCAAAGGAGAAGGCAGAGTGAATTTTGGAGCCAGGAATACATACAGCCATTCCAGTGCACGGCAGGCTTACATAACCAAGGTCCTGATACACGACAAGACTGGCTGGCACACACCACCTAAACAGGACGGCTAGGAGAGGACAATCCAGCACTCCTGCACACCTTTTCACGGCATTGGCTCTGCAGGAGATTTAGCCAGAGGGTCACATGTGTCAGTCTGTGTCTTTCAGCTAATCTCACAAACTGCTGGACCAATAAGCACCATGCATGTGGTAGGCTATAGGCCAATTTAGCATATCCACTTTTTATTTCTCCAATTCGCGTTTTATACTTTTGAAATATTTTACTTTAATATTTTTGATTCACGCTGAAACCTTGCCTAAATTTGGATTGGAACTACACAGGCTGCAGTCATGATCCAGATGGGAGCCACACTACGTGCATGTGGATCTCGGGATCCATATTCAATTTATTCTGACCAATTATCTCACTCCTGTGTGAATGTACAGTGTAGGCTATGTATGCACTACTGAAAAGGTATAGGAAAGAGTGGGGAATGTTTTTGGGGAATATTTGAGTGCATGCGTGTGTGTATGTGTGCGGTCACTAGCTCCCTCTCTACGTTGTGCTGTGATTTGAGACACTCCCTAATGTAAATGATGCAGTATTTTATGGCCATGAACACCCCCCCCCCCCCCCCTTAATTAATTATTTTCTTCAAATGTTAAAAAAAAAAAAATCCACATAAAAATGTAATACATACAAATCACCCAAAGGCAACTGTAAAAATAAATAAAAAGGTATTTTGAAACGGCCACGATCTCTCTGTGGCGGTGGAGAGGCTTGAGTGATTCACTGACCCATTGTCCTGTACTGATGGGGGTTCAAACTCCTGACAGGTTCAACCCATAGAGTAACCTACGTGAAGTGAGGGGCGCTCTTATCATCATACATCATCTCATTCCGGCCAATCACATGTCCAGCTTTTCATGTTTGTGTTTACACAAACACTCAAAACTGGCCATTCATTATCAATGGCATATTTAATGTTTGTGATGGAACAATGACGACCTTTAGTTCAGCTGCGAGTGCAACCGGAAACGGATGCCATTGGGTATGAAGGGGAGCGAGTGGTGGTGGGTTTTCACTCAGTTGAATGCTGGCTGTCAATCACAGCGTAGACACGCCCCAAAAGGATACTTAGTATACATTTTAAAATTAATAATTTACAAAAATGCATATGCTGCGTGATAGAAATATGCAATTGAAAATAAAAATATATGTGAAAAATGTTTATTGAGGTAACAAAGTATAAAGTGAAAAGTCAAGTTCCCATTCATTTCTTCATTGGTTATGAAACTGGATCTGATTCTCCAAAACAACAGTTAAGATTGATTTGGATATATGAAACATCACACAGCAGGCCTATGACCAGAACTCATCGCTTCGCAACACATTTCGAGCTTGTGGATCTGCAATTTTTTATGTATTTTAGTATGATCAAGCAGGGCATACATTTAGGAAAATATATCCAGCACGTTCACGATTTGGCCCAATCCATCCCATAATGCATAATGCACTCTGTTCCTACCCGGAAGGAGGAGTGAAATCGCCTCATGCGCTTTTGAGCAACTTAATGCAAGTGGATGGGAGGAGAAATCCGGTGACATCTCTATTAATATCTAAGGTGTGTAGCATTCGTCTATTAGTTTGCCAATGCACTGCACTGTGGGGTCAATACATTATCATCATACAATATCAACATGATAAAAGGCACAGTTCAGTGAGCTCACTTCACATGGGTGTGATTTTTCAGATAACTGTTAAGATTTAGAAGGAATTTGTAGAATGGCCACAGTCAAACAGTGAGCAAAGGCATCCCAGTGAGTGCATCAGCAGCAAAATGATGCTGTGTATTTGAGCTTCACATCCTACATAATTTGACAGAAAGTTATTCTTCCACAAATTGTATCCTTGTTCTTCCAGCCATGCATCCTGCATGCATGTTTTATCATCATAATTGCTTGTGCAGACCCGCGGTATCTGTTGTCCAAGTACTTGGTGCAGTATCATAACAGGCCTATTGTTGATATGTATGACGGATGACATTGATGACATCAGAGAGAGCTGCTCATTTGACAACCTAATACCCACTAGGCACTGCACTCCCATGGGTTCTCAGCAATACACAGTACACACCACATTTGAAATCAATTGCTTGAACAGTTCTTGAGATACATGAAGGACAGACACACATTTCTTCGCATTTTATAGATAACCAGCCGTGCCCGTTGGGCACTGGCCTACTGAAATGATGCAAGTTGGAAATGCATGCCCCACCCAGTCTGTGTCCCTTTTATGCCCATATATGGAGTTCTTTGTCAGGCATGCATGCCCAAATATGAGTCTATGGAGATGCTAGAACAGAACATCATTGTGACATCAGAACAGATCAGCTCCATATATGGAGATATAGGGGTGATCAGGTTCAGAGCCCGGCCAGGTTTTTGTGCTGGTTCTGGACAACCGGCTATCCGACGGACTCGACACCGGTCACTGCACTCCCTCTCTGGGGGTTGTGGAGCACGTGTGTCGAATTTGAAGTTGAGAACGGTTATCGAGTTACATGGATTACAGACGTAAGTATTTACGTACACATAGAGACCTTTGGTGCATTTATAGATAGATATAATAATATAGTAATGTCCATTGTGAGCGCATGCCCGTCTCATCTGTCTTCTTTGTCACTTTTATGGTCAGTCTATGACGGGGGTCTTCAACATTTGTTTTAGACCAAAGACAACTTGAGAGGAAGGTGAAGCAGGGACCCCCCACTGTATACTGTGTTGCAGAATAACCTTTTCATAGATTTCATAGACACTGTCTGACTGTCATCAGTGTATGTTGTGGATTCATGCTAATGTGTATTTTCAGAAATAACTTGACCTTTCACTCTGTACTTAGCCAAGAATAGCCGATCTACAGGCTCACAATGCCTTGCAGCGCATACTGTATCTTTTTATTTGTTATTATAATATTATTATTATTATTATTATTATTACCCTTATTATTATTATTATTATTATTATTATTATTATTGGCAAAGTGTGACATTCTGCACTGATTGGCTGAATTCTGGGCCCGTAGCGAGATACCCGTAGAAAGACCATACATGTGTGTGCAAATAAACGTTAATTCTGGAGCTACACAAAAAATGGAAAAGGAAAAACGTTCATCATTCCTCATGATTATTTCATTCTTTTCCTTTTTTGAGGGGTGCTAGCCCCTCCAATGTCTGGCTTTTTAAAATTATATCATACGGCAGCTAAGTCTATGGTTTGTTTTGAGCACTTTAAACAAACATTGCCAGGCGCCGCTTACTACATGTGATATCTTTTATTCAGTTGATACATCCTTGTTGCTTTCTCCATTCAACAGGATGATGATGGACTGTTGTCTGTTGGGGATTTGAACACATTGGCTCTGTAGAACTGCAGCTCCTTAATGCTCTCCTGAATGTCCTCCAGGGCTCTGTGGGAGGCTTTCGTCTGAGGTGTCAGCTTATACTCTTCTGGAAACCACCGCCTGCAAAGCTCCTTGATAGTGCTGACGTCAATTATTCTGTAATGGAGGTGCTGCATGAACTGTGGCATGTATTTGTCCAGGAACTTCTTATCCGCATGCACAGAGTTACCGGCGAGAGGACATTGTCCGGGCGGGGTGTGCTGTCTGATGAATGAGAGGAACTCGTACTCAGCCTGCTGCAAGCTGATCTTACTTTGCTTTACGGCCTTTGTCAGCCCTGACTGGCCGTGATGCTCCTTACACCAGTCAGACATCCCATCCAGGAGCTCATCTGGTTGTTTGATTATCAGGTTAGGCCCCACAGCCAAAACAGTGAGTCCAGAGTTTGTGATAATGCACGCCATCTCGATGATCTGGTCTCTTTCGATGTCCAGGCCGGTCATCTCCAGGTCCACCCACACCATCCTCTGGGACATCTCAGGATCTGCTTTGGTAGACGCCATTTTCTTTGAGACCCCCGGCATGTATAAGAAACACTACTGATGTAAGCCAGTTCAGTCGATCCTGCTCAGTCACAGTTGGCTCTGTGTTTCTCCGTAATACCCTGGTCTGAATTAACATCTCAGCTGAACCAATGGAGTACACCTGGGTAAGTGGGTAACACTATATATAGACAGGCACACACTGATGTTATAGCACTAATGTCATAATACCGATGTCAGCTGTGACGTCAAAACAAACACACGCACGCACGCACGCACGCACGCACGCACGCACGCACGCACGCACGCACGCACGCACGCACGCACGCACGCACGCACGCACGCACGCACGCACGCACGCACACACACACACACACACACACACACACACACACACACACACACACACACACACACACACACTCTACTACAACTGTGTCCCTCTCCCTCTCTGTTGAGTTGTTTTTAAAACCACCCTGCATGGCCTGGGCCTGCATTTTATGAGTTAACTCAATACAGATGTTTTCTGCTGCTCAAAGTCCACCCCGTCCACCCCTAGCTCCCATTGGCTGGGATGAATGGGGGGAACATAAGGGGAAAAGGACTGTTTGAAGTGACAGCTCGCGTGTTTTCTTGCTCCAACTCCGTTCACAGTCATCAGTGAGAGATGTCTTCGGAACACGACAGAGCCGTCCTGCAGGCTATCTTCAACCCCAACACGCCTTTTGGAGACATCCCTGGCTTGAACCAGGAGGACGACTTAACTGACGATGGTAAAAAGCTTATTTTTTTTTCCTCCTAGAGTTTATCACCTCACTGCAGATTGTTGATTCCCTATAGCGTATACGATTTTCCATTTCCCCAACATTTTAATCTGGAGTTGAAGTCTGGGGGACATAAATCTGTTTTTTCTTTTTTTTGCCACAGTATACCTGTCAGCTGAGTTTGAATGTTGTTGGGCCTTATGTTTGTGTGTGCTTTTATTTATCATTTTTTATTATCTGTTGCTACCAGACAGTGGCTTTGACAGGGAGTTGCTGATGCAGGTGAAGCAGCTGGAGCTGCAGGGCGTCAGCGCGGCGGAGGCCGGCGATCTGCAAGGCGCGCTCCTCCGCTTCGGCCAGGCCATCCACGCCCTGCCTCGCCGAGCCTCGGCCTACAACAACCGCGCACAGGCTCTGCGTCTGCAAGGGAACACCGCAGGTAGGCCTACACATCATGATGCTACACATTGTCGCTGTGGAAGTACAGATTTATATTCGTTTTCATGTAAGGACCCCCAGAATGATCTGTATTTGGCCACAGAGCCCCATCTCAAAATATAGGTTGTTTCAGGGACCTAAGTTTAATAATATAATATTCAAAGATTTGCACACGTTTACAAACGTTTTCAAAAATAGCAGATCTACAAGCTTGTTTGGTGAGACACTTTCATGCAACAAAGTGGGCTATAGCATAGGCCAGGGCATTCATTTATTAATAAAAAAGAGAGTTGAAATATGGAGATAAAAGGTTTCTGTCTGACAGCGACGTTATACAGCTTTGATATTGATAGTTTAGAACACTGAGCAGCTTGATCTATATCTGATTGAGTTTGCTGAGACTGCTGTGCGTGATGTGTTTGACAATGCATTCTTCTTTAGTGCTGCAGCTCACCCCAATTATAAATGCCTGTACAGTACTGTAGGTCCAAAGTCATATACACGTAGACCTATATAGGTCATATATCATACGCCCAACTTATACGCTCTGCATAACATCATGTAGACTGCACTGTAGACAATACGGCCTATAGTATTATACAACAAACACATCACAAACTGATGACGTCCTCTTCCCTGTTGTATGCAAATGGCAAGTGGAAATGGAAAGGGTTCATGTGGTTAAAGCATTGTTGTAAAAATGTGCTGGGAAACTATTTTCAGCACCAGGGGGATCCATAATTAGTGGGATTGAGCACACAGCATGCATGGCTATAAGGAGACCTGCATAGCCGCTTGTAACATCGTCCCTCCACCGTGTCCCCCCTTACATTTAGAAATAAAGTTATAAGAAAGACAGGTGAAGACGCCGATTGTGATTGGCGATGTATGATGATGTATGATGACAGGAGCGCCCCTGACTTAACACGGTGCATGGTGATTTTTTGTAATTGCAAAGAAAATACAGTACCGAGTACCAGTATTCACACAGCAACACAGGCTATACACTTTGTGGCATTGTACTGTGTGAGCAACAATCTCCCCATAGTAACCACATATAAACCCTATGGTTTTCTGGAGTCACTCAGGGCTCTATACTAGGGTATTTTCTGTTTTCTGTTATTGTGGGGAAAGCTTTCGCTGACAATAGCCAATCGACAAGCTTACGGCGTGTTGTTGTAAGCGTGCCGATCTGCTATTTTCTGCAAAGGCTTTCCTACCCTCCGTATCCTGAGGAAAGCTTTCGGTGTATGTGGTTAAAGCAGTGGTTTTTCAACCCCTTTCATTTCCATTATTTATTCTGCATTTGAGCCACGGACCATTGATGACATTAATTCTCAGACGCAAAACTAAACAATATGTCCACATTTCCATGCTGTATTGAGATTGGTAACTTGGTACTAGGTACCATTAGGAGAGAACACAGGCAAATGTTGATCAAAATAACAATTCTTCTACAATCTCTAATTGTGCAGACTTACTTAAACGTAAATTAAGTAATGCAGATCGGTTTAACAATAACTTAACTCTTGACACCAAATGGACCTATATTACGGGTCTATTTGGTTTAATTTTATGCTCTCAAGAGTTAAAGGTCTATAAGGGTCCATTTGATTACCAACTCTCCATCATTTAGCTGGAGACCACCTGCCTGGAACCCTCTCAAGGACCACGAGATCCCCGGACCACTGGCTGAGAACCACTGGGTTAAATAAATGAAAACTCAAATTAAAGCTCTCCCTTTTCTTTTCCCAGAGGCCATGGAGGACCTGGGCCGTGCCATATCTCTGAGTGGAGGCAGCGGCCGCACCATGTGCCAAGCACTGGTGCAGAGAGGGCTCTTGCTCAGGTTAGCGGGGCGTGATGAGGAGGCCAGGGAAGACTTCGAGAGGGCAGCCACGCTGGGCAGCGAATTTGCACGGCAGCAGGCGGTGGCGCTCAATCCGTACGCTGCCCTGTGCAACCGAATGCTGACGGAGGTGATCAACAAACTACGCAACCCTGACATGGCCGACGTGCCTGACATGCAATAGCTGGACAATTACAGATGGAGAAACTGATAGTCCGGTGGCCAGTGGTACATACTCAAGTGGTACATACTCAAGTAAAGTATTCAAAAGTACATTTTCGTGTTGATATCATTGCATTGTATAAAGAATTGTCAATTTGTAATCAAATAACATGGTGTAATTCTTTTTTATTGAATACTTGTAGTTCCGTTTGTCACCACTAGATGTCAGTACTTGTATTCTGAAAAGGTGGACCATCACCAACAACATTTCTTCATTTTGGTAAGGTACTCCATATGTACAAGAAAATAAGCTTTTGACCAGCTATTAATGAGAAAATGCAAACATAATCACAGGCAACAATATCTAAACAGACACGTAATATGTTTAGTTTCACATAATATTATGTCATGTGAAACAAACTCGGATACTGGAAGCTCGTTGTTAATACATAAATCATTCAAATGAATACATAAGAACATATTTATTATTAGGAGAATTATAGACGATGTATACGTATATTAAAATATGCAAATAAAATAATAGCCTAGAGACATGGATAAGAAATACCAAGAAATGTCTATGAAACCTGTAGTGGAGAAGGCTGAACAAACAGTCAAAAAGGACACATCTATACCTTTAGGCTGGGTGCTGGATCAAAATGAAGGAAGGTCTGAGGAAGGGCTGCGGCCCGAAACGTTGGGAAACTTGGGAGCCTGAATTGGTGTGCCGATTTTTTCATTTCTTATATGTCTATGAAACCTACCATTTTTGTTGGTTTATTTTGAAATAGCCTGTAGCATTTCTGTGAATGCCTGTGTCTCATGAAAGCTGCAGTAACTTTCCTATTGCTTGCAATTGCTTCATAACAAATTCCCACTATTCATTCAAATTATGGCTACTATATGTTCATTGTTCAAGGGATAACAATAAATTAACTAATCGGTTACTATACTTTCAAAAAAATTAGCTCTCAATAAAGCGGCACATTGCAACACGTTGTGTTATTGTAGAACTGAAGAATTCTGGTCAGTTTTTTTCATAAAGATGTTCATCTATAATGACTTGCACAGAATAGGGACGCCAGGTTGAAATTGGATTTAATCAACAAAGGGCCTCAAGGGCAAGAGACCAGGCCCTTGAGGCTGAGAACTGGTCATTCTGATGTCACCATATTACTGATATTACTGACTATTGAACGCTAGAGACTGTCAGAAATTAAATTAAAATCGGGAAAACTATCTGTACTGATTTTCTATTTTTGCGTTGGCTATTAAAAAAAATAACAGATATACAAGCACAGCATGTTCATCTACTATTTCGGATTTTTCTTTTTTTTCCTTTTTTTAAACTTCCTGTATGCATTTGATAACTACCGATTTAGAAAGCATTTGTAGAATCTGCCTTAATGGACTAAAGGGTTAAATCTCGATTTTACAAGAGAGGTGCTTATGCAATTCAAGAAATGTCAAGTTCAGCATAAAAAAACGAATCAAAATCAACTAAGAAAGTCTATCACAAACAATCATTTATACAATCATGATGCAACTATGAGGTGTGGATCCGGGAGTCCCCCATGCATGCACCAGCGATGCACCCGGCCATCATCAGTGTGGCTGAAGTGCCCCCGGCTGTGTCGCTGGGTAAAGCCACGGGCTCTGTGCGGGCGTCTCTCTCGTAGAAGGAGCAGACTTTGAGATGTTCCGACATGGATGGGACCTCGTCGTTGAAACGCCATCTGTCCACCGAGGAGAACCCACAGCTGAACTCCCAAACCTGCAGATTGAGTTATACACATCAGAATGAATAATCAATATTCAATAATCATCCTTACAGGGAGAATATTGGGTCATCTTAAAATCGTCTCATATAAGAATTGTGGTCCAAAACTAAACAAATTGTGATATTGTCAAGGAGATGCATGGCGTTGTATCGTTTAATTGCGATAGTCAGCCACTCATATTTGATACAGTCGGTTTATAACAGTAACATTATCGTTTTCACGCCGTCAATTATTGATGCTTTATATCCATAATATATGTCAAACCGCTGAGATCATTTTTTTTTGTGTTTTTGGAACACTATTTTTTCGTGTGCCACGTACTGTAGTTTGATGAAGAGCATTATTTATGGTTGCCTCACAGGCTGGTACATTATGATACCAATACTTTTGTACTTTTAATCCAGATATTTAGTGTACCGTGGAAATCGGAGGGGAAACAAATTTGAATTGAATGTTAGCATGAATTCCTCCATCACTTTTAGTCTCGCATTAGCCAGACTCTCATGGAGTCTCCATCTCCCAAGCAGAGTTTGAATTGAATGTTAGCATGAATTCCTCCATCACTTAGTCTCGCATTAGCCAGACTGTCATGCAGTCTCCAGCTCCCAGCCTCCCAAGCAGAGTGGGTGGAGGCGTGGATCTGTTAAAGGTCTGACTACGCAAGACTATACATTGTTAGGGAGCCATTGTTGGCCTCATGTAGCCCATCATGGACACACTGAGTTAGGGCTTGTTGTCCCCTGGCAGCAATAAGGCCCTGCTTGCATTCCACATCTCTGATATCATGGGCATGCTCTGTGTCCTGTGACTGCACAGTGCATACGGATACCAGTGCAATATATCAATCATTAACAAGTAAACATAAAAGTAAGCCTTGTCGAGCCATGAGGCCCATAGGGCAGGAGCCTATCTCATGTTTCTGTGGCGTGTGGCAGCTTGATGTACAAGTACACCCCCTGGACATGACGCTTGTATATGTCGCAGGGACAATCTAACCCTTGATGCTGAGTGGCAAGCAGGGAGTCACTGCGTCTTTACTCTTTGGTATGACCTGGCCAGGAATCGAACCCCGACCTCCCAGTCCTCAGGGCGGACACCCTAACAAGTAAATATGTACTACTAAACTGTCACAGTTTATGCTATAGCTCTATTCTAATAGTAATCATTGCTATAGACATTACAGAGTGTTGGTTCAGAAACAACAGTGTCTCCGTCTCTCTGGTGCTTTGATAAACAGAAAATACCTTTTCGGGTCAGGATACCATTTTCATCAAATCAGGAGAGATAACTCACTGAATGAAGCAACAACAGCAACCTGAAAATATATTTCTAAAAGAGATGGAGAGGCAGCTAGGGAGACCCCTGCTACACTTTATCATTACTAATATAATAGACCTTTAACCTTTTAACAAAAAACTTTGGATTTAAACAAATTACATCACTTCTACTACCTTTAACTAGGCTACATAATCAATATAGGCAAATCATTGTCTCTTTTTTCTAATTTGTGCGGGATTGGAGTGTCATCAACACTGTGTGTGTGTGTGTGTGTGTGTGTGTGTGTGTGTGCGTGCGTGCGTGCGTGCGTGCGTGCGTGCGTGCGTGCGTGCGTGCGTGCGTGCGTGCGTGCGTGCGTGCGGCACAGGCAGTCTATGCCTAATACAACATTGTCACATGCCAAAAATAACAGATCTACAGCTATACATCAGGCTTTACAGGAGCTGCATAATAAGTTAACAGTGACAGTCAGGGAACCGATATAGCAGTATGAATGACCTGGTAGCCATGCAGTGGTTCTCAACCTGTGGCGCTCGGGTCAGAGGACAGTGAGGTGACCTTTTTAATACCTTAAAATAAATAAAGATTTCAAATAATAAGAAAGAGGAAAACAACTTGAAATTTTCACAATTCTAGACCTGTACGTGCCCGTCACAGTCGGCCACCGGCCTACTTGGGAACGATGCAACTTGGGAACCTAATGATATAGGTTGTCATAGTATACTCCAGGTCCTGGCTAAGATATGTATGCACTTCATTTAGCGGAGAATATCTCAACTGTTCTTGGCTAATATGACCGCTGCGAACAACTTAGGACCTGTGAAAAAATCTCTATCCAGGGCGAAATACCCCAAAATGACCACGCCCTTTTTAAAATAACCGCCACTTAAAACATGCCTCTATCTTCCAAACCGTTGGAGCTACAGATGTTCTGAGATGCTCATGTTCAGAATACTCATGTTTGAATACTCAATAGACCTTAATGCACATGGTGGTCATCTTACCATAAGTTAATGGCAGGGTGGAAACTAGCCACAATTTGCCATTGACCGCCCATACATCCAAACAGACAAAGTCCTATCTAATTGTATTAAATGATGTCAAACTCACCAACATTGCAGCTGTACGAAAAGCTTTAATTATCCTCTATCTGCAAAGTGTTTGTTTAATAAAAATCCATGGTAGACATGTTATGAGCTACTTTATGTCAAAGTATGTTTTTCGAAGTATTGGAGTTTGGAAGCGCTCATTGGATAATCACTAAACATCCCTGCGTACCACCTGGTTTGCATTTGCACATAATGCAGGAGGATGTTCCGTTACAGAAAGCTAGCGCTTCCAAACTCCAACACTTAGAAAAAAATCACCTGCAAGGAATTTCTTGACATAAAGTAGCTCATAACATGTCTATGGTGGATTTTTATGAAACAAACACTTTGCAGATAGGAAGAGGATCATTCAAGCTTTTCGTACAGCTGCAATGTTGGTGAGTTTGACATCATTTAATACAATTAGATAGGACTTTGTCTGTTTAGATGTATGTGCGGTCAAATGGCAAATTTGGCAAAGTTTCCACCCTGCCATTAACTTGTGGAAAGATGACCGCTGTGTGCATATGGTCTATTGAGTATTCAAACACGAGTATACTGAACATTTTGACAATCTGTCGCAGAAACAGTTTAGAAGATAGAGCCATGTTTGAAGTAGCTGTCATTTAAAAAAGGGTGTGGTCATTTCCGGGTATTACGCCCCGGATAGAGAATTGTTCACAGTTCAAGTTGTTCGCAGCGGTCATATTAGCCAAGAACAGTTGAGATATTCTCTGTTAAATGAAGTGCATACATATCTTAGTTTTACAGTTTTAACTGTCAGCCAGTGTCCCACATGGAGATCTGTGTGCCTGTGCCCACTGGCAGAGCCTGATTGGTTGAGCCTCAATTGGCTGAGGCAGAGGCTGGAAATTGCACAGGTGAAAGGAGTTGGCCTCATTAGGCCCACTGGCAGAGCCTGGCCCAGGTGAAAGGAGTTGGCCTCATTAGGCTCACTGGCAGAGCCTGACCAGAGCCTTTTGTGGTGGTTCTGGAGAACCGTGGGTCCGACCGACTTGATACCGGGCACTGCACTGTCGAATGTGAAGTCGGTGGGTGAAACGTTTCTCGAGTTACGTGCATTACACACACACATGCATGCAGAGACGTGGCGCAATTATAGTAGGCTGTATCTGTGGAACCAAGTCAAACAAAATTCAATCCTCCAATTCCAAGTGCTTGTCAGGTTCGGGGACCCCCAGTTCAAATATGATTATTTTGGGGAGACAGTTTATTTTGGGAACAAATGTTATTATTTTGGGGGGTCCCCAGTTTATTTTGCGGCGTCCCCAGTTTAAATACCTCAATGAAATATTGAATATATTGAGGTTTTGAAGAACAGGGCAGACATTATAACTTTATAGAAAGTATGTAATCACATTACATGGGAAGGAAATACAGTAGGCCTATATCCTATTCGTTTTGAATATTGCATACACCTTATTTGGATAAACACTTTTGCCAAAATCTATCAATGTAAGTATCATAACACACATCATCAAGTAATTAAGTTTCGAACAGCACATCAGTCATCTATATGAACTTCAGTACTGTGAGGATTACAGGAGACAGGAGTCCATCCTGCACAATAAATTAAAACTAAACAATGCATAAAGTATCCCGGAAGGGCAAGCATGGATCAAATGAGCTGGAATGCAGAGAGGATGGGGTGCCTTTCTCTATCAGCAAACAAAGTAATACAAAATACAAACGCTACTGTAGGATCTATTCGCCATCAAACTGTCTCCTTCGAGTTATATTGCTTTTTTTTGGTTTGGAGGGTATAAGTTGTTAAAATAAACAAATACTTGCTTTCTGGAGACATCTCCACGAGGTCCCCCCGTAGGAGTATGTTTTCTTCTCCCACTTGAGGGAGACCATCCCCCTCTGCTGCAGCAGGCCGGAGCAGAGCTCTCTGAACAGCAGGGAGACCTGTGACAGCTGGCATAAGGTGAAGCTGTCCAGGTAGCTGGCTATGTGCTGCAGGATCTCAAAGGGCAGTCCGGCGAGAGCATCTGCATTGCGAGCACTCTCTCCTCGCCCCGTGCCAAGGGTGTCCCCTCCCTGGTGAAGTGACAGGGGGACCGCTGGTCGGAGGGCAAAGGTGCAGAGGTCAGTGCAGTATCTTACCGTAGCTTGCTGACGGCAGGGGCGGAATCTCGACTGGCTGTAAATGCAGCCCAGATAAGCCAATGGGCATCTCTGTTGGAACCAGCCGTCGAGGCCCGCTTGGATGTCTGAGTGCACGTTCTTGAAATGGGAGGGGTACTCATCGCGGCGGAAGAAGCGGCCGCAGTCACGTCTGAAAGCCGAGCTCGTCTTGTTGTGCCTTCTGGTGACGGATTCCATTTGGATGCACATGTGGAGTCCTCCAGGCCTGTCAGCGACGACATCGGCGAGCGACATGTCAGCCCCGAACGGAGTTGAGGCGAAGTCGTACGTTTGTGTTCCTACATCTATGTAGAAGCCGTCCGTTCCCGAGGTCTCCGAGATGAGATGGCCCTTCAGTTCCTTCTCCAAGGAACACAGCAACGTGGTGCTTATCTCATCGCTCTTGGGCAGCTCCTCTGTCGGCACTCCCAGATCTGACGTGTCGACACTTTGCCACTCAGTCTTGACCTTGACAGAAGGGTCCTTCAGATGATTGCGCTTTGCCCGGTAGCTGGTGGGAATGTTAAATGTCCGCACGGTTTGGACCTCAATAGGCTCCAGGCCACCATAAACAAAATCCATTTCTCGGGGGGTGCAAGCAGGGAGCTGGCCAAAGTGAATTAACATCGGCCCATTGTGCACCAGATAGGAATTATATTCTCTGAGAGTTGCTTCTTTGCGTATTTTAGCCAGAACTCCTTCTTGCCACGGTGCCGTGCCAGCTGCGGCGTCCACATCGACAACCGACTCCTGCCTCAGGAGTGAGTCTCTGATCTCCTCCTGACTAACTGATGAATGTTTCTCTTCTTTTGCTCCAACGTGATCTGTTTGTTTGTCAAGGTTTTTGACTGTCTCCTTGCATCCTTGCATCTCTTTCCTGAACATTCCTTCCCAGGAACTGTATTTTATCATATTATTTACATCTTTGCTCTTGGCAATGGCATCTCTCTCTTCTTGACTTAGCTCTCCATCCTCCTTCACTAGTGCACAGGCATTTCCTGCAAATTCACTGCACCCTGAACCGCTAGCGCCTTCATCTTCACAACTGGCGCCTCCGACAGCCATAGCGTGACGAGGAGGTCCCTCGAATTCCTCTATCAATTCAGGGAAAATATTTTTCATTTTGATGGACCCGAACAGTAGCTCTTGGTCCCTGAGGGCCATCGCAACATCCAGGTGTCCCTCGCCCCGTAGGTCTCCTGACACATTTCGGTAGAAAGCCGTGTCTGTGTCGCCGGAGACGGGCCAGCGGATCCACTCCTGCGAACAGCAGACGATGCTGGCGGGACAGACTTCCAGATGCTTGGCAAGCCTGTGTCGAAGCATGGTGAAGGGACAGCCATATCTCACGTTTAAGCAGGGCACATTCTCGTTGCGGCAGAGAAGCTGGTGCTCCTCTTCCTTACACATGTGCAGGACGGCACCACAGCCTTTGCGGCACTTGATGACAGGACACGAGACAGCAATCTTCACTGGGGCCTGACAGTGTGCGTTGAAACACTTGGCACAGTGCTCATGCTGCTTAGGGATCTGTGACACAGTGACACGAATAAAACAATGTCGTAGTGTGTAGTATACTGTATACTGTGCGCACACGCACAAACACATGCATGCACGCATGCAGGCACGCACGCACACACGCACGCACGCACTTTTGATTTTTTGATTGATTGAAAATTGTATTAACAGTTTGCAGAATTACAGTACATTTCAAGCACAAACTCAATAACGGGCACACACACACACACACACACACACACACACACACACACACACACACACACACACACACACACACACACACACACACACACACACACACACACACACACACACACACACACACACACACACACACACACACACAATTTTGATCCATTCAAGAACAAAGCAAAAACTTACCATAGTGACTCACATACAGGAGCTTTCTTTGACCATCTGGAATTATTTTCATTCAGTTCAGTACCATGAAATACATACTGCCAGAAATGTTGCATCATCAAAACTAAGATAATAATTGAAAATAAAAATAAAACATTTTTATTAGAATAGTGGGGGGAAAAGAACATGTTTAGATATTGAGCAATACATTCCATCAAGTATAAATAATGTTATGTTATTAATTTTGTTAAATAATGTTGTTAAAATATACATGAAT
Organism: Electrona antarctica; assembly: GCF_951216825.1. NCBI lineage: Eukaryota > Metazoa > Chordata > Actinopteri > Myctophiformes > Myctophidae > Electrona > Electrona antarctica. The sequence goes on along the minus strand of NC_136792.1, from coordinate 33,370,261 downwards.
ACTTACATTATCTTTATACCTTAACAGTAAAACTAGTAACTATACAATATATATTCTTTCAAATATAATCTGTTTTCTTAAACTAAGCAATCAGTGAAAGTCAGCAGGATCAACAGACGTCCTCACCCTTTGTCCCTCAGTGCCTTTGTGCCAGTGTGCCGTGAACCTCAGAATAACCTATGCACTGTGTCTGCATGCTATAAATAGACACAACAACACAATTATGACCTGCTTATCACCAAGCTGTGATACAGTAGCCTACAGATTGCTTTACAATAGCATCATGGCTATTATTACAATGATGACAATTCCGGCTATACACTGAGCTGCCTTAGGTCGTGACCAGGCTTTTCTCTTTGCAGATGAATAAGGCTGGGAACGAGGCTAGATCACTGGAGACTGGCCCAATTGGCTCTCTCCGCAGATTGGTCATGGTCCTGCCTATACTTCACCTGAAAGCCTTTTGAACAGACTGTGTTTCCATAAGCTGCCCTTGGAAGCCTTGAGAAAGATAGCTCTATGACTCACTCAGTTCTTTAGACTGCAAGGTATTTGAGTTATGTTATGTGATTTGTGTTTAGCTTAGGTTTGAAGTTGGGTTCTGTTAGTTAGATTAGGTTTTCCTTTGTAGCCTATTGTCCATTTATGTTCCAAATTTTGATGTAATAAATGTATATTCAATTTTAAATTCCACTTCTCCTTTTGCATTTCATGTTGCTTCCCCATGTCGCATTCTGTGCCCAGAGTGTGCCACGCCTGGGTCGCTTCCCTGATGTCCCCCCCCTTGTTTCCCCTCTGCTGCTTATCCCTTCACCCCCTCTGCTGCTTATCCCTTCACCCCTGTTGAGTCCTTGAATGGGTGCATGATGCATCCACACAGTAGATTCACCAAGATGCCAGTTGCCACATGACACATAAAGACCCCCCAGGAAAGTGTTCTAAAACTTCTAAACGTCATTACCATGTTTTTTGTTTTGCAAAAAGTGTCCCTTTAAGACGGTTGTGCTGGTTCATTGTACTGCTTTTCCTGGGTTTCAGTATGTGTTGAACTGTGTGTATGTTTTCAGTGTTTGCGTGTGTTAACTGTGTTTAAGTATAAGTTATATAGGGTATTGCAACTCTAGATTAATCCCATTATAAAAAAATCTAGTGTTGCAAATTGCGGCTAAGTAAAGTCTTCATGTATTGTCCATGTATTGGTTTCCTGAGTGTACTTTGAAGTGAGTTATGCATATTATATATGGGTCCAAAACATATGGGTCCAAACACTGGGTCCTGACACCGAACCCTAGGGGTTGTAACAGTGGTGAAGTGCATACTTACTGAGAGAATATAGTACATTTAGTTCTCTGATGCATTTTGTTTCATTATTTGCTAGTCCTTTTCTCTTAACATAAAAAAGACCCATCATCTGATTGAAATATTGCATAATTTGCGATTAAAATAATTATTGGCAATGAATGCATGACTTGTATGTTTCCATGAGGGTTCAGACCCCCTGCCTTATGAGAATTAATCACCCACTGGCTCCGACATAGGCTACTGTAAGCTGAACCTGAAATTTGTACTTGTGTTGATTCAAATCGCCCACTAGATGTCAGCAGCAGACTTTGATCAAGTTTGATAAATGCATGTTTGTTTTTCCAGCAAATGGTGCTGTTGTCTATTTTGTATTCAGAATGTGGAAGAGCACTGTGCATCTCTGCACAGCTGGAATCATCTCTAGTCTCCATGCAAATGGATTATTTTCTTCCACCTGGCACAGAATTACAATAAGTGGCTTTGCCTTGAGGCAGCAGCTTGGCTTTACACTGCTTAATGTTGTATTTCAGTGGTTTTCAAACCTTTTCACAAGGTCCAGTATTTATTTGGCATTTGAGCCACGGACCACCATTTGATGAGATGTTGCCTAATATATTTTGTTATTGTTTGATAAGATTTTGTCCACAACCCCAAGCTGTATTGATGTTGGTACCATAGGAATAGCAATTAGTCTACATTGTGTAGGCTTCTTGTAAATTAAGCAATGCAGATGTTTAACAATAATTTTGAGAGCGTACAATGAAACAAAATGGAACCATAAGGGTCCTTTTGGTTTCATTTTACACTTTACACACTCACAAGTTATAGATCTAATAAGGTCCAATTTGATTACCAACTCCATCATTTAGCTGTGGACCAAGAAACCATAGCAAATCTTGTAGATATACATATACATTCTCGTAGGACAAATTATACATGAGGCTTTTAAAGGCAGGGCCGGTTCTAGCCTGACCCACTAGGGTGGGCAGGACGAATGCAGGGATTTGCAGTGGGGGGGGGGGGGGGGGGGGGGGGGGGGGGGATGCATAGGGGGGGTGTCACACCAGGAATGGCGAGGCAACGCAGTTGGGCAGAGTTTTAACAGTATAGTTTTATTTTCCAAAGTGCATAAGTAGTGACAAAAATACAGAGGAGACCAAATGTCTGAAAATAGAAAATAAGGTATATTCAAAATCAAGTACTTTATATTATATACAATGCAAATCAAAATCATTTTAAATAAACCATTATATAATATAAGTATGTATAAATCAGGCCTTTCTAATGTAAAGCAAAACATAATATATATATATAACATACTACATAATATATATATATATATATATAGACATAATAAATCAACAGATCTAGATCCTTTCAACCATGGTAACAAATAAACAAAACACCTCAGCTGCAGACAGTAGTTTACAAGTTGGAGACCAAGTTCAGAGATGACACACACACAACAGAGGATGCCATCCGATGCAATGTCAAGTTTTCATCTACGAATGTGCTAGAATCACTCAGAGACTGTGCACAAAAAGGAATTGTCTCCACCCCTGTCTCGCACCTGTTGTCTCTCATCACCCGAGAAGGAAGGAATGTTTTTCATGTCGCAGACACAAGACCACGTGGTTCACAACAAGATGCTGACAGAACAAACCCTTAATGCGATAGTTCAGGATTCTTCTAGCTAACATTGTTGCAAAAGCAATAATCTCTAACTTCTGATTCGTGTAAATCTAAAAAAAAAAAAAAAAAAAAGAAATCTGCCTAACGATGATGTCACTGGTGGACGGGTTTCTAAACTGTTTTTGAACTCGTTTTGTTTTTCTTCCAAGGGCTACCAGTCAGCCGTTTATCTATTTCTGCAGCCTCTTGCCCTCATCCGAGTGGCAGCATTATTAAAGACTTTATTGGTGCACTTGGGGAGCTGGGTAATACGTATAGTGTGATGTAATGACAATTGGTATGAACCATTGACAATGAACCATTGTAAGCGCTTTGAGTAGGCACGTAGTGCATAGAAAAGCACCATAAAAATGCAATTCAAAAAATGCAATTCAATCACCTCCTCAGAGAGACAGTTCTCCTCAGCTCCAGGCCAGACTGACTGACACTGCCATCTCCCAGAGCTATATACCCCCCCTGGCTCCTCCCACAACACAGGACCAAATTAAAAGGGGTTAACATGATCCACATCATGTTATAGTCTAGGTCAAAAGGCAGTTATATACACACATTCATATTTCAATGAGCTTGTAGCTCTTCTATTTCTCAAAGTCCTTAGTTCTCCCAAGTCCTCTTCCAACATCATTTTAGACGCCAATGTCCCTCGGCGACAAGCAATCCTCCCTACCTCTAGACAGGAGTTGGTTTGGCCCAACTTGGCCCATTAGTGCTGTGCTGTCCCCTATTTAAAGTGACAGGACACCTTAGTAACCGTTTGAGAAATTGTGGTTAGAGCCGTTTGTGATCTGTTTGCTTGTAGTTTTGTTTGTCCATACCCTACCTAAACAGTGCGCGCTACTGAAAGGCATGTAAAAGCAAACAGACAGTGACAGGGTGGAGCATGCCATGATTGTGTACAAGCGAGAGCCTGCTGTGGAACATGTCATTGAATTTGTTGCCAAGTTTGCCACAAGCTTCCAATCGCCACCTAGTGAAGAAGAGTCGATGGAAGAGGAAGACATGGAAGATGATCATCCTTTTCTGAGTTGCATCTTCAACTTCCTGTTGGAGTCCCATAAAGCCAACAGCCATGCGGTGCGTTTCCGAGTGTGCCAGCTGATCAACAAGCTGTTGGGCAGCATGGCAGAGAATGCCCAGATTGATGACGACCTGTTTGACCGCATTCATCAGGCCATGTTGGTCCGTGTCACCGACAAGTTCCCCAATGTCAGGATCCAGGCTGCCTTGGCCATGACGCGCCTCCAGCAGACAAGGGAGAATGACTATCCCACCACTGCCACCAAATATCACACCCCTGTCTCAGGCGGGGTAATATATACACCAGGAATGGCGAGGCATCGCAGTTGGGCACAGTTTTAACAGTAGTTTTATTTTCCAAAGTGCATAAGAAGTGACAAAAATACAGAGGAGACCAAATGTCTGAAAATAGAAAATAAGGTATATTCAAAATCAAGTACTTTATATTATACACACAATGCAAATCAAAATCATTTTAAATAAACGATTATTATATAATATAAGTATTTATAAATCAGGCCTTTCTAATGTAAAGCAAAACATAATATATATAACATACTACATAATATATATATATAGACATCATAATAAATCAACAGATCTAGATCCTTTCAACCATGGTAACAAATAATAAACAAAACATCACCTCCTCAGAGAGACAGTTCTCCTCAGCTCCAGGCATCATCAGACAGCCGGCCAGACTGACTGACACAGCCATCTCCCAGAGCTATATACCCCCCTGGCTCCTCCCACAACACAGGACCAAATTAAAAGGGGTTAACATGATCCACATCATGTTATAGTCTAGGTCAAAAGGCAGTTATATACACATTCATATTTCAATGAGCTTGTAGCTCTTCTATTTCTCAAAGTCCTTAGTTCTCCCAAGTCCTCTTCCAACGTCATTTTAGACGCCAATGTCCCTCGGCGACAAGCAATCCTCCCTACCTCTAGACAGGAGTTGGTTTGGCCCAACTTGGCCCATTAGTGCTGTGCTGTCCCCTATTTAAAGTGACAGGACACCTTAGTAACCGTTTGAGAAATTGTGGTGAAACTGTGGTGAGAGCTGTTTGTGATCTGTTTGCTTGTAGTTTTGTTTGTCCATACCCTACCTAAACAGTGCGCGCTACTGAAAGGCATGTAAAAGCAAACAGACAGTGACAGGGTGGGGTCACACTGTCACAGGGGGCGAAATGCATAGAAAACTATACCATCATCATTCAGTTTATCTATCCATCTATGTTCTCCTTCTTTGACTGTAACACAATTTCCATCAGCACTGATGGCAAATTGTGTCAGGTGGGTCTAAATTTCTCTAAAAATGCTGCCCACTCAATCAGAACTGATTTATGGTAGGCTACAGTACAGTACATATATTTTGTGGTATTTTTTGAGGGCCTCCTATGTCCAGCTTTTAGTGTGTGTGCATGCACAAACTTTGTCCTATACACAAACATTACATTATTTGAAAATGAATGGACAATTTTACGTCATAGTGTAAACACAATCATTGCGTAACACAAACATTGATATGTTGTATACAGTATAGGAGGCTTTCAACTCTCAACTGTCAGTAAGAAGCCGCAAGCCAGCGATGATGTGCGATGACAAGAGCGCCCCTCACACATATTGGCTAAAAATAAATATTCCCCATAATTCTTTATTCCCCCCAGAACCTGCTTCGAGGCACTGTAATCAGTAAGCATTTCATCATACTGTAAGTGACCATAACTTATATCAACCGAAAAATACTGCAGACCTACATTTTGAAAACTTGCAATGGGATATTCTGCAATTTCTGCATAATGATTATGCTACTTTAACTCTTGGTACTTCAAGTATAATTATTTTTGATGCATTTTACTTTAAAGTATTTTTTCATTGCGGTATTGATACTTGATACTCAAGTAAAAACATTCAAGGGGCTTTCTAAATTACAGGTGCACTAATTGGAACTTTAAAAAAGCAAAACAAAATTCTGTTGACTCTATTACCATTGACTCACTCACTTATAATTATACTCTCCACAATATGCCTGAGGCAAATTAAAATTAAATTAAAATGTTACTTTAATAAATGTCAGTCTCATTTAATAAATTATTTTGCAGTCGGAACAAAAGGAAGGACACAGCTGGCAATTATGTGGCACTGAGCAATTCAGAGGCTAGGATTTTCATGATTCATACACAAGCTGTCAATCATTTAACACAAATTTTCACACATTTCTACTACTTACAATACAGCTCCAGCTCTTTTGCTGCAACGATGTCCGAGGAACAGAACAATGATTGTATAGGCCTACGCATGCACAAAACAATAAAGAAACCTTGAACAATAATCCGTTATAGCAGCTTGGCTGTGTGGAGGAGAAGGTGCCATAGCCTATGAGCCCATGAACGGTCTATCCCTGTTACATTTGTTTCCCTGTGAATTCATATTAATTTGTGCATTCAAATAAAGAATTAAAAAGTTGTCTGACAAGGACGATGACTCAGAGAATGGCTGCATTTGTAGATGGAAAAGGTAATACTGTAAGTGTCTTAATCACAATGACCTTCATTTACATTAATGCGATAATAGCACAATCTCTGTAAAGCGCCTTGGATAAAGGCACTATATAAATGCACCACTTACCATTTAAAGGCAAACAGGAGGTGTGCATAGAACCACCATAGAACCATCTGTCCACGTGCTGGTGGAAAGATGTAGTGATGTACAGTAAAATGTACTCAAGTACTGTACTCAAGTACAATTTTCAGGCATTTTTTGTTCATTAGAGTATTTTCTCCAGCACTTGAGGGGCTACCTTGAGCACGGGCCACGTATCCAAAAGAAGCTGCCATATTTTCAGGAAGATCTTTTTTTGCTTATACATTTTATATTTGAAAACTTGTGGAATGGGACAACATGCTGCATAGTGAGTACTACTTTTGGTACTTTAAGTACATTTTGATGCCAATACATTTGTAAACTGTACATTTAAAATTCTGGACTTTGACACAGTATTGATACGTTTACTTAAGTAAGAAATGAGAGTACTTTTTCCACCACTGGACAGATGTGCAGACAGAGTGACAAAGAGATAAACAAACGGACAAAAATAAGTTCTATTGAAAATACCACAGGGTCTTTTCTCCCTCTTTGGATAAAATAGTATGTTTTCACTGTCAGCTGATGCTTCTTATCCATATGAGTATAAGTCACGGGGATCATTTGTTTATTTTTGGAACACAGTTCTTTATGCCATGATGCAATTCAAAACCTATATGTTATGGTGTCTTTTGCAACAAAAGACACCATACTGATTTATTGTTTGTATTGGTTGAGTGCCACTCACTGTTTGCAACCTCTGTAGAGTGAGAGTCTGCTGCATATAAAATACATCAAACCAAGTCTGTAGACTCTGTAATAGAAAACTATGTGCCTATTTTCCAAATACCTAAAATACAAATACAAACAAAACATGCTTGGCTGCAACATTTCCAAGCAGTTCCAAACAGAACTGAAGAAGTAAGGGGGTACCAGCTGGCCTAAGGCTTTCCCCCTAAACTGACTACAGTGTATAAATTAGATTGACAAGCCAAAATAAAGTCAGAATGGAAGGACGGACAGCTGAAACAACCGCTTATATTTTCCCATATCAAAGCCAGTACTGCTCCCGATTCGGCTATGGGAAAACATGGCACAGGCTGACAACATTTTGCGATTTAAGTGGTTGTTTCACCCCGCCCTGAATATTTTACTACCTTTACTTTTTTAATACGATGTTATGAAAAAGAAAATGGGGATCTTCACTCCACTTGGACGGACTCTCCCTCTGCCGGGATAGCTCCATATATGTGGAACCTCATGCCGGAGCTAATAGAGGAGGGTGAGGAGTGCATGCTGTACCTCTATCAAGAGCAATAGGCATGCTGCTGAATTATATTACCGAGCTTAATGATGCAAATCTGAATGTCATTATATGCAGCTTTTAGCGGAGGTTCTCTGTTGTCATCTACAGCTTAAAAGTGTATAGTGAAATGAAACATTTCCACACTTTTAGACCATATCATCATATGGGCATACCAATGTATGCCAAAAATTCTCATTTTTGTGTTTTTATATCAAAAGTCCATACAAATATTTTTGAATTACTTCCTGAAAACGAAAATGTGCTGCGTGATGACGTGTCGAGGCCCACATCAATAAAAGCCAATACAAATGAAGCTCACCAGTTTGATTCCCATTGCTTCATTGTCCTCCTCCACAGCTAAAGAACTACTCCGTTTTTAGACCATCCAGACCGTGTATTCCTCGTTTTAAACGTAATTATCACGCTAAAATATGTATATAGGTTGTGTATATATATCCCCTGGCTTTGCCCCACGTCTTTCTGTCACTTTGTTTACAAACGTGAGAGGACTTGGAGGCCCCATAGCCTGGAGGGATGTGACGCTCCGATTGGTTCAGAAACTTCAGAGCCAGCGTTTCAAGCTGAAACTTCAAAATAAAATGCCCACCATTTCCGTTTCACTACACCTTTAAGAGGCCAGCTCATCTAGCCCAGAGCCATAGAGTAAGACAGAGTTACAACAACTCTGTTCACTTCATGCGGCCAGGCTCTTCTACATAGACTTTTATTGAATGGGGACAACCGGAAGTTTACGGAATGCATTGGAGTCTATGGGCTCGCGCGAGTACATGAACCACGTGACCAGGCTGTTTTCTGCCCCCTCAATGTTAACTCTGTCTTACTATATGGCTCTGATCTAGCCAATCTGCAGTCAGCCAATCAGGCGATTGGACTCCGCCTTTAAATATCAATGCCAGCTCTGACGCGTGATTATGAATCCCACCAACGTTCTGGGATAGACCTGCCTTACCATGTGTCTGATTGGCTCCCGGGCAGGCATAGTTTTACTGAGGTTAGGTTTCTGGTTAGATTTAGGCATAGTTTTACTGAGATTAGGTTTAGGGTTAGGGTTAGGTTTAGGCATAGTTGCAAAAACGAGAACTGTCAATCACAGCGACTATACTGGTCAATCACAGCGGAGCTTTCCTAGAACTGCGATGGGATCCATAATAACGCGCCTCTGACACTTGCCTCTCTTCTCTTTTCAATTTGCAACAACTCCACCTTGTCCATCTAGTGTTGAGAAGGAAGGAGGTTCATCTGCTCTCACCACCAGCGTCTAGACTCCAATGGGGGGGTCCTCCCTATTAAAAGCTAATCTCATTCAATAAATGCAAATAGGGTCTAATCGCCAAAATGTTATGCAATGCCAATAATGCAACAATGAAAATGCAATTACTATGCAATAAAACTATTAATTTGCAACAACTTGATCTCTCCTTTCATTGAACATGTTTTGGGGACCCCCATCAGAAAAGTGATGTGAATTAATTTATTACCAGTGATATCATTGAATGATGATTTGTGCAAAAAAACTAAAAAAATATTCCCAAATCCCAATTATTCAAGATTTTTCTAAACTCTTCTGAAAATTGCAAATCTACAAGCAAAAATATCAGATCTACAAGCTCACCGCATGGTGCTCTATTACCTTATTTTACTAATCTGTTCTACAGTTTGACCTTGACCTCAGGCCCAGATTAACAATGGAATTTACTGGTGCTTAATCGCCAGGGCCCGCAGCTTGCAGGGCCCGTCACTCACCCATCCCCTGGTTCATGGACGTTATCCTCTATGGAGAATAACATGGGGTCATCTTAAAATCGTCTCATAGCATTGTGGTCCAAAAATAAACAAACTGCCTCAGCGATATTGTTGTTAATTCAGCAGCAGTAACATTAGCATTTTAAGGGCCTTTCTCGGCCCCACCTCTCTCCCTGTGTTTGCGGGGGAGGGGGGCAGGGGGGCAGAACACATCCATCAAAGCTGTGTTCAGACACAAGTCAGGTGTCAGACACAAGGCAAGTGTCTTGAATGCAACCCAGTAAGGTCATATGTCGACCCCGCCCGCTCACCTCTGCCCCACCCCCTCCTGGTGCTGCGGCCATCTTGGATCTAAAATCCCCTATGGGGATTACAATGCAAATAAAAAGTACATGAACCTGTGGACTTAGCGCCCTCTACCAATATTGACGTCAGACTTCGGTGCTCTATAGCTGTTGCTTCCATCAAAACCATATTCATACAGTCCAGTTCTGTTGGTCTGTTCCTCGCTGACATCTATAGGACTAGGGGTGTGGCTGAGAATTAAAACCTGTAGGTACCTTTCTGTTACTCTAGGTTCTGATTTGACGCCCAGGCAGAAAGATAGGGAACACAACCGTAGGTCACTGATTCCAATGTAACGCTACGCAACACACTGAACACAGGAACCCCAGCTAGTGTGTTTGGTCTTCCAACAGTTTCTTAACCACTCGGTGGGAGGAGAGTCAAAAATAGCAGATCCAGTGTCGTTTAACTCTATGCGAGCAGCGGCGATAGTGCTGGTGGTGCGCTGAATGCACAAGTGTTCATTCAAAGGGGGCGCAAACGCAAAAAGTGTCGTCCTTGTGTTACACACATGTGAATTGCGCACGTGAATGGGGCCTTTTGATTTGGTATAGTGCCAGGGCCCTCGGAGGGGTTGATTCGGCTCTTCTTATTATGACCTTGACCACTGACATTTTCAACACAAACATTAAGCTTCACATGGGTGGCAGCTTATAACTGCTCATTCCCATCACGTTTCATGAAGATCTGTTTTGGACATATTTTGCCAACAGACAGACGGAATGGAGCAGGGGGGTCCTGATCCAGGCGTCCATCTCCTCGCATTCACACCTGAAAAAAAACTTGACAGGAGATAGAGAGAGACTCAAAAGAAAAGGAGGAAACAAAACAGAAGACTATAGGAGACTACAGCTCTTTCAGAGTTTTGGTTCCTAATTCAATTTCAAATTCCAAATCCAAAGTTGTCTCAAGACACTTTACAGGAAGAGCAGAGACCCGACATTGTCCCGCCCTGAGCTAGCATTTCTCTAGCCATCTGCCTTGACCAATTTAGAGTGTGTCAAACTCTCTCGTTCTTCCTGCACATCAGCGCTTATAAACTCTCGTTTGACCAGATTTTCGGAGAAACAGCAAAGCCTGTTGTTCATGAGCATAATAATGTTTTATGGTCACAGCAGTTTAACTTCCAGCCTTTTCGAACACCAGCGTTTCTGCATTTAATTACAAAGCGTAATTAAAAACACCATGTAATGGTTTCGTCATATATAGGTTGGCTTCAGGGCAGAGCGCTTTGTCTCATTTTGCTACGTTTAATGGGAAGACTACACCAGAGCAGGACGCAATTGCACAAATTGTAATGAGGTATTCGACTGAGCTTGTTTCCATAAGGGCAGGAGGGAACAACTGCTGAATAGAGGAACGCTCAGCATGACAGATGCTGTCACAATCAGTGGTGAACAGTACATTTAGGCCAGGTAAGGCTATTCTGTAGCACATCTCAACAACGAGGCAATTCAATGTGCTTCACACAGGGCATCAAGCAAAGCTAATATACAATTGGGATGAATGCAATGTTTTCCTTTTTTTAAAGATATTTTCGGGGGCTTTCATTTTCCTAATTGATAGATAGATTGATTGATTAGAGCGGTGACCGGCCTATACTTGGAACGATGCAAGTTGGAAAATGCATGCCCCAGTCATTGTCCGTCGTCGGTGTCCCTTGTATGCCCATAGTTATTTGAGGCATGCCCAAATATGGAGTCTATGCAGATGTCAGAACATCATTGTGATGTCAGAACAGACGAGCTGCATATGGAGATCTAGGGGTGATCAGGTGTGATCAATATTGGCTAATTTGGGCCCTGTCCAGAGCCTGGGCAGGGGCCCTGTCCAGAGCCCGGGCAGAGGCGTTTGTGCTGGTTCTGGACAGCGGTGTATCACACCGACTCAAGGCCGGGCACTGCACTCCCTGTGGTGGTGTGGAATGCGTGTGTCAAATTTGTAGTCGGTGGGGCGAACGGTTCTCGAGTTACGTGGATTACACACGTACAGACGTACAGAGACTTGCCCGTGGGGCCTCTACAGCGGTGCCCGTTGGGCACTGGCCTACTTGGAACAATGCAAGTTGGAAATGAATGCCCCACCCAGATATTATGTCTGTGTCCCTTTTATGAGAGAACGTCCAAACGGGAAGCACGCACATCTGAAAAAATGTTGATGGGTGCAGGACAAAAATATACATACAGAAAGAAGGTATAAAGTACGCACACCGTTCTTAAACTCCCAGTAGTTTATTATGAACTTTGTCAGGCATGCCCAAATATGGAGTCTATGCAGACGTCAGAATGATGTCAGAACAGGCCAGCTCCATATATGGATCCTGGGCAGGGGCCCTGTCCAGAGCACGGACAGAGGCCTTTTTGGGGCACTTCTGGACAACCGTGGGTCCGACCGACGCGACACCGGGCACTGCACTCCCTCCCTGTGGTGGTGTGGAACATGTGTGTCGAATTTGAAGTCGGTGGGGCTAACGGTACTCGATATGTGGATTACACACGTACAGAGACTTGGTGCATTTATAGATAGAGTATCACAGGAAACGGGGAGAGAGATGGGGGGAAGACACACATCAAAGGTCATCGGGATCGGGACTCGAACCCGCGAGTCCCGATCAGGCTGGATGTCAGGCTGGATTACCAGCCTAGATGTCCGGACCGCTAGGCCGGCCCGGGCTGCGATGTTTTACTTTTGATCCTCCTATGGCCAGCTTTGTGTGTTTGTGTGAATCATAGTGATGATTTGATTGACTGAGCAAAGTACATATTGAGGATAAAAAGTGAGGAAAGAAAAGTGAGGACAGCAAAGTGGAGACGGAAAAGTGAGGACGGAAATGTGAGGACGCGAATTGTGATTGGCCGGAATGAGATGATGTATGATGATAAGAGCACCCCTCACTTCACACGGTGTGATTTGTTGGGAAGGGACACATGAGACCCAAACTTACAAAACATTATTAGAAATCCATATATGCCCTATAAAAACAGGCCATATTGTGAGCGTAGGTCAGCTATTTTCACTATTTTGGAAAATGTCCTTCTAAATTGCAATTTCAATAATGCATTGATATAAAAAAATATATTATACTTCTTAATTTGTACTTTTTTTACGTTTAAGTAAAATGTAAGCCACCAATCATTACAGAACATCCTAGGTAGTAAAACGGTTTGCACTAAATAAAAAAGTATAATTTAAAACGTTTATGAGTGCTCTGGAAAACCCTGATGAGTTAACTCATCTTCTCTTCAATATAGCCTGGTGCAAAAATGCTCTCAGGAGGTGGAAAGGCACATTACGATGCCACAAAATAAAGATGACATATGAGCCCATGTCAAACTTCTACATGATGAGAAGTAAGTTACAACTAACCTCGTGTCACCAGGCTTTCTACCTCGGAGGAAAGCCTGGTCTGTGTTACAAAATTGCTTTGTGAACCAGTCTGGAGCGGATGATATCGCTATAGTCCGGCAGCCGACGGCTTCTTTTGTTTAAAGTGGGAAATTTGGTATATAGTCTTTTTTATTGGCCTAAAATATTGTCAATATACATACATTCATGAATCCACATCCACTGTCTGACTGGCTGTCACTATTGGTTTTGTACAAACACACTCCTTGGGCTAAAAGCAGCCATAGCCACTTGCCCAATGTGCCCAAAATGTGCTGACCTCATCACATTTGTCATGACGTCTATGGCCGTTTTTAGCCCAAGGAGTGCATTTTGTGCAAAACGAATGCTTTGAATGGATTCAGAATCATGAAAGCACCCTAGTTTGACATGTCGCATGCTACTTAAAGCAAAAGGAAAGTTTGACATTTTTGCCTGCCATAGGATATGTTAATGGTAGGGTCACAAGAAACCCCTATACAAATTTTGCCCAATAGTGACAGCCGGTCAGCAAGTGGATTCATGAATGTATAGACAATATTTTAGGCCAATAAAAAATATACCAAATTTCCCACCCCATAACCCCGGCTGCCGGACTACATTATGTTGTAGTATTGTTTTGTAGTCATCAGGCAGGAACAATCAATCGGAACTTCCTTTTCCCTCAAACCGGAAGAATAACATTAAAGCTTTTATTGAGAAAAATCGGTTTGAGGGAAGAGGAAGTTCCGGATGATTGTTGACTACAAAACAATACTAGGCTACAACATGACGTAGCAGCGATATCATCGTATGGTCTGAGGGCAAGTCACCTGGTTTGAGGGGCTTGTTTGTGCATGTGCCGCAGTGTTGTGAGGTTGAAGATACAGTATGCTATTGTCACTAACCTTATAGAAAAAATGATGATGAGGATGAGGAAGATAATGGTGCACTTTGAAAACCACTGAAATAAATATTTGCACAGAGAGACACCTTAACCAACAGGGGTTGAATAGACAATGACAATAACATAATTCCTGTTTGAAATGTGATTGCCTTTAATAATTGTATTTCCACAAGGCCGGATGACTGAAGGCTGGAGATTTATACCTTGTCATTCCTGTCCATCATTTTGTCAGTCTTTTTGTGTGCCTGTGAACAGCTATCTCCGGCACGGCTGAGCCGATCAGTGTGAAACTTTTAGATGCATTTTCTTTCTTCAAAACATCTTCCTCTTTCTGTTGTTGTTTGCACCATAGACATGTTATGAGCTACTTTCTGTCAAGAAATTCTGTGCAGGTGATAATATAAAGTGTCAGAGTTTGGAAGCGCTCGTTTTCAATAACGCAACGTCCTGTTGCCTCCTGCATTATGTGCAATTTAGAAACAGGTGGTATGCAGTACCGTTGAGTGATTTCCAACGAGCGGTTCCAAACTCCAATTTTCCATGCTGCTCAATGTTTTGCCACTCAGTCTACATGTGTCCTGGTGGAAAAGTGATTGATGCATGTGCATACTCTCTACTGGTTTTCCGAGCACATCCACAGTGGCTTGGAGAGTAGTAACTTCATCTGACCACGTTGATAAGCCGCCCTCTACGTCGTTGATTGTAGATTTTACTTCATCAAGTTCTGAACGGAACACGCTGTTGCTGCGAGCAATTTCAGATCCAATTGCCTGCATTTCGTTTTTCAAAATCATCGTAGTTCCGTGGCGATATCTTTCCTCAAGGATGCGATGATTTCCGCCTTTAGCACCGTACTATCCATATCCAGGCTTTCCGCTGGTCTGTCTGCATTCTGTGAGCGGTCGGCGTCTGCACTCGGCCTCGGGGAGGTGTACTGGTGACAGGCCTTGGACTTGCCGGCTTGAACTTATATTTTCTTAGATCGTATGACGCCATCCATAGTATTTATCTTTCTCTCTACCTGTATTTCAATCTCTCAGTGACCCATTCAACAGGTTATACTGCCACAAACCTGCTTAAAAATTGTATTTAATTACACTCTGTGGGAGCTCTGCAAAAACACGTCTTACTCCATGCGTTGCTCAAGAGCGCCCCCTGTGCATACTCTCTATTGGTAGATTACCTGTCTTCTTGTTGGGTGAGATGTGGTCTAACAGGCTCTATGGTGATGTGGCATGTGTGCAGTGGTGGAAAAAGTACTGACATGTTTTACTTAAGTAAAACAAGATACAATCCATGTAGAAATACTCAACTACAAAGTCTGGAATTTAAAATGTACTTGAGTAAAGGTACAAAAGTATTGGTAGCAAAATATAAATAAAGTACAAAAGTAAAGGAACTTGAAATGTATGAAATGATATAAAAAAAATAGCAGATCTTGTAATATTATTACTATTTTCAAATAGCCGAAATATATACTGTATGGTTGAAGTGGTTAATGTATGTTTTGTAATAATAATCAAAATCTACAAGTAACTAGTGTCTACAAATCTACAAATCTACAAATAATTATAGTGGAGTAGATGATGTGGAGTAGAGAAAAAAAAGGTACTGAAAACTGGAAATACTCCAGTAAAGTAATCAAAATATCTCAAAATTGTACTTAAGTAAAGTACCTGAATAAATGCACTTTGTTACTTTACTTTACACCACCACTGCCTGTGTGCCATAAGATTGAATGCCCTTGTGGGAAGATCTCATCGATCCAAACATCCAAACATGCTGTCATTGTGTCCCTGTGTAAATTAGGCAAACATAAATAAATAAAGATTACATAAAAAGGGTCCCATTTCGAACCCGGGCGCCCCCAGAGTTAGCGTCGAAGTGTCCTTGAGCGACACTGGACCCCTAATTGCTTCCGATGTGCAGGTAGGTGCCTTGCATGGTTTCCTCCGGCATCAGTGTGTGAATGGGTGAATGTAATGCACAATCTATGTAAAGCGCCTTGGATGAAGGCGCTATATAAATGCACCATTTCCCATTTATGTAAATCATTATTTGTCGCCAAACTTATTCCATCTCAATCTCGTTGGCTTCCCCCCTGTCCTAATGTGCATGTTACAAT
Source organism: Electrona antarctica (assembly GCF_951216825.1). Classification (NCBI taxonomy): domain Eukaryota; kingdom Metazoa; phylum Chordata; class Actinopteri; order Myctophiformes; family Myctophidae; genus Electrona; species Electrona antarctica. The sequence goes on along the minus strand of NC_136792.1, from coordinate 33,353,851 downwards.
GTATGCTTTTATCTGAAATAGCAGCAGAATGCCATGCAGCCTCACGTTGATAAAGATGATTCCTTCTCCTGAGGGTTGGAGGTAAAATAGTGTCTGCTTGTTGTGGTGGGCCTGGGAGATAAGAACCAGACACAGATAAGAGAACCCTGGGATATCACTCCTATGGCTAACCTTGTACTACTTTCCTAACAAGTTTAGTTACGCATCTCGGAGGCGCGAGCGTGTGCGTGTATGTGTGTGTTGTATGTGTGTGTGTGTGTGTGCGTGTGCAAGTGTGTGTGCGCGCGTGTGTGTGTGTGTGTGTGTGTGTGTGTGTGTGTGTGTGTGTGTGTGTGTGTGTGTGTGTGTGTGTGTGTGTGTGTGTGTGTGTGTGTGCGTGCGTGCGTGCGCGTGTGTAGGTGTATGTGTGTGCGTGCGTGCGTGCGTGCATCTGTGTGAGTGAGCCAGAGAGAGTAATACTGTGTATGTGTGTATTGAGGTTTAATCACATTGAAAGGCTCAGTGATTAATATTACATGATTAACACTGTACTTGCATTTGGCCTGATCACTAAACAGCAAGCAACCAGAATATGGTCCGATATCCGATCTCTGGCGTGGTTCTCCACTCTGTCTACAGTACATGGCAGCAGGAAACATTGAGTAAAGATCCAATTGAAATAGACATGGTCTAATGCCCTTAATGGGTAACTAATGATACCGACTATCCAATCACATATACAAGAGTAATGATACCTCCGTGGACAATTGAGTTGCGCTAAATCGGAAACCATTGAGTGGACAAAATGCAAAGATGGATGTTGCTGAATGATGACATGATCAAACAGACATTAAGTCTGAATGTTGTCTAGAGGCACACTGTATGTAGGCTACTGTATGTATGTGTCACACCTGCATGTCCGTGGTACTTGGGCAGCAATCTGAAAGCCTTGGGCAAATGTGTCCAAATGTTCCCTACAGACGGCACGGCACGGAAATGTCATTCCGTGTCAACGTACAACATCATAGATTGAGTATATGCTGTCACGAGACCCAGAGATATAAAAAAATGATGTATGACTTATCCTGCAGTGGTCATCCTGTACAAGACGTTTGCCACTGCGCGTATATCCGACTCGGATATACGCACTGAAATTAAACATGAAATTAAACCTACCCGTACATATACTGTATGTATGTATTGATAAAGATAATATAAATAAGATGAATAGGGATGTCCCGATCACGTTCTTTTGCTCCCTATCCGATTCCGATCATTTGATTTTGAGTATCTGCCGATAACGATTTTTCCCAATACGATATTTATATTTTTTATAGAACACTTATGCCATATCACAATACAATATCCAAAATCACAGACAATATCCAGTCTAATATCATGATATGGTTATAATATTGATACTAGGGATGTCCCGATTTCGATCACGTGATCATCGTATCAACCCTAAAGATAAGATAAGATAAACCTTGATTGATACTATAAAGAAATTCAGCATGAAACACTGGATACAGGAACCGGTAACAGTAGATAGGGCCTCTGACCCTAGCTCCCTTAAAGCTTGCTTGGCTGACATTCAATCCTGGATGTCTCAAAATTTCCTGCAGTTAAACTCTGACAAATCTGAAATAATTATTTTTGGTCCCCTCAGTTCACAAACCACCATTATAGACAGTCTTGGCCCCTTGGCAACGAATGTGACCTCTATTGCAAGAAACCTGGGTGTCCAATTTGACTCTGAACTCTGTTTTGAATGCCAAATAAAAAAGGTAGTACAGACCTGCTTTATGCACCTTAGAAACATCTATAAGATTAAATCTTTTCTCTCTTCAGGTAACCTTAAAACTGTTGTCAATGCTCTGGTCTATTCTCGTGTGGATTATTGCAAGGCCCTGTATTCTGGTCTCAGCCAAAACCTAATTCAACGCCTACAGCTGGTTTAAAATGCGGCAGCTAGACTTATCACAGGTATCAGGAGATTTGAGCATATAACTCCGGTTTTAGCTGCACTTCATTGGCTGCCAGTACCCTTCCGTATTGATTTTAAGATTGTATTATTAACTTTTAAAGCTCTTAATGGTCTAGCGCCTAGCTACCTTTGCAACATGGTAGAATATTATGTGCCACCACGTACCTTAAGATCATCGGGTCGGGGTCTACTGAAGGTGACGCATAAGGCCAAATTGGTCACTAAAGGGGATCAGGCTTTTGTGGTTAAAGGACCACTTCACCACTTTTCAACCTATCTTCATATAATAGGTCCTCACTAATAATCATGAAAAATGGCGCATTTTTTTTCTACTCGGTCTGTGTCTCATAGGAGGGCTGTGGGCAGTTCAGAAACCGTCCTCCAGTGACATCATCGATGGGGAATACAAGCTAATAGAAACTGCAGGCTTTCTAGTCCTGAAAAGTTGCAAAAAGTTGCGAAAATGGAAGCCATCGTTCTCACGATAATGAAAATCTAAAAAATGTTGTAAAAAAATCTTGTTTAAAAAAATATCTGCCTAATGATGATGTCACTGGAGGACGGTTTCTAAACTGCCCACAGCCCTCCTATGAGACACAGACTGAGTAGAAAAAAATCGTTCCATTTTATCATGATTATTAGTGAGGACCTATTATATTGAAAAGTGGTGAAGTGGTCCTTTAAGGCCCCAATGCTCTGGAATAGCCTACCAGAGGAACTGAGGCTAACTCAGTCTCTAACACATTTAAAAACCCTCCTGAAGACCCATTTTTATAGAATAGCCATTGCATCTCCTTGATTCATATCTGTGTTTGTTATTTTGCATTTTCTACTGTTATTTTTTATTGCATCATTGATGTATTCCGTTGTTTGATGTTTGACTGTTCAAAGCACTTTGTAACTTTGTTTAAATAAGTGGTATATAAATAACGTTTATTATTATTATCATAATGCCACGGTTCCCAAAGTGGGATCCCCCCTGGGTGCAGCCACTCCAATGACCAGCAATGACTGTCCCTATCTATTGTCCCTATGTATATGTGTGTATGTATGTATGTATGTATGTATGTATGTATGTGTGTGTGTGTGTGTGTGTGTGTGTGTGTGTGTGTTGTAATGGCAGTTTTAGAATGCCAATTCTACTATTCAATAAGAACTATAATTGTATTCCATTCGGTCAAATAGGATGAAACAATCATTCACTACGCAGTCAAACCAACCAACAGCTGTCAATCTGACAGCTGTCACTATTACCTCTACCTACTTGGGTGTGTTCTCAAATTAGTTTGTTTCCTGCTTGCCTCCAACTATCCCCCATTTAGACTATGTCTAAATGTCGCAAGCAAACACCATGAAAGGAGATGAGCGAGACCACCTGTTATTATCTGTCCATGTCCTGTTGTATTTGAATAAAACACCTGTCACTGACTGTCAATTTGGGGGTGTGTGGTTGGGAAATAAAGGGGAGGGAAAGGAACAACTGGGGAGGAACGGGGTGATGCTTCACTTTTGACTGTACGACGATGAGCAACCATGCGACCATTCTGCTGTACTGAGATGATCGGAGCAATGAATAAAGAACGATGATGACCATATGCCGGACTCCTTGTGCTGTGTCGTGCCTTCACCTCCCTCTGCTGATTGCCAATGATGGGACCTCATAATTTCCTTAACAAATGACGCAGTGACGCAGGGCCGATATTTCGTCTTCACCATAGATGAGTACTTGGAAAAAAACCCGACAATTTTAAAGATGGGGGCAAAGCAGAGCCGAAAGAGACTTCGACAAGAAATGAGCGACGCACAGCAAAGGGAGGCGATACTTCGACTCCAACTAGAGGACCAGAAAAAGCTAAATGACCAGGCAGAGTCACGTGTGACACTCCTGGAACAAGAACTTCAAACTGCGGTGTTACTACTACACGCCAACACAACCAACCACCCGGACCAAGCCAACTACGCCGAAACAACCAACTACAACGATGAAGCCAGCGCAGCCAACACCATTCCTGTCAACGATGAAGATGATAGCTACTACAACGACCAAAGAAGAGACACACAACTCCACGTGTCCCTACCAAACAACAACTATTATGCCGACCGCAACCACAACAGAGACCAGCCAGAACCAGACTTTCAAATGACCAAACACAGAGGAAAAGAAATAACCAATCAACTGAGCGGCTTCCAGCTAGACCACATCAGCGAGCCTACCCCAAGACCAAGACAACACCCACCGCCGTGGGAAGCCTGGCGTAACCAGCCTGGCAACCCAGGACCATACCACAGCCGACCAGTGAGAGGACAAGTACATACCCGAGCCAGGGTTGAGGCTGTACTCCAGGAAAGGAAGGACAGAAGAAGACGGCAACTAAACCACGCACGCCACATGGGAGAGGACTTGTGCTATTACTGCGGCCAGACAGGTCATATGAAACGTTGGTGTCCACTGAACCATGCTGCTGTATTACGCCGCACAGCAACGACGGGCCAGCAAATCAATTTTGGCTAAAGAAAACAAACTACGAAAGGGTAAATACAATTGAAAATAACTAGATCTTTAGTTTGTAATTTACCCTATGTGATTTAATCTATTTAGTCTTACATGTGCAAGTAGTGAACTACAAAAGTTTTGATAAACTACTAAAAATCTAATCTAAATTTTAATCTAACTAGACTCCAATCTAAAATTTGTAAAAGTGTAGGCAAAAACAACAATGTTAGAAAATCCTAAAATAGGATGATAAGATATTGGAATTCATTTCCACGCACATATACTGTACTAAAGGAACTCCTCATTTAACACCCCGTCCCCAAAATGGCAAGAGGGGGAGGGGTCATTGGTACAGCCTATGTGTGGGTTAGTTAAAAGGAATACATTTATAGTTTTGCAAATAAATTAATATGGATCTAAGTAATTATTCAAAAGTGAGTGTTTCAAGGTGTTAAAATCAATAGTGTGAAATCAATCATTTATGATGGTTTAACAAGGTTAAACGTCTAATATTATTTTATCTCCTGTCAATTATTCTGGTATTTACTAGGTAGCACTAGGCCTTTAGTATAGAAAACAGAGAGAAAGGATTTATTTTCGGGGTGAGATCTGCAAAAAATCGAATCTAGTGAGCTTACGAAAGTTAAATAGTTCCTTTCTCTTAAATACTCCGAGCTGGTGACAGTCCCTCGTCAATATTTGAAAGTGTATGGTAAATACTCCGAGCTGGTGACAGTCCCTCGTCAATATTTATTTAACGCTAACTTAAGTAATATAATACAGAAAATGTTGAACGAATGGAGATAATATTTAGACAGAGAAAACCTCACCTTGTTCACATTAGCAACAGTTTAATTTGAATTAATTCGATATTGGAAAAAACAAATGTCTGATTTACAGCCTTCCTTTCTCTCTCTTTCTCTGTCCAGCTGGCAGAATGGGGGGGGGGGAGGAAAGGTATTTGTGTGTTTGTGGGTGACTGAGTTAAAAGTAGCAGAGAGCCTAAACTACAGGATTTGGTCACCGTCAGTTTATTTATTTATTTATTTTCGGGTGTGAAAACAGCCTGAGAGGTGAACTAACAGTGGCCATATTCAATTATTTTATTGTTGAAGTGTTTACATTCTATCCTAATAGAATCCATTTTAATTCTTTCCATTTGAATGTAAATCCTACCCTAATTGTAAGTTTAATCATTTCAGTTAATTTTGTTCTTAACTAAACTATTATAGGTACGTGTAGTGTGGAATTACACTTTACCAACAAATAGTATTGGAAACGGAGCAAAGAATAACTACCTTTTCGAAAATTAGCAGATCTACAAGATCTTCTAGATGTGCCTATCTTCTAATTTAACTATAGATGTGTTTTTTCTTGATTCTAGATGTGCCTATCTTCCTAAATTTAACTAGATGTGTTCACTATCTCCTAATTTAACTATAGATGTGTTTTTTCTTGATTCTAGATGTGCCTATCTTCCTAAATTTAACTAGATGTGTTCACTATCTCCTAATTTAACTATAGATGTGTTTTTTCTTGATTCTAGATGTGTCCAGTAATTTTTAAATTTCTTAATAGCGAAACCTTCTTTATCTGACCACTGTCATCAAACATGAATCTAGCCATACAGTTTTAATCATCAATATTTGTCATTCTAAAAATCTCCTGGGCCATGTAAATTAATAAGGTATCAATTTTCATATATAAAGCGGTGGATTGTAATGGCAGTTTTAGAATGCCAATTCTACTATTCAATAAGAACTATAATTGTATTCCATTCGGTCAAATAGGATGAAACAATCATTCACTACGCAGTCAAACCAACCAACAGCTGTCAATCTGACAGCTGTCACTATTACCTCTACCTACTTGGGTGTGTTCTCAAATTAGTTTGTTTCCTGCTTGCCTCCAACTATCCCCCATTTAGACTATGTCTAAATGTCGCAAGCAAACACCATGAAAGGAGATGAGCGAGACCACCTGTTATTATCTGTCCATGTCCTGTTGTATTTGAATAAAACACCTGTCACTGACTGTCAATTTGGGGGTGTGTGGTTGGGAAATAAAGGGGAGGGAAAGGAACAACTGGGGAGGAACGGGGTGATGCTTCACTTTTGACTGTACGACGATGAGCAACCATGCGACCATTCTGCTGTACTGAGATGATCGGAGCAATGAATAAAGAACGATGATGACCATATGCCGGACTCCTTGTGCTGTGTCGTGCCTTCACCTCCCTCTGCTGATTGCCAATGATGGGACCTCATAATTTCCTTAACAGTGTGTTTGTGTGTGTGTGTGTGTGTGTGTGTGTGTGTGTGTGTGTGTGTGTGTGTGTGTGTGTGTGTGTGTGTGTGTGTGTGTGTGTGTGTGTGTGTGTGTGTGTGTGTGTGTGTGTGTGTGTGTGTGTATGTATGTATGTATGTATGTATGTATGTATGTACAGTATGTATGTATGTATGTATACGTGTTTGTTTAGGGTAACAGGTGACAAAGTGGCGCTGTTGAGCTTCACTGTGCACAGGTGCATGATGGGAAGCTGAGTTTTTTGGGAAGCTGAGAGTGGGAAGCTGTGAGCCGACAACCAATAGTCAGAATGGTCAGACACCCACTAGTCAGATACCCACTAGTCAGACAACCACTAGTCAGACACCCACTAGTCAGACAACCACTAGTCAGACAACCACTAGTCAGACAACCACGTGCACTAGTCAGACACCCACTAGTCAGACAACCACGTGCACTAGTCAGATACCCACTAGTCAGACACCCACTAGTCAGACACCCACTAGACACCCACTAGTCAGACAACCACGTGCACTAGTCAGATACCCACTATAGACACCCACTAGTCAGACAACCACGTGCACTAGTCAGATACCCACAGGTCAGACACCCACTAGTCAGACACCCACTAGTCAGACACCCACTAGTCAGACAACCACGTGCACTAGTCAGATACCCACTAGTCAGACACCCACTAGTCAGACACCCACTAGTCAGACAACCACAGGTCAGACACCCACTAGTCAGACAACCACAGGTCAGACACCCACTAGTCAGACACCCACTAGTCAGACAACCACAGGTCAGACACACACTAGTCAGACACCCACTAGTCAGACAACCACGTGCACTAGTCAGACACCCACTAGACAACCACTAGTCAGACACCCACTAGACACCCACTAGTCAGACAACCATGTGCACTAGTCAGACACCCACTAGACAACCACTAGTCAGACACCCACTAGACAACCACTAGTCAGACACCCACTAGACACCCACTAGTCAGACAACCATGTGCACTAGTCAGACACCCACTAGACACCTACTAGTCAGACAACCACATGCACTAGTCAGATACCCACTAGTCAGACAACCACAGGTCAGACACCCACTAGTCAGACAACCACATGCACTAGTCAGATACCCACTAGTCAGACAACCACAGGTCAGACACCCACTAGTCAGACAACCACTAGTCAGACAACCCAACAGCACCACTCTTTCCTAGTGAATTATGGTGTGTGTCATATGAAATGTGAGTTTACCATAATCACAGTAATCCTTAATCATGTTCCATCATATTCAAGGGCTTTTGGATAGAAATGAGACATGCAGTCACTATCAGTTACACTGTAGATCACTGCAGAGGGGTGGTGTGTCTGTGATCAGCTGATGGCCGTTGACGCTCGTTAATGCATCAAGGATAGCAATTATGTTGCTGCACTCTCAAATAGGTCTACATCTATTCTTAGATAGCACCTTAAATCTGAAAATGTGGTAGCACGTTTGTTTATGACTGAATGACTTTGGTTGAAAAGTTTTTAATGGGACACTTCACCCTTTTTGGAGAGAAGCTCCATGCATATTAGTTACTCTCGTGTGGAAACCTCATATATGTCCAAAACTGTTACTTTTCATGATTCCAATTCAAAAGTAGCAAAATTAGCATTTCTACAAGCGTGTTTTGAGCTTGCAGATTGGCTATTTTTGCCCTGGGCTAGTTGTGTGTGTATATTACATTATATATGTGTATATATTACATATACACACACAACTAGCCTAGGGCAAAAATAGCCAATCTGCAAGCTCAAAACACGCTTGTAGAAATGCTAATTTTGCTACTTTTGAATTGGAATCATGAAAAGTAACAGTTTTGGACATATATGAGGTTTCCACACGAGAGTGACTAATATGCATAGAGCTTCTCTCCGAAACGGAGGGCGTGTCTTCCCTCCGCGATTCCAGGGGCGCTGCCCGCCTCGCGGTCCATTAGCCCGCCGGGTCCCCAGTGAATGAAGAAAGATGCATTGAGCACTGGGCCACCGGTATACCGCAGACATCTAAATGGCAACCATTCGTTGCTTCTGTCGTTTCCAGTCAATGCTGTGCGGATGACCTCATTGCTGGGGGTGGGCGGGTGGCGCACTTGTGGTTGAGTCCAACGGAGGGGAAAGAATCCCAGTGTGTGGATCGCGTCACACTCACAGGATGACACCAATTGTTTTGTCCTTTTGAAAGGAAAAAGGTACTTCTGTTGCATTTTAAACAGCCAAGCGTGTTCATTTAGCAGCCGTTTAGCGTTTCTGTCATCCTGTGTTGACAGACATGGCTTCCTTTGTACTTCAAGATGGGAAACGATTGTGTTTGTTCATGACTGAGTAGCAGAAACGTTTACGTGACATGTTTCTAAGCTTATTGAAGGCACGACAGGGTCAGCCCTATGCTCCCTCAGTTTGAGGTCAGGGTTGGTGTTGCGGGTTGGGGTTAGGGGTTATAGGTTTGGGGGTTACAAGCTCACAACGCATCATGATGCATTATGAGCTTGTAGATGTGCTATTTTCAAATAATTCCAGAAAATATTGTGAATATCTTTGACACATTCTAACAACACAAATCTTGTATGGCCGGGCCTGGCACGAAATATTTGCACATAGGGTTCCGTGGCCAAGTGGATATTAATTTGGGGGTCATTGACATAAAAGGATGAGAGCCAGCTGCTGCTTTAGAACTCCAGTTGAAGTGAGAGGGACTATGTAGATGCGTACCATAAGTCCTCTAGTAAAACGCTGTGGATCGGCCATGGCTGAATCCACAGGGAAATCATAGGCTTGTCTCTGCCAGATGGGTGACTCAGTAGCCTCCAAATGGGATGAATCAGAGAGCCAACACTCAGGTCACTGCAGAGATATTGATTACCAATGCAACATGTCTGACCCCCTTTCTCACCTCTCTCTGACAGATGCACATGTGCACACACACACACGCACACACACACACACACACACACACACACACACACACACACACACACACACACACACAGCTTGTTAGCGCAGTGATTCTCAGCGTGCCCCCCCCACCAAGGATTTTGGTAGGGTCCCCAGATGATTTGCTTAATGTGCAACATTGTTTTCTAAGCAAACATTATACAGTATGTACAGTATACAGGGTATCTGCACATTTCTAGTGAAAATGTAAGGACTTTTAAGGTATGACTATTTCTGTGTCAAAAGTAATCAACATACTATAGCCTACTGTGAAAACAATCAAACATTTGCCAAATTGTCAAAGTTACATAAGAAAGAGGACAATGTTTGTGGATATTGGATCTGCAATCTACTGTACTCACAACGCCTTGCACTGCGAGGAGTTGAGCGAGCATGTACTGTAGATCGAATATTTTAAAAGTAAAAAAAATGTTATGCCTCAAATCCTACAATTCCAAGCTGCATGCTTGTCAGGGTGTGGGGTCCCGCAGGTCAAATATGATTATTCTGGGGGTCGCGGCCTGTAAAGATTGAGAACCACTGTTAGATTGCAGGGTGACTGAGCATGGGGAACAGCCTGAACTATTGTGACGCTCAATTTATTTGACGTCGAGATGCAGCATTTCAAATATTTGGAGGAACTAAAGCCATAGAATGTACCTACAGTAAAGGAACTAAAGCCATAGAATGTACCTACAGTAAAGGAACTAAAGCCATAGAATGTACCTACAGTAAAGGAACTAAAGCCATAGAATGTACCTACAGTAAAGGAACTAAAGCCATAGAATGTACCTACAGTAAAGCCATAGAATGTACCTACAGTAAAGCCATAGAATGTACCTACAGTAAAGCCATAGAATGTACCTACAGTAAAGCCATAGAATGCACCTACAGTAAAGGAGGAACTAAAGCCATAGAATGTACCTACAGTAAAGGAGGAACTAAAGCCATAGAATGTACCTACAGTAAAGGAGGAACTAAAGCCATAGAATGTACCTACAGTAAAGGAGGAACTAAAGCCATAGAATGTACCTACAGTAAAGGAGGAACTAAAGCCATAGAATGTACCTACAGTAAAGTCCGCTGTGTTCATTTAATTCTGAGAGTGCATAATGGAACCAAATAGAAGCATACAATTATGAATTGATACATTAACAGTTTAATTGAACTGTTTAGCTACAACATTGTAAAGAACTATCAAAATAATAAACAATAATAAACATACATACATGCATAATAAACAATAATAAACATGCATACGTGTAGGCCTATACAATAGTGACTCACTTGCCAACCTAAAATGTATTTTTTATTACATTTTTGTATTGGGCTTTAATCCAATGCACAATATCCCTGACTATCCAGTGCATGTGAGGGCTTGGTGGGGTGTTTACTAGAGACCTGAACCCGTCCTGCTCTCATTAGATTGATTCATGGATTCAATAAGTGGGACACGGGCAGCAGCAGGTGTGCGCACGGCCGTGCGCTCAGGAGCCTCACACACATCCATCACCTTGATCAGGTATCTTCACGTCTGACTCCATCCAACATCCTCACCATGCAGACCCCCGCTGCTGCCACTGGCTTTCAGCCTGGATAGAGTCACATGCACGCATGCACGCACGCACGGTCACAGGCACGCACAAACATGCACAGGCGCACACAGAGAAACACACGAATATGCACACAGCCACACACACATGCATGTATTGCACACACACAAACGCACAGATACACACTCACTCACTCACTCACGCACGCACGCACGCACGCACGCACGCACGCACGCACGCACGCACGCACGCACGCACGCACGCACGCACGCACGCACGCACGCACGCACACACACACACACACACACACACACACACACACACACTCGCACAGGCACAGGCACACGCACTCGCACACACAAGCATGCACTCACTCACACACAAGCATGCACATACAGTACACACACTTGCTCGTGTAGTACACCTTAAATAGTTCATGCACACACGGCCTCTAGTTCATGTTAATTGTGCTCAGTCATTTAGGCCAATACAAGTGCCAAACAGGGTTAAACTGTCTCTGGTTCACAAATCACTCAAGCTCAACAAGACATTCTGTAAGTCCCAACAGTGGGGATTTTATATCAAAGCTGCAGATGTTGGTATTAACATCCCCCTGGTATTAAAAGCTGTTCCAGAGGCTTTATGAATGGTTCGTGCCCTCCCAAACGTACAATCAAGATTACTGCGGAAGAAACTTGTTTCCTTTTTGGCAATATGTAGAGCAGAAGAGCTTTCTTAAAGAAAGGGCGATTATATTTTGCTGTAGTTACTGAAGTTATGTATTTTGAATGTTAAGTTGATGAATTAATGTCATGCTGAATAAAATGAAATGAAATCAATAATGCAGTGTGCATAACTCAAAATGTGTTTCAATGACAAAATGGATACATCTGTTGTGACCGATAAGGCTGGTGACACTGTATTTACATCAATCCCTAGATAGCACAAAGACAAACCTCACAACATGATACGAATAAACTGGCCTATATGCCAGTCTATGGCAAAGATTAATTATCCCTACTTGTGTATAATGCAGCATACAGTATTGTCTGGGAGAATAGTTAGCAATGGTAGTGCTTCATGTTATGACTATAATGCTGGATGCCTTTATTCTCATAGCCTACTTTCAAAGACAGCAAGTGATGTCATTGTTTCCAGGGAAGCTGGGATACTGATAAGTGATATTGATCACTTAATTAGACAGAAATGCAAACAGCATGAGGTACAGTCAGACATTAATTTGACATTAACACACACTAAAAGTGTGTGTGTGTGTGTGTGTGTGTGTGTGTGTGTGTGTGTGTGTGTGTGTGTGTGTGTGTGTGTGTGTGTGTGTGTGTGTGTGTGTGTGTGTGTGTGTGTGTGTGTGTGTGTATTGAATGCATACCAGTGGCGTCTTCGGTAGGAGAATATACACTCCAGTCTCCTACTTAAATGGCTTATTAGTTATTATGCAACAAAAACTAAAGCATGAAAGAAAAGGCGGCGATCCGAGCAAAATAAAAATAAGGAGAGGGTGGATACAAAAAAATGTACTTCATTGGTTAAAATAAGCCAACATGTTTCGACTCAAAAAGAGTCTTCATCAGGGCAAGTATGAAAAGCGAAAGCATCTCCATGAATGCAAGGCTTCATGGGATGTGTAATTGATAGAAATAAGTCATTTTTTAACAGCAGATCGAGCCATTGGTTTAACTGCATTCCATTTGTTGCAATGGATGTTTAAATCTGCTTATGACGTGAGTGTTCCTGTCTGAACTTCTGTCAATGTGATGTTGGCTGCTTGTTTTGCTCACGGAGGTTCCTGGAAGTGTTGAGCCCATCTGACAGCGTGCAAGAGTCATTCGGTGTTAGACAGTTATGTCATAGACCACTAGTCCCCAATGTGGGACCGTATAGGCCTTGGACCTTTACTGATCTGTAACTCTGAGAGTGTACAAATGAAACCAAATGGACCTGTATGGGTCTCTCAGAGTTATGGTGGTCCTTGGCCTAATTGCATTCAAAAACCGGCATTCCTTGAAATGAAAACATTTGAGAGAACCACTGTTGTAAACAACTGACGTCACAGGCTTGTCACATGAAGTCCTACACAGCAGATCCACATGGGTGTCATGCTGTCCCTAAAACTCTGATCATTGGAGTTTTGTGTAAACCAGGCCGCTGGGCAGATGCTGGCCTGCCCCCTTTGTCCTCTGGTGGGAGGACCACTGTCTTTGTCCTCTGGTGGGAGGACCACTGCCTTTGTCCTCTGGTGGGAGGACCACTGCCTTTGTCCTCTGGTGGGAGGACCACTGTCTTTGTCCTCTGGTGGGAGGACCACTGTCTTTGTCCTCTGGTGGGAGGACCACTGCCTTTGTCCTCTGGTGGGAGGACCACTGTCTTTGTCCTCTGGTGGGAGGACCACGGTCTTTGTCCTCTGGTGGGAGGACCACTGTCTTTGTCCTCTGGTGGGAGGACCACTGTCTTTCCACTGTCCTAATGCATCACACTGCACACTACTCAGTGTTCACTTAACCCAGAGAGTGTGCAAAATGTCAAGTTTCTTCTCAATATGAAATAAATTCCAGTCCTAAAATGTTAAAAAGTTTGAAGTATGTAGCACTTTATTAAAAGAAAAAAGTTCACAAGTGTATTAATTTTCACGCACCGTATCCATAGTGTCAACAGCAATCTCAAGAATAAATCTCCGATATTATGACAGAAGGTATCATAATTAGCCACAAATTACCTTGCGGCGTGATGTATTAGACATCCGCAATGACATTAGATGAATCTCACATATTCAAGCGAATAAATGTTGAATATATAGAAGTCTGTAAAGATTAGCATCGGTGTTAAAGGAAGTGCGTAAAAAGGTTGCCCTTTCCTTCAAACGGCTCATTCGTCATCCCAGTAAGTGTAGCATGAACGTCTATGTGACCATTAGAGTTATTGATGGCTGGGATGGGGGTCATTATACATGCTGTGGGCAGCATATGGTCTCGTCGAGCTCTTGAGTGTCTAGTGGGCTTTAGAGGACTCCCAGAAGGACACACGTCTAGACCCTCGCATGTACATGGCAACTAATTACACGCTCCCAGCTCCATGATCTGTTGCCAAGTGTGCATGTCTCTGAACGCCGCCAATCCCTCATGTGACTTCATATTGGACCAAAAACTCAATATCGATCATGACGATAATAATGACTTACATACAGTGATTAAAACCAGTAACACTTGACAAATGAAAACCAGAATCTCAGACTTTATAGTCTCAAATCACAATATTGATATAATGTGCCCTGCCCAGCCCTAGATGGAAAGCATTTGAAAATCACTAGATTAACATTTACCAAAAGTGATTGTTTGTTGTGTACTTTGAACCCTGGTGTGTGCCGTGTGCCATGCCGGGATGTCATGCAGTTACACACTGTATTCCAGCAAGTATAAATATTATCCCAGGAGGGACTCCGTTTAATCACTGGAACGCCCATATGGTCCACCACCTCGCTGTCACCGCAATGTCATTATGTTCATATAGCCTAGTTAATGTCACGCATACTCCAGATGTGAATTTTACTGAATTATTGTTCAGACATGAGTGGATTGGCAACCTGGAGCAGAGGGAAAATTCCCGGTGGGCAATATTCTACTACTACAACAACTAACTATACTAGGCTACTACTACTACTACTACTACTACTACTACTGCTACTACTACTACGACTATGACTACGACGACGACGACAAGGCCACCTTACTACTATACTACTACTACTACCACCACCATTACTGCTACTACTGATACTACTGATAGCCTACTACTACTATTACTATCTCTTAAGAACAGATTCCGAGCTGCGCTACTGAATCTGTCGGCAGGGGCACTCAGAACGTCTGTACATTGGGGATTAACGGAATTAGTGACCAAACGGGCCAACATGTCTGTCATCGTTAAATTAAAATGTGGGTTTTCATTTACAAAGACTTATCTTACATAAATAGCAACAGAAACGGAAAGAGAAATACTCTTGGTCGGATGCATGGGTACACCTCAGGCATACTGTATTCTATTTCTTGTAGTGGTGGAGTGGAGCTGCCCTTCATAATATGGGGGTGGTGTTGCCATGTTGGCGTGCGGCCCATTGGCCAAGGAGGCGTCTACCTATTTCTGTCTATATGTGAATACCTGGCCCAGTGGGCCTATCACATGCTACTAAGGAGCCACACACATTGTGGAGAGGAGGCGGAACTGCCTCCTCTTCATAATGAGGGAGAGAGAGTGAGAGTGTGAAAGAGAAAACAAGCTAACAAATGGGCTAATGTGCAAAAATGGGGAAGGTGAGAAGAACGGCACAAAGGGGATGCAGAGAAGTGAAGGGATAATATCCCTTCACATTAGAAAATGCATCCCCCTTGTTAGGGCAACACACTCTCCTTCTTAGTCAGTATTGTAGGCTAGCTATCATAATTTACAGGTTATGCAGTCGTGAATTAGCCTGACACCCAACCTGAATCACTCCATTATTCAATTATGCAAATTATTATCCCTGATGGTACCCTGCAACCCCAGAATATTTGTTTTTAATGGGTGTGGCTAGCGATTCAGCGGCTTTTGTATGGCTTGTATTCACTCAAGGCCCTCCAGAACATTAAAGGATTTTTTTATTCTGATCAACTGGAACAAAATAACAAAATATATATCATCCCTCACATTTTCTTTTCTTATTTTATTTATTTTTCTCATTGTATTATTCTTTTCTTCCTGTGTGTATACTTACTTACTGCCCTTTATGCCGGCTGGCATGTAGGGCAGCAACAAAGGATCTCCACTTCAGTCGGTTTTGGGCCAGCGTCTTTATAGATCCCCAGGTGTGATGCAGGGTCTTCAGCTCTCCCTCCACTGTCCTACGCCATGTGTTCTTGGGTCGGCCTCTTTTGCGTTTTCCCTCTGGTGTCCAGTGAAGTGCAGTTTTGGGGAGGTTGTCCTGTTCTCTACGTATGACATGCCCAATCCATTTCCACCGTCTTCTCATAAGGATGGTATCCATGTTTTCTTGTTTGCACAGATCAAGAAGGTGTTGGTTGGAGATGGGTTTGGGCCAGAATATTCGTTGAATTTTCTGTAAGCTTTTGGTGTGGAAGGTTGACAGTTTGTGGAGATCATTTTCTGTCGTTCTCCAACATTCAGAACCGTATAGCAGGGTAGACAGGACACAGCTCTGGTACAGTCTAAGTTTGGTGTTGGTGCTGTACTGGGCTGACTTCCAGACGTTGTTAAGCCTCTGTAAGGTGTTTCTGGCCTTGCTGAGCCTGCTTGTGATGTCGCTACCTGTGCCTCCATCATGACTTACTACGCTGCCTAAGTATGTGAAATGTTCTGTTGTGGGTATGTGTATTCCTTCTATGTGTACTGGTGGGGGGTTTGGGATGTTGAGCACCATCAGTTCTGTCTTCCTCTGGTTGATCTTCAGACCTACTTGCTTTGCAAATGTGTTCAGACGACTTGTTTTCTCTTGCAACTGTTGGTGTGTGTGGGAGAACAGAGCCAAGTCATCTGCAAGTCGAGATCTTCCAATTGTGAGAAGAGGGTCCATCTGATGCCTCTTGGTATGTCTTCGGTGGTTCTTCTCATCACCCAGTCTATGACCAGGTTGAAGAGTAGTGCAGACATAACGCAACCTTGCCTCACTCCTGTTTTGACTGCGAAACTCTGTTGACTATTTCCAATTTGGCATGTGAAGTTGTAATATAAGCTTTTTATGAGAAGGACAAGTTGGTTTGGTATCCCATATGAGCGTAGTATTCTCCACAAGCTGTCTCTGTGAATATCGAAAGCCTTCTCGAAATCCACAAAGTTGATATACAGTTGCCTCTGCCACTCTGTACACTACACTGTTTCCGTAACAATATGTTTTTTATGGTACTGGGTTGTTAGCCCTGTGCCCAACTCCCAACCTGGTGGACCAGTGGATCGCTCTTTGTCAGTCCTCTACCCTTCGACCTGTCCAGCATGGGTGACCCTGCCAGGAGAACATTTCTCCCGCTGGCATAGCTCTATGGGTCACTGAGGCACGCAAGCCCCTCTACCACGGCAAGGTGACGAGTAAGACAGAAGATAAATTGAATAAGATATAAATGGAATAAGAAACAGAGTTGTTTATTACTCTGTTTATATCTTATTCCATTTATATCTTATTCAATTTATGTTTATATCTTATTCCATTTATATCTTATTCAATTTATCTTTATCTTATCTGTCTTACTCTTAATATTTGTTTATCCTGTTACCGACTGTTTTTGACTATTTTGAGATACCTTGTTTGTTTGCTTCGGTATATGCCTATACTGTATGAAATGGAAACTTCCGATTCCCAAGCATGCCGATCTACCTCTGCCACCCCAACAATCTATTACATAATATATCTGGCTTCATTCCCGGTTGCTAACTTCCAAAGAAATGACGCAGCAATTTCAAGCTACATTCATCACCAGCGTCTTCAAGTAGCTGCAACGTGGTCGTGAGTGACGACTGTTTAGGAAGGGATTTCCTGATGTGCCCAGAGCATCTGTTTTCATTTTTCCCAGAACAATCATTTATTTCTCTCTGATTGAGACGTCAAAGCTTGTTGCAGACATTAGTCTGCATCAAAAATCATGCCTGGTTCAACATACTTACTTGAGATATAATAATGTTCAATCACAATGTTTGCCATGGGCAGCTGTTATTTTAATAATGTATTCAAATAGTCTTTCTTTAAAGAAAAACTATAAACTTTGAGGTTATGTTTGAGATTATGGAAATTAGACCTATGCTTAAACACACACACACAACATAAATATAACTGATTAAACAAACAAGTTTCCTGCTTTTTGTCTTCAAAAAGAAATATAGTGCCAACTTAAGTCATTTAAAAACATGAGGTTTGAATTTAATTGCGGCATTGGAGTTTAAGCCAAGGTATTCAGAATGGTTAACCACAGCATCCATATTCTGGGGGCAACATTAGCCAAAACAATAGCAAATCTACAAGCTCACAATGTGATGCGTTGTGAGTTAGATTGGCTGTTTTTGGCGAAAAGATTTGGTGCAGATGGGGGGAAAAGCGGTCCATCCAAGTACAGTTGTATCTCAGGTCTGTTTCTCCAAGACTAGAGGGTTTAAGTGGTTAAATGAGTGTGGCACCGGGGTCTCGGGATGCTGTTACGGGTGACGGGTAATCATAGCCTTGATGGACCGATACCATCTCTACTCCCAGAGGATTTTTTTTCCTTCTTCTTTGGAACAGATGGTTGTCTGGGTGGACACGGCCAGGAGTAACCTCCCCTCTCACCCCACCACCCTGGTGTCATGCCGTTCCTTAATGGAGGGCATCTGACAGACAATGACTCACTCAGTGGCGCGGGCAGCACTCCGCGGAGAGGAGTCCAGGCACATCAGCTGTGATGGAAGAAGTATACTGTCGATACCACAATACCGAAGGTACAAGAGTGTTGGCATCAAAATATACTTGTATTACCAAAAAATAAAAGCAATCATAATGCAGAATTTCGGATTCCACGCGTTTTCAATATGCATAAATGTTTTGAAAATATAGCCGATCTAAAAGTACAATATTTGCCTATGAGATGTAGACCTAGTGGAGTAAAAAGTATCGAAAATGGGACATGTACAGTATATACATATAGAGTACATACACATTCACATACACACACACACACACACACACACATATATATATGTCAGTACTGCTATACCACTGACAATCTGACAGAGTCACTCGGCAGCGCGTCCATGGAGAGGAGTGCAGACACATCATGGCTGTAATGGATGATGGCGAGGTGGCTTTTGACGATTGCCGGCATGGAAAAATGGAGCAAGATTGTTTCAGGAGACTGTTTACTGAAAAAGGGAGAGTGGTCTCCCTCACTCACAGTAAAGATGTAAGATGTGTCCGTTGTGACGGTTTTGCTTAGGAAGGAGATGTTGACAATGACACATCTCTTCCTGGTTTTTAAATAGCTGGTGGATGGAAATGAAGCTGCACCCACGCGGCAAAATGCCGCCTCGGCTAGAAAACCGAAAATGCTTGGCCCTGCAGCAAGTAGGAGCTGCGCGTGAGCTTAATTTTACATCCACCAGCTGTCTAAAAACCCAGGAAGAGACTCCTGCCGTGAGCGGCAGTGTGTGCACTAACAGAGAGAGGGTGTAAGCACACTTGGGCGTCAAGGCACAGTCTGGGGAGGCACTGGGGGGGCACTATCTGGGGAGGCACTGGGGGACACTGGGGGGGCACTGGGGGCCACTGTCTGCGGAGGCACTGGGGGGACACTGGGAGGGGCACTGTCTTGGGAGGCACTGGGGGGACACTGGGGGCCGGGCACTGTCTTGGGAGGCACTGGGGGGACACTGGGCACTGGGGGGGGGGGAACTGGGGGGGCACTGGGGGGGGGGGACACTGTCTGGGGAGGCACTGGGGGGACACTGGGGGGCACTGGGGAGGCACTTGGGAGACACTGGGGGGGGCACTGTCTGGGGGGACACTGGGGGACAGTGGGGGGACACTGTCTGAGGAGGCACTGGGGGGCACTGTCTAGGGAGGCACAAAGTGCATGAGAAAATACTTTGAACTGAGAAAGTGCACGTGAAAATACTTTGAACTGAGAAAGTGCATGTGAAAATACTTTGAACTGAGAAAGTGCATGTGAAAATACTTTGAACTGAGAAAGTGCATGTGAAACTGCACTTTTCAGAGTTAAATAAACACTGCAGAATAGGGGGGGGGGACTTGATAGGTCCTAAGACAATAGACTAAATTAGTTTTTTCATTCTTTTTTCCCCCTTTTTTAATATAATTTTATATATTTAGGAATAAATTCAATTTGTGCATCTTCTTTTTTTTCCTTTCAGTTTCAGTTGTTCCCTTCGGGTGTCGCTCCAGCGAATCATGTGCCTCCATCTCACCCTGTCCTCTGCCTGATCTTCTTTCACACCAACTAACTTCATGTCCTCATTCACCACATACATACATCTCCTCTTTGGTTTTCCCCTATAGGCCTCCAATGGCAGTTTCCAACCTCAGCATCCTTCTACCGATATACTCACAATCCCTCCTCTGTACATGTCCAAACCATCTAAAGTTCAAAATCCAAATTTAAAGCAACTGTGTTATGGCCACCCATGGACGGCACCAGTATCAAAATTCACTTGCCCTGAATTGAAATGAATAGCAAAGCAGCTATCCTGTTCTTAATCTAAGCCATGGCAGTGTTTTTTTTTCTTTTCATATCCAGGTCCGTTATTTATTCGGCATTTGAGCCACTCACCACTGAGAGTTAGCCTCTCAGACCAAAAACGAATTTTTATTTTGTTGTCGTATATTATTTTGTCCAATTCCATGCTGTATTGATGTGCATGGTACCATAAGAGAGATAACAGGCAAACATTGATCAGAATAACAATTCTAATTGTGTAGACTTCTTAATTCAAAGTAATGCAGATGTTTAGCAAAACTCTTGAGAGCCTCTTGGACCCTTACGGGTCCATTTGGTTTCATTTTGCACTCTCAAGAGTTAAAGATTACCACCTGGAACCTCCTCAACAAGGACCACTGGTGGTCCCCAAATCACGGGTTGAGTAGAACAACTGTTCTAAGGAATTGTGACATAAATGGATGATATGGAAGGGAAAATACAACAGGGATACAGAACACGGACACGGAAGTTACGGGCCGTGACAAAATAACTACATTCCATCCAATGGAACGGTTTCACACATAGGTTTCCACGCGACAGTGACGATTATGCATGTTCTGTGCCTGGTTTAAATAGAGATGGGGTCTCATTCACGGATAAAGCAGAAAGACTCCTCGATAATGAACGGTTCTCATTATGAAAAGGCTCAGTCGCCAGCTGAGTTTGTGAAATGGTGTTGAATATCAAAGGGCTCTAAAACAGTACGCTTATACAGTATGATTAAATAGATCAATAAATTATGTATTGCCTGGAAAGGCCATTAAGTAATGTCAACACACATTAGACCAAGCATGTGAAGAGTAGAGACATCTCACTTGTAATACTCGAATATCCAGAGTATGGTACGTTTGCAACCTATTAGTTCTCAACCTGTTTCTGGATCAGGGCTAGACCACCCATCTGACCACTTAACACGGCAGCCGATGAGTGATCAGTGCATGTATGCAATGAATGATCAGAGCATGTATTGATCAATCAATCGATTGTGTTCCGGCTTTGATCAATAGCACCAACATATACTATAGTATACTATATTTATCGGTATCACAATGAAAATAGTTGAATATAGGAGGGGTTAGTGCCCCTTAAAACTCACACTCGTGTGAAGTGAGGGGCGCTCTAATCATCATACATCACCACATTCCGGCTGATCACAATAATGCCCTCACTTTTCTGTCCTTCCGACCAATCACAATTGGAGTCTTCACGTTTCTGTCCTCACTTTTTATCCTCAATTTGTACTTTGCTCAGCCAATCAAATCCTCGCTATGGGGTGCTCAGCCAATCAAATCATCGCTAAAATGCACACGCTCACACAAAGCTGGGAATGGCCATGGTCAGGTTCGGGTTTGATGTAGTTGGGTGTAAGGAGCAGCATAAGTTTATGCAGGCAGCGTGCCAGCGTACAACATCGACAAGATCATAGCATAATGTAGAGAAAACACTTCTTGCACTGCCAAGATTTTCTAATCACCATAGATGACAATCATGACACCAATGCATAGTCTGGCACTCAGCCTGAATTTTCATTTAGTTTCACTTGATTATTCAGACTGAAAGCCCTACCCACGGCACTGCGGCAGCCGCATCTGGGATGGCCGTTGCCAAAGCAGCAGTCTTTGGCGATTGGTACAAACCAACTAGTCAAAATAGTAGCAAAGCAGATGACGTCGTTGTCAATGTGGCTAACCCGGTTGCTAACCAAACAAACACAGTCAACGAGCACTACTAGCTAAAAAACTGAAAAATGACCATGGCCTACTTGTGTCTCAAACCACTGTATTCGGTCACATATTCCATAGACTGGGGTCCACCCATGCTATCTATGGCATAGGCAGCTCCCGGCAGGATCCGCCGGGAGAATCTAGACGCAGTTGCGCGACATGAGACTAATTAATTAGAGCGACAGAGAGAGAGAGGAGTGTGTGTGTGTGTGTGTGTGTACATGTGTGCGTCAATTTAACAAAGGTACAGACGATCAGAAATACGTTTGCGCTACTGTCTGTATGCCGTATTGAAGTGGACTCGGCCCCAGACTTTTTTTTCTCCCTGGAAATAAAAACGTCTGGGTTTCCGAGGCTCAATATGAATTCATTGAATGATCAGCACTCATCAAATCAGAACGGCAATGCATATTATATATTGCAAATTGCGTATGAATTAGTTCGCAGAGAACTGAAGTATACGCTTTATTCTTTTTCTAACTCAACTCAACTTTATTTTCACATCACACTGTAAAAAGTATGCTGTGTAAGTACAGGCGTAAAACAAGTTAAACAAACAAACAAACAAACAAATAAATAAATACAATCACATCAATCACGTAATACTGTAATACTAATATGTGAGCGTGCACGGTTAACGTGTATGGTTAAAACAGTAATGGCATTACTGTGCAGATATCGTGTGCACAGTACATCAGCAGGTGCATGGTTTAAAGGACAACTTCACCCATCTTCATTTGATTGGTCCTCACTAATGCACATGATACAATGGTACAATATAATTATATGGAGATAAGTTGAAAATGGGTGAAGTTGTCCTGTAATGAAAGTATCAATAAAAAGAGGCTGTTAAAATGGCCTGCCCCTCCCCAGTAGAAAACAGCGGAGAACACTGATGTCACCAAATGTGGAGCAACGCTCCTCTGCACTCCCACTCCTAGACCAGGGAATGTGGCTCGTTTGCCCAGGCTTTTCTTCATGATGGGTGATCTTGCACACTGTAAGATTAAGAATGAAGTTATTTGCCCAAATGACTGATAGGTCAGATGGCCAGAGATTGTGCGGTGTGTGTGTGTGTGTGTGTGTGCGCGTGTGCGTGCGTGCGTTGTGTGTGTGGTGAAGACTGATTGATCCTGTATGCATCAATTAGATCGATGCACAACAGGTGTGCAGTCACACCCAGCATCAATCTAATCGATGCACACAGGATATATCAGTCATCCACGTGCGCGCACACACCCACGCACGCACGTACGTGAAAACGAAACGAATGCGGTCTCCGAGGCGCCTACACCTAACTAAATATGTCTAATGAAGCAGGAGGTTTCAACACTATTGAAATCATAATAACTCACTCAATTCTCAAACGATTTCCGTGCGGTTTGGATTGTTATTGTGGAGGGTGACAGGACACAAGGAGAGAGAGATGGCGAGTCCGAGTGACACGCAGAAAAGGTCATCGGGCTCGGGAAGCAAACCTGTGACTCGCTGGCAAGCTGCATTAGAGCCTATATGCAGAATGTGGTATGCAACTTATCCACTAGGTGACCCTCGATATGTATGTATGATAGATACAAAATATGCGATTTCATACGAAAACTCCTCATCTTGTACAGACAGTAACAGTAAAAAAGATACAACTCGGGCATATTTCTTGCAGTGGGGTTATGGCAAGGTGCCCTGCTTGATATGGGGGTGGTGTTGACATGCAGCCCCCCTGGCCAATGAGGTGTCTATTTATGTCTGTGGTTATGCATCGAGTTAGTCGATGCGTACATGATTATTCAGGGAGACTGTCTCTGTCCTGTGTGTGTGTGTGTGTGTGTGTGTGTGTGTGTGTGTGTGTGTGTGTGTGTGTGTGTGTGTGTGTGTGTGTGTGTGTGTGTGTGTGTGTGTGTGTGGGTGTGTGCACGTGGATGACTGATATATCCTGTGTGCATCGATTAGATTGATGCTGGGTGTGACTGCACACCTGTTGTGCATCGATCTAATTGATGCATACAGGATCAATCAGTCTTCACCACACACAGCACGCGCGCGCACACACGCACACACACACACACACACACACACACACACACACACACACACACACACACACACACACACACACACACACACACACACACACACACACACACACACACACACACACACCGCACAATCTCTGGCCATCTGACCTATCAGTCATTTGGGCAAATAACTTCATTCTTAATCTTACAGTGTGCAAGATCACCCATCATGAAGACTGCAGGGTTTCCAGGTCCATCTGGCGCCTATCCGGCTAGAAGGCATCAATCCTTTTGGTCTGCCGCTGTTCACCTGCAAGGATTAATGAAGAGATATCTTTGAGTGTGTAAATGAAAGCCCCAAATTAAATCCAAGCTGGGTGAAATGAACTGTGATACAATCCTGCACCTGTCACCAGCTGTGGACAGGAAAAAGGAATGTACTGCTTTTGATTTGTAATAGAAGTCTGTCATATGGTCCTTTCTAATTGAAACTTAAGAAACGTTTTTGCATAAGAGTGAACCCAAATACAATTGAGTACTATAGACGAATAACAGTTTAAGTCCAAATGTTATTCTGACATCTCCACGAAAAGGCCTAGTTGTCCGTCTATAGTACTCAATTGAGCCCCCACTTTGTTAGCTGAGAAAAAACGGAATGAACTCCCACTTTGTTACGGCCTTAAATGGCCTATAGGGTCAGGACCATAACATAAAGACAGGGCATATAGTTTTACAAGGAAAAAAGTGGTTATTTATTTATTCATCAAATCAAACAAACAAAATGGATGAGATGTGAATATCAGTAGAGTTAGTACTAGTAGTCTGTGTGTGCGTGCGTGCGTGCGTGCGTGCGTGTAACTAATGGTGAAACTCAATGGTGAAGTACTAACAGGAAACCCTCACATACTGTAATGAGCAGGCATAATTTTGCATTGTGTAAATGAATGCCCTACAGTATGTAACGTGATCATACCACAGCTTTAAACAAAAACATCAACTCTAGCATATTCAAACTACTTTTGAATTTGAATCCTGAAAAGACAGTTTGGACATACAGTATGAGGTTTCGACCCAAGAGAGACGATATATGTCGCTACGTAATCTCTCATAACAAAGGGAACAAAGGGAGAAAAAAATGTCTCTCCCTTTTTTGTTGTTTTACCGAATGGGTTCCCAGATTGGTCATTGTGTGACTGGAAAAATAAATTCAACTTGCAGATTGGAAAAAAGGAACCATTTTGAGAGTGCAAACCTTGATGCACTTCATTGATGAAGCGAATCAATGAAAAAACTAGATCTTTTCAATTAAGACTTCTCACCAAGGTTAAAGCACCAAGGTTCATTTCTACATTATTGCGACTCGTTATACACTTAGAGCAGTCACTCAGTCAGGTGTCTGCAGCTTGTACAAAATGCAGCGGCAAACATGGTGCGGTAAACATTATGTGTCATTCACTATCATTTTATTGTGTGGACAAAGCTCTTTGCGTTCCCAGTTACTTACACCTACAACACCAATCTTCAATCTTTGAATAAAAATAAATACAAATAAAAAATAGGTAGTTATAGAGGGTATGAGTGTGACATCATTATCATACCCAAAAGTTATGCGGGAATGCCTATACTGAGTGGCAAAAAACGATGTTCTGGCCTTGACAGCCTATATATCCAAACAGAAAAGTCCTTGATTGCATTAAACAACGGTAAACTCACTTTGCCACTCGATTTACCACACCCTTTATGCATGCACATACCCTTAGGCCAGTCAATCTAAGCTAAAAAAGGGGGGTGACCCAAAATAAATTGCAATAGTAATCGTTCAAGGTTTTTTATGATCCTTAGAGTCATCCAAATAACATTAAAAATGGATTATATTGTGGATCATGTCACATGCTACGAGCATAATTCAAATTTGAAATGCTTGCATTATATAGGTTTTCAATGGTAGCCTACCCCAATGTTCAACCTCTGAATTGACCATGATCCACAATTTATATAATAATCATAATAATCATTTATTTTGGGTCAAATCATAGATTGACTGGCCTACCTCTATTGAGAAATACGGGAAGAGGCGTAGAGGCGTAGAGGAATATAAATGTGCCTCCACCAATCACATCAATTTGAAATCTTGTGATGTGTTGTTTTCCACTTCTTTGCATATATTATTGCATTATTGCATTTCTGTATCATGGCAACTGATTACAGACATACACAGATTTAGAGATGGGTGATATAATACACTTTAATTTCACTTTATTTTTGTATCTAGTTTGAATTCACTTATAACATGTAAGTAATCATATATACTGGCGTGGCAAGTTCATTTGTAGAGCACATTTCAAACAAAAGCAATTCAAAGTGCTTTTCAAATGAAAAGGTATTCAATTGAGCTTTGTGGGTGCCACTGAGCAACATTAAGCAGGAATCACAGAAAGGTTTGCCTACGCAGGCATTTATTATAATTATTTCACAGGTTTAAACACAGTTGGTCAACAAAAGTAAGTCTTTTTAAATGTTCAACATAAATTATTCTTTTAGCAGGGCATAGTCACTGGTAAATCTAACTTATTTTCTCTTTCCCACAGGTCAGCGGGTTCCAGGACATCGTAAGTATTTTATGACAGGTATAGGCTTTCTTTCCCTACAGGTGCAGAGGTAGGACCTTTCTTTCCCTATAGGTTTTCAGGTAAGATACTATTTCTTTCAACATTGGTGACAGGTACAGTTTTCTCCGTTCCTTCCATTCCTGTTGTTAGGTAAGTCACATTTCAACACATGCATTTGTTTCCAGGTTTGTTCCATCCACCGGTTGCCTGCGAGTGTAAAGAGACTATTAGTTTTCTCATCATTATATGTGGAATATAGAGGAGACGTACCACCATTAACACTGCGTTGTGCTCCCTCCGTGAGTCAGTGAAGAAGTGAGACAGAGCGACTGTCTGCCCAAACATTTCATTCACTCAGGTCATATAGCGCAGCTGTGCCGTAGTCAATCTGGTCAAGCAATTAGATTGGCAGGTACTGTACCTGTTCTCGATGACACGGCCAAGGGCGGGGCGTGGTCTCTGACGCTCCACGGACATCACTTTATCATGCGACATCCCACAGCTTGTATAGATTGTCTATTGTTGCTGCTTTTGTGTGGCACTGTAGTATGACAAAGTAGGGCATTGATTTACAAAAATCACACCCGTGTGAAGTGAGGGGCGCTAATATATTAAAGTTTAACTCATGTTGATTAGGTGGTAATGTGAAACAAACGGTGCCAACACAAACATTAAACGCCATTAACAATAAAGAGACAATATGACGTAATGAGGCACATTATGACTTATTTTCCCTTCATTGTCAATGATGTTTACAAAACAAACATTGAACTAAAGACAAACATTAAACCTATGTATAGAATGTTGAAATAATTAAGATACAAGGTTTCTGCCCAACTGCCATGATAATAAATTATATAAGAACATTCTTCCTACTGTTCAGTCGCCATGTGTGAAACTTGACCTTCAAATCTACATTGTGAGAAACTAATTATGGGTTTTTATGAAGATTTCATTAGAGGAGGACTACTGAGCCAACGTAAGGCAGCGAGTGCATCACAGGAGAGTGACACAACCATGGAGAAGGAGACAGCTTGGACATTCAAGGCTCTTTTATTAGTGAAGTGCTAGGACAGGAGTGACTGACCTTTCAATGTGAACTACATCTTCCTCAGAGTCACATTATAGTTTAGTTATTAAGGTTTCATAACAGCAGCAGGTCCTCAGGCTGGAACTATTTTTTAGATTAGACTGCCTCGTCATTAAAGTTGGTATGTCGGAAACTTGAACATGCCCTTATATTACCATCACTTTACCCAAATACAGAGTTAGGAGGTTTTTGTCCATTCATGTGGAGATCAATCAATCAAGTGGAGTTAAGAGGTTTAGTCAGAAGCGCTTTCTCTACTGGTTCAGAATACTTGGTTCAATAGTTGTAAAACCCACACACAGACGTAAAGGTAGTTGAATAGCACTGATTTAAAAAGCAAACAAATAAAAGAGTAGAAAAATGGAGATAGCTGGTTTCTGCCCGACAGCGACAATTTCAGTTATGTATTTGTTTGCTTCCCATATTGTTTTAATATTCTTCATTATGTTACACAATGGTAAAGCTTTGTTTTGTGTGCCGGTACATTGACAGGATGGTTAACACAATAGGCTGTTAGGCTGTAAACATCAGCCATGGTGGCGCTAGAAAAACTAAATAAATGTCATGGCAGTATGAAGGAGACAATGGACTGGAGATCAGACTATATTCTCCAGTGTTCCATTAAAAAGTCAGCGTTTGGTACAGTGGATATGGACAGAGCGAGAGAGAATATGGAAACTGAGATAATGAGAGCATTGTGGAAGTCAAGGCCATGAGGCCGGAAGCCATCTTACCTGTCCTGCAGGCTCTCAGAGGATTCTATAGACGGACGGGAGGAGTGGATCTGGAGGGAGATGGACCGAGCATTCACTGTAGCCTTCTAGTTCACCTCAAGCATAAGTTCTTGCCAGTGGTGGAAGAAGAACTGAAATGTTTTTACTTAAATAAAAGTAGCAATAGCGGGGTCACGGTGGCACAGTCGGTATTGCTGTCGCCTCATAGCTAGAAGGTCCCGGGTTTGATTCCCGCTGGGGACGCTGTGGGCGCTGGAGGCAGCTTGGACTCCTCATGCATAGAAGGAAGCATGAGGTCAGTCTGCTGCCCCCCCCCCCAGGTTGGCAGAGTAAGTGTAGCGCCCATTAGATAATTGACACTGGGTGAAAAAATGGGTTGCAAAATCATGGGATAAGAATTATAGAAAAAGAAAGTAGCAATAGCCTACATTATGTAGAACTTAACTTAAGTTCTTCTACAGAAGTAAAAGTGAGGTGTTCAAAATGTACTCGAGTAATATAAGTGTACACAAGTACAGGCATCAAGATATACTTAAAAGTACCGAAAGTAAAATTACTCATTATTGGAGCTTGTAGATCGGCGATTTTCAAATAGCCAAAGTTTGTATGACAAAATGTTGACCTATCCAGTATAGTAGTAGGCATAACACACATCCACACAATTATCCACACATGCCATGAGCTGTGCTCTCCATACCAATTTGGTTGTTTTAGAGACAGAATTAGTTGTACACAGATACAGAATTGGAATGAATCCCTCAAACTTGTGTCTCACCTCAAATGCAAAGCATCCTGGCTGGGTGGGTGGATTGTAATCGGGTTGGAAGACTATTTTGTTTACTTCGGTAAAGGTTTTCATAATAGAGACTTTAATTAAATCAAATGTTTTCAAATTAATTCGAATTTATTGTTAAAATATGGGTCAAATCGGGGCTCTAGGACTCATCTTCTGGTCACAAACCTTGTGTGTCCAAAACTGTTATTTTCACAAAAAAATCACACCCATGTGCTAGCGCCAAAAACTAAAACTAAAAAAAGGTGTAACACAGAAACTTGTGGCCTGTAGAATGATGTTACCATAGGACGTTGCGTAGAGTGGTCCTAATGGGCAAAAGAGGTGGTGGAAGAAGCTAGTATGCCAGGTAGTATGCCAGTGTGCCAGGATTTACTGTGTTGTCGTGGCAGATTCATTTCCGCGTTACCGGCATACCGGCTTTAACGATCGGCAATTATTATAGCATTAGCTCACGCTGTTTATCTTTCGCAAGAGACGTTAACATGTTGGGAGTGATGCGGTACAAAATCACAAATGACATCCGAACCTCGGATGGATCATGAAAACCATGGACAGCACTCGTAGTTGCAGAGAAATGACTCATGAGGCATTGAAAATCCTACTTTGACTGGAGTATGGGGGCAGTGTGCAAAGATCCTTTCTTCGGCTAAACCACTTCATAAGGGTCACGATGACGTCCCATGGGGGGGGGGGATATATACGTATCTGGCAGAAAAATAATTAACTGTACAATATGTGAAGACATTGAGGGCGGGATAATAAGCCTTGGCAGAGTACTTACGAATAGTCTGTGGATGTGTGAAGGCAAGTGGAGTGCTGGCAAGCTCGGCCCTAGCAACCAGACACCATGTCAACCGCATTCTGATTCTGGTAGCGGGATTTCACATGATAGTGTAACCGTGCAGACTAATAGACTAATGTCATTACCGTCAGCACCGCTCAAAATATCTAAAATAAAATATAGCAGACCTACAGTACAAGCTCACAACGCCGGGTTACATCCCTATTTCTTCATATTGTAGTATGAAGACATTTCTTCATACTGTAGTATGAAGAAATAAGGCATAATTTCACGAAAAAAAATAAATTAAAATTGAAATATGGAGATAGGCCTACAAGGTTTTTGTGATTGAGTGAGTAGATTGGGCACAGGTGTGGGGCATTGAGTAATAGGAGAGGGAGAGTTGAGCAGCACAGAGAGACAGAGTGAAGAGAGGAGAAATGTTTGTAAAGTTGAAATTCATGTAACACACGTTGTTTTATAAGTCTTGACCAGATTAGTGAAAAAGTAATCTGTTGGTTTGAGTTGCAAGTGTTGGACTGGTTGATGGACAGTGATTTCAACAAGGAGTTACAAGGACGTTTTCCAGCTTCACTGTGACTGCATGTATGCTGTTGGCATGCTAGTTGGCTAAGCTAGTTAGACAGTGTATCATGATGGGAGGAGGAGGTAGCCTGTTTAGCTAAAGCAGTCAACTCCTAAGCTAATGAGGAGGAGGAGGACGTCGCCTGAAGCAAGACATCCCAGATAGCGGGTCGAGCTACCAGGCAACGCTCTAACCTTCCTCTGGCATCGTGGGACCTGCCACTCATCTCTTCTTCATCTCTGCCCAGCTAAGTCCATTGTTCACCGTCCACCTGCATGTGTAGGCCGCACATGCATCAAAGACACACACACACACACACACACACACACACACACACACACACACACACACACACACACACAGTGCTCTCACAGCAACACCACCGCATTCTCCTGAACTGTAAGTTGCCCTGACTCACAAGAGTGAAGACATATTTTTGGACAGTAGTATCAGGCCTGCAACGGGGTTTTTTTTGAGTACTCATTTTCATTTTTTTATTTTGAAATGCCGGTTTAGATATAGAATTCTAAGGTTTAAGGTTTCAATAATTTTGTATTCACACAGGTTATTGTATTGTAAGTGACTAGTGCATTTTCCTGAAAGCGTTTCTGTATTGATCAAAACGCACAATTGATAACTTTAACATTTGTATTTCATTTTATTTGAATTCATAATTTTAAGTAAAATTATAAAAGACATGATTGTTTTTTCTATTTGCTTAGATAAGGATTTCATAATAAGGTGTGCCGGTTTAAAAGGGTTTAAGCTAAAAAGGTTAAAAACAAGTGATTTCATGGTAATTAGTTAATAAGGGAACTCAAGTTTATGTTTAAAACTGCTAAGTACTTTTAAGTTAAAATAACTTAGGGGCCCTGCCCATAATTCACAAGGGGTAAAAGGGGCTACATTATTCTTCCAGCTCACCACTCACTTTCAGATGAGTACATTCAACTGAATGAAACCCCACCTTTATTAGAGGAGATCTTTTAGGGTCCCGTCAGAGGATTCTAAACGGCAGAATGCATTGCATTAATGTATCATCCCTATTGCTCAAACCATTAATATCCTGTTTACGCTTAACTGTAGCATTAAACTGTATCATCACTATTGCTCAAACCATTAATATCCTGTTTATGGTTAACTGTAGAGTTAAACTGTATCATTACTACTGCTCAAACCAAAGTGGTTTGAACAGTCTGATTTGAATCTGGCCTCAATGCATCTCAGTGCGTTTGAGATTTTGATGTGGTTAGACACAATTGGATACCTATCCGATTACTCAAGATGCTTTTTAATCTCATGTGTAAAAAGGCATTTACATGTGATATGTCATGTGAGTCTTTTTAAGGGGCTGTGTATGCAGCCCTGGGCCTCTGCTCAGGGCTGTTTGTGGCGTGTCACTAGCCTGGCTAATAAGCCAGACCGAATCAGCCGTTGGCAAAAAAAAATTGCCTGCCGGCGGATTACGGTCTGGAGAGGCTCAATTGTACGCCCATTTCCTACACCAGAGAACTGGTGTGGCCAATCGGGACACGGTATGCAATATGGGCGGGCTTTGGTACAGTGACGTTCAATGCTTGAGACCTTTGACTGACAGTAGCTCTGACCAATTGCGTCAAAGAGAAAATGTTTGAACCCGCCCCCCAGGAAACAAGATCCATGCATACACAGCATCTCCAGACTCAAATACCACACGACAGTGTGATTTGAGTCTGGCTTATTAGCCAGGCTAGCGTGTCACTGCAACCCTCTTTCAGCGGAGACATATAGCGCTGAAATGCAAGGCGTGCAGCTGGAAAGAAGTGTACTAGTGTAGGAATGCATGGCAGAAAAGCACAGGCTAATAATAATAAATAAAACACTTGAGACAACCTGGGTTGAAATCCGCAGCCAGTTGTGTCTGTTGGCCTTCTCATGGGCCCCAGTGTTTCCCAAATTATGAGTCATCATGGACTTTTTGCAAATTATTTCCTGGTATTTCTTTTAATTTCCTCCAACCTAAAATAGGTGTATGCATGCATTCACACTTAGGAGAATTCCTTTCTTTGTAGTTACGTCCCCACCAAAGAGGTCCAGGTGATATTTTGTGCAAAAGCGCATTATTGGCCATTTCCCCTAATGCTCTCAATTAATTTAATTGCATTGGGGTGTCTAATTCGCTTATTTCCATCGCTCAAAAAAAAAAAGTATATCCTCTCCATAATGTAAATAGTATCCAAAGTGGCGTGTGTGTGTGTGGTGACTTGGCCTGTTGTAGCGCCACCATGAGGCTGATTTGAAAACTGTAAAGTGGTATTTCTTCCTCAGCCTAGTATGCGTGCACAGTTTCACCGCAATCGGATGCTGCGTTGAGGAGTTTAGAAGCCAATCGTAGCTATTACGACCTTATGACCTTAAATTGGGTCTAGGCTCCAAAGGAGTAATGTGGCTATCACAAGGATCACAAACCAGGTAAGCAAAAAAAGTTACATTTATTGAGGGGGAAAAAAAGAGCTTCACAACACTAGAAGGATAGGGCAAGCATGTAAGAGACGTCAGGGTGGCCAAAGCCAAAACAACAAACAAAAACCCCAAGCCTACCTGAAAAGAAAATGGAGCTAAGCTACACCAAAAATAAATTACAATTATAAGCTCCCTGACTAAACATAAACAGAGTAAAAAAGGGGGAATAAAAGAAATGGCAGCACACCCTTAGCAATCGCGTCCCTCTTTGGAACGCAAGAAAATAGTTTGCAAAAAGATAGCCTACTGTGGTCTGTACTTTAAACACTAAGTAAATAAAGATATGAGCACTAAGCAGATAAGTCACACAGCCTACAAACAAGATCAGCACAGGTGACGGATGGTAACAAGACTGACGAGGAGCTTCTCCCAGCCTTTTATGCTGGCTGCTGGCTGATTGAGAATGAGGCCCAGGTGTCTCCAGACACCAAACCACTCCTCTAATCTCCACTCCACCCTCCAATCACCAAGCAGAACTGAAAAACACTGACAGTGGATTACACACAAATCAAACCAACACTAAGGCCACATAGGGCCGTAACAGTATTATGGATTAGGATTATGAGAAATCAAACAAACCCATCTTGATCACATGACTATGGAGAGCATGTGTACCGATTTGCGTGAAATTTGGATCAAATCTGAAGGAGTAATATTAGAAAATGTGTTTTACATAAGTCAGCCTCCTGGTGGTGCTCTAAAGAGCAGATGTGAAAAATTCCAGGCAAAGGTTTTTTCTTGGCCTCTAGGGAGTGTGCATACAAAGTTTTACACAGATCTGTGCAGTTAGAGGTAAAAACACTAATCGGCCAGTTATAGCGCCACCATGAGGCTGAGTTGAAAATGTTCAAGTGGCATTTCTTCCTCGGCCTAGTGGGAATGTGCGTGCACAATTTCACGGATATCACACGATGTGTTCATGATGTGCGGCATTTTGTTTGAAACTGAGCACTCCTGCGAACTTTGGAAGCCAATCTTAGCCAATCAGGATGGAGTTTGAAAAATCTGAAAGACCCGTTTCGAATGTGAAAACCGTGGGGCAGAGGTTCAACTGTGGCATTCAAGGAGTGTGTGTGTGCAAAGTATGGCTGCGAGCAAGCCAACAGTGCCAGAGATTAGCTGTTCACGAACGGACGGACGGACGGACGGACGGACGGACGGAGTGCAAAACATACTCTGTGTGTGTGTGTGTGTGTGTGTGTGTGCGTGTGCGTGTGCGTGTGCGTGTGCGTGTGCGTGTGCGTGTGCGTGTGTGTGTGTGTGTGTGTGTGTGTGGATGCCAACGACGAACCTCTGCCCCAAATATTCGGCCTGTTATAGCACCACCATGAGGCAGATTTCGGCAAAACACATTTCTGTGGGTTACTCGTACACATTTTATCCATACATCACGCAATTCGGTACACACTATCTCCATAGTCATGTGCTCAACACGGATCTGCACCATTTCCCGTATTCCATTCTGATTGGCTATACGATTGGTTTCCAAAGCTTGCATGATTGGTCCATTTCGAACAAAATGCCACAAATCACACACAGTGTGCACTTTCCATGAAATTATACATGCACATTTCCACTAGGCCGAGGATGACAAGCCACTTATTTTTTTCCAAATCAGCCTCACGGTGGCACTATAACAGGGCAATTCCTGTTTTAACCTAACTGCATCGATCTGTGTACAACTGTCAACTGTGTCTGCGCACTCCCTAGAGGCCATGGAAAAACATTTTCCCTGCATCCCTCCACATTTGCCGGTTATAGTTCCACCATGAGGAAAAACAAAACATGTTTATATTAGCCTACCCCTAAAGATTTTTGCCAAACATCACACACCAGAAGGGAACTTTTTTCTAGTTTCTGGTGATTCTATGGTCATAATAGGCATAATAAATCAATGCCCTACATACAGTACATCATCGTACAAGAATGTAAAAACTAATATACAGGCTCCCAACACGCTGCAATGTGACACATTGTGTGTGAGCTTTTATGGTCGGCTAGTTTTGCTATGGTTACGTGTGTTTCAGGGTTTTTATGAATATTGAACCAATGAAAAGTTAACAAATTATCAAGGTGACTGAATAATAACTACATCGGATCCATTGGAACACATCAGGTTTTTTACTCCTTTTCCAGAAAAGTAACGGTTTTGGACACACAAGGTTTCCACCTGACAGAGACCATAATGTTGCACTGCTTAAAGGGAACAAACACAATTGTCTTGTTCTCTCACAAGGCGTGTAATGCTAATTGAACAGTACACAAGAATACTTGAAGACATATAGAATCAATGTCACATGTCATTGGACCGCATCAGAAACGTGGACCTCTATGGGGGCCTTCCACGGGTCACGGACAAGGTCAGGGAGAGAGAAGGATGAGGCCGGCAGGGCACTGCGTCAGCCACCTGGAACTGGCAGCAGAGCAAGCAAATTGACACGGCATGTGTGGGAGCCAAGCTGGGAGGATAAAGATGCACTCCACCACCTACAGCGGTTCCAAAATGTTTTAGCTTGTGACGCAAAAGAGAAATTAGACGTTTCCCCCCCCGTGCCCGGGACCCAAACTAGTGAAAGTAGCAGATCTACATAAGCTCACAACGCGTCGCTTGGTGCTGCATTGTGAGCGGGAGTGTACCTACATTATGTTCCCCAGGTTCTATGTTCCCCATCATGCAAAAAAGGTTCTTTGTTCCCCACTTAGAATAAACCTAAACCAGAAACCTAACCTAGTCATTTTAGTAATTCTAGTAAGACTAAAATTATTTTAGCAACTTAGTCTTACTTTTAGTAGAAAATTCTGATTTAAGCTCAGTCTTTGAACAATCCATTGAACTTTAGGCCTGCCTAGGCTACTTAAACTATCTAATTAACACTGGCATAAAATACACTAAAACATAATTGCTCAGACTCTTCAACAAAGATGGCAAAAACAAACATTCTTTGTTCTGTACTTAAACAGTCCTTAAACCAGAAACCTAACGCTAACCCTAAACCCTAAGGTAAGTGGGGAACATAGAACCTGGGGAACATAGAACATAGGGATGACCACTTGTGAGCTTGTAGATTATTTTCACTAATAAACATTTGTTTTCTAATTTAAAAAACTAAATGTGTAAGAAACAAAAAATAAAGGGACCCATAAAAATGTGCCCATTATGTAACTCACGGGAGGCACTGGGGGGACACTGGTGAGGCACTGGGGAGGCACTGGGCAGACACTGGGGAGGCACTGGGGGGGCACTGGGGGGACACTGGGCAGACACTGGGGAGGAACTGGGGAGGCACTGGGCAGACACTGGGCACTTCAAATGTTTGGAGTCATGATCTGAACTGGTTTAGTTGTTTAGTTTAGTTTGCCGAAGCTCGGCCCGACCCTAAAAATGACCATATTGTTACGCCCAAAGCCCGTAAAAGCCTGACTAAAAAAAGAAGGGAAATAAAAAAATTAAATAACGCCACTAAATGGCGGCGGCCATTGTGAGAGTGAGAACGGAGTTCAACTGACTTATCGCCGAAATAAAGGATTTATGTAACTTAGGCTGTTAATGTTCCATTTCCATCATTCTAATGGATTCCAGTGGTGGTGAGTAAACATGAATAGCAGCTGCAGCTCCCTTTAGTTTCCTCTGAAGTGACGCAGTTATGTCCAAATATTGTCCCCGTTTGCAAAGTGCAATAGTCCCGAACAGAGCGACAATATTATCGAGTTTGGGCAGAGTTTGAGAACTCTAGTCCAGATAGCTCAGTTGGTAGGGCTCTTGCCGTTGGACTGTTGGTCATGGGTTAAAATCTGGGCACTACCAAGTCAGTGTATGAGTCTTCAGGAACCTCCCCAATCAAAACAAACTGACTGCATATTGTTCTTATTGCTTATTGCCGCCCTGCTTGGTCCTGCCTTATCTCTGCTTGCAGCTATATTTTGTATTTATTTTTTGCATTTTCCATACTTGCTGTATATAGTGGAGTGCAATAGTTTTTTTTACCAAACATTAAAGATAGCAAATCTCACAACGTGTCACATTGCGACATGTGATCTTGTATGGATGTATGCTATGAGAAAAGTATAAAATAGGGTCCCCAGACCCGACTTTAAGAACCATTGGTGCATACCATACCATGCCATGCCCAGAGATGGGCAAAATACATGATACAAAATACTGGGTCAAAAAAATTATCAAAATACAAAATATAAATACTAGTCTGAGAAATGTATTTTCATGAAATGAAATTGTATATAATAAGTAAATTCATAATTGATTGCCAAATATTAAATTAGAACTAAAAAAATTAAAACTAGTGGTGGACTAGTTTGGAACTGTTACGTGTCAATGCATACTGTAGTATATAAATAGCAACACAAATAATATTAGGCTTGTCTGACCTTATTGTGTTATGCAGACAGTAGTTATCACAAAAGTAAACCATCTTTAATAATGCATAAGAAAAACAGACTTTATGGCTGTGTTTGTTGTTTCCACATGGTGAATAAATGAGGCCGTACAGATGCCACAACTTGAACTTCAGATGCGTACTTGTTCAATCCCAATGAATAGAAACAAAAACTAGAAATATCATTCAATTCAAATCATTAAAGTGGACTGCGACGGGATAATCCCGGTCGTTCCTACGGATCAAACTTTTGTGTTCACTCATTCTTTGTTTGAGTTGTCTGGAAGTTTTTAGGCCAGTCCACAGGGACAGTGTATAAGGTACAGTATATGACACTAGTTGACGCACACGTAATAGTTCCTTGGATTTTAAACTGTTTACCTGTGTGTGGATGTTTAAAGGATGTAGTTTTAGTCATGTTGTCAGCATATACTAAATGATCCCTCAAAATTGTACCTCTTTTAAAAGAAAATAGAGGAGGGTATTTAAACAGTTGTGCCAATTCGGGATCAGACTTGAGGATGTGCCAATGTTTCTTGAAGATAGATTGGATCCTATGCGAGTTAGCAGAATAAGTAGTGACACATGTCAGAGAATTTCTTCTCCTTTTTGTTGCTTTTTTGTAATAATTGAGAGCAGGGTTTGTTTAGGGCCAATGTAAAGGCCTTCTCCACAACTCCAAATCATAACCTCTTTGGGTGAATTTAGATTTAATCTCTGAAGCTTTATTAATATATTCATCAGTCGAGGAACAGACTCTTCTTAGTCTATACAACTGACTAGTAGCCAATAACAATGTGTTTCTGTCTGTTTCTTTTTGATAGAGTGGTGGTTAAACATAACCCGACTCCGCCAGATGGGGCAGCAGAGAGTACACAGTCCTGCTCCCATCTGGGAACTCTGAGGCAGAGTCCATGCACCAATCAGCGGCAGCTAGAGGCGGGATCAAGGCAGGACTGTGTATGCCTTGATCCCGCCTCTAGCTGCCACTGATTGGCCAGGCCGTTGGTAGCCGGCGCATCGACTCTGCCTGACAGTGTTTCCACACCTGAGCGGAAAACGGCCGACAGCCGTGGACATAAGAAGCTGTCCGCAGCTTCATTTCCGAGTTTTTAGACAGCTGGTGGATGGAAAAGAAGCTCTACCTCCGCGGCTGACTGCCACGTCGGACAGATTCTCGGAAACGCTCTCCGCGGCAGTCAGCCGCGGAGGTGGAGCTTAATTTCCATCCACCAGCTGTCTAAAAAACGGAAAAGAAGCTGTGGACAGCCGAGAACGTCCGCGGCTCTTTAGTAAGTGTGGCAGCACCTTGAGAGTTCCCAGATGAAAACAAACGGTAAGAGTGCTGTTACCGTTTGGATTTGAGCGGGTCATATTGACCAGAGCAAAGCAACGATTGAACCACATTAAGCTTGTCTGCATGAATGAGAAATTAGGTCCAGAAATTCCCAGCATTCGTGCACTGTGGAAACTGCCTCAGCCATATGAAGCTTAATTCTGTTCAATAATACATTTCATTTCCACACCGGTCATTGTGAATTAATTTATGTCAGTCTCACATGGTGCATGACTCATTTTGGGAAAATTCAATTATTTCCTGAACAGTATTATTCCTGGTCAGTGGTGCACGGGGCTCCAGACTATAGAGTGCTATTGGTTTTCATTCTAGCTGTGTAACTGTAAGTAAGCAACAATCTAGACCTGGCGTAGGCTACCGAGTAACCGGAACGCCATTTTTTTCGGCACAGCTTTTCTTGTATTTGTTAGGTGATTACGAATACATTTAAGTTTAGGAATAATGTTAGGTTTAGGCAATAGTTTTACTGAGTTTAAGTTTAGGAATAAGGTTAGGTTTATAGTTTTACTGAAGTTAAGTTTTGGAATAAGTTATATGTTTAGGCATAGTTTTACTGAGGTTAAGTTTAGGAATAAGGTTAGGTTTAGGCATATATTTACTGAGGTTAAGTTTAGGAATAACATTAGGTTTAGGCATAGTTTTACTATGTGGCCTTGTGGTTAGAGTGTCCGCCCTGAGACTGGGAGGTCGGGGTTAAATCCCCGGCCGGGTCATACCAAAGACTCTAAAAATGGGACCCAGTGCCTCCCTGCTTGACACTCAGCATCAAGGGTTGGATTGGGGGTAAGTCCCTGCGACATACTAGCGTCATGTCCAGGGGGTGTACTTGTACATCAAGCTACCTCACGCTACAGAAACAGAAACTTTGGACCAGCAGAGGTCAGCAAAGCCACAGGCACTACAACAGAACAAAGTAAAGACAACATTTCACAAAACGGCAATTTTCATTGGCTCATAAAACCTTCATTTTTTCACTTAAAAAAAACGTACTATACTTTCTGCACGGTTCAGCCAGAACTGCTATTTTTGGCGGAAGAAAATAAATTACAATTCCGGCAAGTTTCATTGGCTCATAAAACCTTCATTTTTTCACTTAAAAAACGTACTATACTTTTCCATGTCCGTATAGGTCCAAAGCTCACGTGTAGAAGTTTTCGTGCATTTTGATCAAAGATCCTGGGAGGAGATGCATTTTAATTGATTTTCATATAATTCAAAATGGTGGGTGATCTAGAGGTCAGAAGTAACAGCACAGAACTTGTTCGGCATGAGGAGACGCATATGTGTGTCGAGGTTTCATTGCCGACGGTCAAACGGTTCATGAGCTATGCCTGGTCAAAGTTTGCGTTTTCAATATAGCGCCACCCTTTGGCCAATGGTTGTGGGCTTCGCATCCTCACCGTTTGGCATGGCCCTCTACCATATCTCCAAATTTCGCGAAAACCGACTGCACGGTTCAGCCAGAACTGCTATTTTTGGTGGAAGAAAATAAATAGCAATTCCAAAAAAGGACCAAGTCCTTTCAGGTCCTTTTTGGTCCTTTAATAAGTCATGTTTTAAACTTTTAATCATAATTGAGTTTTATTCACAACACATTACACATCGTTGTCAGCTACCTCACCGAAAAATGGTCATGAACACAAGGTGAAATACCGAGCGGAGGTTTCATACTGGCAGTTCCCTTAATCATGAGATCTATTTTTGAAATCAACACTGTGGTAACACTTTCAATCAGAGTGATTTGTGGCAGCCAGCCTCCCCTGCCAACAGCAGTGTGTGTGTGCTCCTATTTTCTTGTTCAGTGGCGTGGAAGTGGGTGGTTCAGTAATGGCTGCCAAATGCAATGCCAAACCGATCTTATACAAATGCAATTAGAGAACTCTTTGCTTCTATTGCACAGAACAGTGACTGACAATTACGCTGGGAAGCGCATGCATGAAGCCAGATGCATATTTGCGATTGAAAATGGTGATTGCTTTGCCTTTGGAAGAAAAGAGTCAAGGTTTTGCCTATTTTGAAGGTCAGCCATAGAACACCTTAGAGCAGGAATAAAGATTTGCTTTGAAGATCATTTAAAATTGCCATGTTTAATGAGGCAGTGGTTGCAAAGACACAAAGGTTGCGGGACGTGTTTGGTCTCCCTCCACTGAAGGTTATTTTGCTGCAAAAATAATCTTTCATGTCCACAGAACAGCAGCATGAAGCTGGAACTATGCACAAAAACGATTTTCAGACGAAGACCAAGGTCTGGCAAGCTGCGCTTCTCACCCATTGAGAATGCATGTTAAATTACGGGATTTCTCCATATAAATCGATCATTAAGTAGCAAGAGCCTCAAAATGTCTTCTAAATCTAGCCTACAGTAGGCAATGCACTGGGAAAATGTGCATGACTTTATTTTAATAAACTAGAAATACAGGAAATGTTAGAGGGAGAAACCGTATCCAACTCAATCAACTTTAACATCCGACAGGAGTAGGCTATGTTTTCATGTAGGCTAAAATGCACGTTAAGACTACAGAGTTTAGTATTATTGCCATCACCTACAGTAGGTGGGTGAGTTGTGTAACTTTCCCGACGTTAAGCTGTGTATATGTGTTCAACAGCCATGCAAAATAACATTGACAGCAATGAGGTGACGGAAGCTTGCCCAGCTTAGCAATGCTAAACTTTGGATTGGCATTGGACAATCGCTTTTGGGGTGGGGTTTAGCGAAGGGTCCATTGCCATGATATATTTCACTGGATTATGGCTGCAATTACACTGTTTCATATTTCTAGAAATCAATGAAATTAAATTAAACTGAAAGTTACATTTTTGAATTTTGAACTTTGAAAGTTGCTTCAACACCAAACCAATATGTAAACATCAGCTCTTTATTCGGTGACTTTGAAAATAGTGATGGTTTTCCTTATCAAAGTCAAATTCATACGATTTGTCACACACATTACCGCAGTGAAATTTGTTCTCCGCATTTGACCCATCTCTTGGAGCGGTGAGCCGCAGCCAAGGAGTGGTGAGCTCGGGAATCATTTGATTAGTAGATTTGACACCCCAATCCAACCCTTGAGTGCCAAGCAGGGAGGCATTGGATCCCTTTGGTATGACCTGGCCGGGAATCGAACCCTGACCTCCCAGTTTCAGGGCAGACACTCTAACCACAAGGCCACTGACTGGAATAAAGATACTGCAGTCATTTTTTCCACCCTAAAACATGATCACCAGGTATTTATATAAGGTATTGTGGTGACTGGTGCATAGACCCAGGACACAGGTTGCCCAGTTTGAGAAAGTTTATTCACACTTGTCGGTTACAAACTCAAATAATAATGCTTTTTCTCTTTGTTGCAGGATAACGGTCAAAACAGGTGAAACAACTCAAAGTTCATATTTTCCTTTTTCCTTTCCCTAGGTGCAGGTGGAGTCGTCTTCGTCGCGGGACCTCGTCGCTGTAGGGATTTCCAACAGGTGAGTATGGTATAGTTAGGACTTATCCCCCCTCTGGTAGGTACATCGACAACGGTATAGGTGAATAAACAGTCTCTTATTTTCAGGGAATGAGGCCAGTAAAGCCGTAATTATTTCTACTCAGCCTGAGTATGGGGTTCTCGTCGTCGCCGGCTGTGTACTAGGGCAGTATCGGATACTCCTTTTCCATATGTCTGTACTCTGGTAGGTTTCCCTCCTTTTCTATGGTTAATTATATTTCTCCTCTAGGTTGCATGCCTGCCCAAACATGCCTGGCAAAGTTTGCCCTGTAAAAGCCTGGGAGGGGAAGAGGACAACAGCGTAAGTATTTCACTAGTATCGCATAGAATGTGATGTGAAAAACAGTGGTGCTCAACTAACTGCCCAACATTAGAGCGCTGCCTCACACTCGTCCTTACACTCCAGGAGGTGAGAGAGCTGTTTTATCCTG
Organism: Electrona antarctica; assembly: GCF_951216825.1. Taxonomy (NCBI): domain Eukaryota; kingdom Metazoa; phylum Chordata; class Actinopteri; order Myctophiformes; family Myctophidae; genus Electrona; species Electrona antarctica. Next base: position 33,310,825 of record NC_136792.1, on the reverse strand, counting down.
TCTGTTCTTTCTGGCAGTTGAAGACAGGTGCGGCGCATCTCAGCTGATCAAGTAGGTAACGAGATACGTACTTCCCTTCTAGTACCACGTCCAGTGGCTGGCGTGCTGCTCTCCTTTCTCTCTTCCTCTGTCCTACTCCACAACCATCGAGACACCACAGTATATATATATATTTTTTTTCTTTCAAAAAGGTGTACAGTAGCCTATGTTGTTTTTGTATAGACACACCCACCAGTTCATTAAGTATGCCTGGTGGGTAGTGATGGGTGAGCCGCACCCACAGCTGTTGTTGTATGATAAAGGGCTCCGGGTTAAGGGAGGGGATGATTTAGTGATGTCACCATATCACAGTTTTTTTCATTGGCACGTTTGACTGTCAAGGTTTCAGCCTCCAGGAAGAAACCCTAAATACAAAGGGAAGACATCAATGCACATAACAACCACACCAACGGGTCTAATGAAGTACTGTCACCTCATAAACACATGAAAAACTGGGAAAAAAATACAAAGATCACAGCACTCCATATTTAAAGGTCCACAGGGGACAAAGTATTTAAACCATGTTTAAATAACCATGCAGATGTGCAAGCTCGCAGCGCCGCACAAAGTAATGTGTTGTTAACTAGAACGAATGATCTAAACCACTAAATTGCCGTTCTAAATCCTAGAGTTTTCTGAAAAACTATGTTGAGATATATATATATATATATATATATATATATATATATATATATATATATATATATGACACAGGTGCTTTTTTTATTTTACTGGGTTAAGGCAGGCTTCTTTGTTGCCCTGTCAGGGTGTGATGTGCCTATATCTCTGACATTTTGCTCTCATCCTCCAGAAGGTGAGGTGTAGTGAGCGCCAAGCGGCACAAAACATTTTGAGTGATGGTCTGCATCCCGAGGTGAGGCGTGTCTCCTTCCATGGCTGTCATCTCTCACGAGATGACATTGACAGGCAGTAATCTAGCTGCCACGTGTGAGTCGTTATGCTTTGAGCAACATGGAAATGAGCTAACTTGTTAAACCCGGGAAAGTGTCTGTGTCATTTTAGATATTACCGTAGCTATATGGCACATTGGTTCACCATTATTGTATACTCTGGCATTTCAAAAAAATAGCAGGTAGCCTACTATACAAGGTCATAGAAAATGTCATTTAAAAGATTTAAAAAAAGTTGTGAAAATATTTGAAAACATTTAACACAAATCTTTGCTTCTTGGGGAACAAAGACCCTGGAACAAACCCTTTTCAGATGGGGGGGGGGGGGGTCCAAATATGTATATTTTATTGACATGAAAAGGTTTGAGCACCAGTGCACCACCTACTGTAGAAACATACATTGTTTTAGAAAACGGTTTAAGATTTAGAAGGCAATGTTGTAGAATCAGCATCAGGTATTAATGGGCTAACTGTGTTTGAGGATGCCTCTCGCAAAGTCTCCAGATCTCAACCCCCATGTCTAGTATGCCGTTGCTGTCGAGTAAGTTAAAAATAAATTAGTAAAAATGAAGTACAGTCATTATTATTTTGCTCTTGTGTAGTGTAGTAGCACATTCATTTAGAAAAAATAAATAGATACAATGAAATATGGAGATTCCAAGGTATCTGCCCAACATTGACAATATGATGGGAGATTATTATGGAACTGCACCTTAGACGGGTTGAGATATACTGTAAACTATACAATATAATTATGGGCTTTTCATGGAATGTTTAGAATGCCAATTTTTACCCTCCATGTTGGAAAACCAGTGGCTACAGTACTACCAAAACAACAACTGCTGTGTCAATAGAATATATCAACATAAATAAGGTACTAATTTGGTGTATCTTGCCAGCAAGTTCCAGTGTGAAAGTAATTAATGCTTTCCCAGTGTTTTACCTACTCCACTGCAGAGACGTTTTCATTTGAAAGTGGTTACCAATGGTTACATGGTTACATGCAGGCCTCCATGCTAGAAGAAAGAGAACTGCCTATAAACATCTTGTGCAAGACCTCTATTACACTATGGTAATATAGTAATAAAAGACTGTCACTGAACCGTATAACACAGAGAAAAACACACATCGAGGAAAGAATCATAACGTTATTGCGTTATGTGTGAAACCATGAGTGCGTGCCTGTGGCATGAACACAGCATAGGCTACATAAATGCATTGCGCAAATTGCTACACAAAGCACAGGCACACACGCACGCATTTACACACGCGCGCACACACACACACGCACGCACGCATTTACACGCGCGCGCGCACACACACACACACACACACACACACACACACACACACACACACACACACACACACACACACACACACACACACACACACACACACACACACACACACACACACACACAAGACAAACATTGAAAGAACAGAGCAGAAAAAGCTATGCAGAGACTGTTGCATTGCCCTTTGTTTTTCAAACTGTGTTGAATTGACAGCACATCTTGGCATCGCGTTAGGGGCTGGAAAGATACCTGCAGTTCATGTCTTTGATATGGGGCAGCATCTGTGGGCAGCCCGCTGATATGGGTATTGATCGCTGCGTATAGCAGGATCTTTCCCGCTGGCTTCACCTCTCTTTGCCTGTCTTGTCCTCACAGCTTAATCTCGATATTGATATTCTTTAGTAGGAGAAAAGGAGACATATGGCGCAGATTTGGATTGAAAAACAAACCATATATGCTTCTTTTTTCCTTCTTACCGGTAGTTGGCTTAGTAGGAATCGTCCCTCGCTTTGTTGTGATTTAGACTCGACTCTGGATCACGGGTAACATGAAAATCTCAAAACGTTTCGGCTGCCGTGTTACGTGTGGTCAGACAGATGGGCCGCGTAGATTTTCAGAGCATGTCTATTTTAATGATCAATCAAATTGATTGTGTTTCAGCTTGGATCAGTGGAACTACACTTTGTATTGGTACCAATGTTTTAAGAAAAATACATGTTAATGCTATATTATTAAAGCATAGTGGGTTTTTTTGTACGATATTTTTAGGGCTTTTTGCCTTTATTGACAGATTAACAGTAGTTTGAGAGGAAAGGGGGAGAGAGAGATGGGGGGGGGGAAGACACACAGCAAAGGTCATCGGGATCGGGACTCGAACCCGCGACACGCTGTCAGACTGGATTACCAACCTAGGTGCCTGGACTGCTCGGCCGTCCCAGGCAAAGCATAGTGTTTTGTTAATTATTTGGGGGCCGCTTGCAATACCCCCATGGCCCACCAGTGTCGCCCGCCCCACAGGTTGAGAACCACTGATTTAGAGTTGTGCGTGTGTGCGCGCAAAGCATTGACTGGTACAAACATCACCTCCCTTCACTGTTACCTCTCTCCAACATTTGGGTTTAATTAACATTACGTTTCCCTTCGCTGTCGGAACCTGACCGCCGTCCCCATTTCATTAACATTTCACTTGGCAGGGCTAATTCTCTCACCATGGTTCTGCACCGGAGGAGGACTGCACGCACGCACACACGCACGCACGCACGCACGCACACACCTCTCCCCATTCATGGCTTTCTGGTGTGTCTGTCCACTGGGAGTTGGATAAAATGAATGTTTATTCACCATGTACTGTAGTGGTTCTGCCATCGCTCTCGCAGGGACAGTCCAGAGATTAATGCGGAATCCTAATCACATTATGGCCAAGTGTGAGGCTGCTACAAGGACATGGACTACATGCATATTATATTTAGGATTCACATGCAAAGGGATTGCAGAACATGCATCATATATTGCATAATATGTCGTTGCTGTCGGAAAGAAACCTTATATCTCCATATTTCAACTCCCCCCCGTTACACAATAGCAAATATACAACCTCACAAGGTGTGGTAGACCCCTAATACACACCTAATATATAGGTCTTATATATTGTATCAGCTATCACATTTATCTGTGGCCGGGTAAGAGAGTTGAGCCAGAAGGCAAAGCTCTCTGTCTACCGAGCAATCTTCTTTCCTATACTCTCACCTATGGTCATGAAGTGTGGGTCATGACCGAAAGAATAAGGTTGCAAATACAAGCGGCCGAAATGAGTTTTCTTTGACGGGTGGCTGGCATCTCCCTTAGAGATAGGGTGAGTAGTTCAGTCACGCGAGAGAGACTCTGGAAAGGAGCTAGCTTAGGTGGTTCGGGCATCTGGTTAGGATGCCTCTCGGGCGTCTCCCTAGGGAGGTCCTCGAGGCACGTCCCACTGGGAGGAGACCAAGGTGCAGTTGGAGGAAACACATCGACTCACTGGCCTTGGAATGTCTTGGGATCCCCCAGGAGGAAGTCACTAATGTTGCTCTGGAGAGGGAAGTCTGGAGTAGTGGAGCTGTTGCCCCTGCGACCCGACTACGGGTTGAAGATGGATGGATGGGTTTTATAAAGTCAGTTTTACATCCAATGACAGTGATGGATATTAATATAATATACTCAATCGACACATTGCTGGCTGCCTGGCCTGGAATCAAACTTTGGGCAGGGTCTCTGCCTCCCCATGCAGGCTCTAACCACTCAACGATGGCCGCCCCAGTTTGCAGTTAGCCTACTGTAGGCTAGGTGTTTAGCTTCAGCAAGATATCATGTAGTGCAAGAAGAAGTAGGTCGGGAGGGGCTTATTGTCGGTATCAGCCGGTAACACGCGGGAGTCTATCCCCCGTTACAATGCGCTAGAACCCTGGGAGATGGATTGCTGAGGTGGAGCTCCACACCTTTAGCTCCCAGTACACCCATACAACTTGCTGCACCAAGCCGTGCTACTCATTCGCTGAGTTGGCGGTGCCCGGGTGGCGGGATCGAACCCATGAATTTGTGGTCCAAAGACGAGAGCTCTACCGACTGAGCTACAAGTGCAAGAAGATAGCACAAAATATTGTTCACATATACAGTATATTCATAATAACTGAGATCACCTAAGATAGCAATGTGCCGGACGACGGTATGATCAATAAAATGCTCGACTTTGGGTCTTACATGAACCTCCTGTCCAAAACTGTTTTTTTGAAGACTTTTCAGGAAATGAAAAACAAAAACAACAAAAAAGAAAACTGCAACTTTTGCAAATGTTGAGTGCCACTGTAGTATGACAAAGTAGTGCATTAATTGCATTAATTAACCAAAAAATAACAAGATGAATGGAGATACAAGGTTTCTGCCCGACAGGGACAGATAAGAGACACTTCTTTGCTGAGCACAGTCTGCCTCTTAGCTTCTCCCTGCTGTCTGCCTCAATTAAGGACCAAGTACAAAGAGGAAGTGACAGCTCACTTTCCTTTCGGAGCAAAAAAACAAGATGGGGGCTAATAACAGCGCGTGCATGCAGCTTCCCTGTGGCCAGCCTGTGACCACAGTCATCCGTGATGCCATCTATGGCATTGCTTCCCAAACTCATTCAGCTGAGACGCAAAAGAAAACATTTGGTGTCTCCCCGGGAGTATTAGCATTGACATGTTCCAGACAATCTCTCAATATCCAGAAGAGACAAGTACAATGCCTGATATGCTGCTTTTGTCTCACTCACTCCTGCCAATGAAGGTCATTGCGGGCCATAGGGATTTTCATCTGGCTAATTTAGACCTGCGGGTAATGTGCGACTTATCTTCAGTCAAATATTTGCTTGCAAATGCTGTCAGTGCGAGTGAGAGGAGCTCTCGGATGATGAGAGTTAGCTGTCTCTGCAGGCCAGTCTGTTTGCTCTATACGCATGTGGGAAGTCCCTGTACACACAAGCCAATAATGGTTGGAGAGGAAGAGCAAACCAACTGTCTGCTCTGGGAAGACGGTTGGGTTGGGAGCTGGCTGAATTAATTTGGCAGGAAACACATCCGATCGCTGACATTATTGCTGCCAAAACTGGACACAGAGATGAGATGCAAATTTTGTTTGTGAGTCACGCACTCGCGCACACACGCGCACACACACACGCGTCTAAGGCCCAGGCCACACGTATATGGGTCTTTTGCAAAACGCACATTTCTCTGTGCGTTTGGGCCTTTCAGCCACACGCAAACGGCGTTTTCGGCCACTCAAACGGAGGTTTTTTTAAACGGATAAATAAGTGGAGATTTTCGAAAATATCCGGATCAGTGGAGCGGTTTAGTCATGCGAAACGGAGTTTTTGAGAAACGATGATGTCACCGCCACCGCCCACATGCAGCTTGTCAAGCAGAGGTCCTCACAAGTATAGGTAAAAAAAACACTGCCAGCCCAGTCCTCAGCGCAATGGCCCGTTGCGCAAAGAGGTTGAGATTTTACTCGTGCTATATTCAGATAATCTTCAACCGATTGTTCTAATTCGAAGTGGTATATATTCCGTGAAGTTTATATTTTCATTGGGTGTACAAGTCATGTTTTTAATATGCCTTCATCAAATGATATAGAGAGATGGTAGGGTAGTGCCCAAGCCCGTATAGCCATGCAGCCTAGAGCTGTGGTGCGCTTGCTAGGTCTACACTCTCAATTAGGGATTTTCCCAGAGGTTAATTTCACTGATGTGTAGGCTACAACCTTTATTCAAATAGTTTCATTTGTATTGGTGCCGAGTGCGAAGCCAATAGGTTCATTGCGGACCGCTACAGATAAACTGTGGATATTAACCTACCAATAAGGACCCAGGCCAAATGCCATTGCGCAGTAGCCTACACCAACAAGTCTATGCGTGGTGTGTGCATAGCCGCATGTGAAACTATATCGTGCTGTATTTTGCATCATGGTCATGCGAGGAGAGAGAGAGAGAGAGGTTGCAGAGAGAGAGAGAGAGAGAGAGGTGTGAATGGGATCACATCGTGCGTGCGCATTATGGCACATCTCTCTCATGTTTAGGGCGCACCATTGACTGCATGTCACTGTGCCTACATGCTGACAATGGGCCTCATGCGCCAACCGTTCCTAAGAAGTTCTTAAGAGGACATTTGTTCTTAGACCCACTTAGGAAGTTTTTAAGAAGGTTTTGGGATCCCTCAATCTTTTCTTAGCTGTGATTTGTTCGTAGGTAAGAACAGAATCTACGCACACTGTGGAGCACTCTGAGGGTGCCTTTTTCGTTCTTAAGTGCAATCTGAAAACATAAAGGGAAAACAGCGCCATCTGCATGATGCTCAAAGTTTGGTCTGAGGACCTCAAGGGGTCCTTGAGGAAGTTCCAGGCAGTCCACAGCAAAATATGGAATATTTTACCACTTTAATCCCATTTTATACTTTGAAAATAGCCAATATACAAGCTCACAAACGCGTCCCATTACTGCCCATTTTGAGCTTGTAGATCGGCTATTTTCAAAACATTTTGATAAATCTTCAAAACATTACCCTAGCAGAAAATATTTTCATATGGGGGTCTGCAGAATGCATGTCAATTTGGGGGTCCTTGACATGAAAATGTTTGAGAACCACTGGTTTAGAGTTCACAACCCAACCCAAACAAACGCACCATACCCACCACATAACCCCCCACCCCCCCCAGTTGACTATTGTGAGATAAATAATAAAATACATTCATGAATATTGAAAATATTAAAATATTAAAATATTAAAATATTAAAATATTAAAATATTAAAAATTTCTGTTCACTTCAGTACCTCCACAGTATTATTGATTTTTAATGTTTGGAGTCTGGTGTTCCACCATATTTAGACTTTAGTTTAGGTATTCTTGACTTCACTCAACTTTATTTCTATGTGTGAGGTCCTGTGAGCTGCAATCACACACAGGTGTGACTGCAGGCAAGGCCATGGAGTCATGCAAAACTACACCCACCTGGGTGAACACAGGTAGGAAAGTGAATTCCCAATGCCTTATATGGGATTGGTGGGGCGGTTCCCTATGGTAATTAGGATGCTAATTAGGATATGTGGGGCATCTACCTATGATAATTTGAATGAACTGGCACACCCCTTCAAGTTACGAGGATTTGGATTCATCATCATAAGAACATGCTTACGAACAATTCTGCCTACTTAAGAACGTTTCATGAATCTGACTGGACTTCTCTTAGGAATTCACTTAGGAAGAAATGTAAGAGGAAAAGTTAGGAACTTATTGGCGCATGAGGCCCAATGTGCGCGTGAACTTGTATTAGCCTAAAATATAGCCACTCTACAAGCTCACAACTGGTTGTGGACACTTCTATAGGTCTGACTCTGCTATTAATTTCTGTGCAGGACTTGCCAGGTCGCCAGAGCAATGGTAAAGTGTCTATCATTTTTAAATTATATGGAGAGAAAAGTCGAGAGTCGGGATCTGGAGATTTACGCACATAGTGTGACATGCTGACAGACAATGAAAGAAACATATACTTCCACTCACAATTTAGGTGGCTTTTAAAATGCGGTACTTATTCCTTCATTAAAATATGATTGGCACCTCATAAGTGTAAATATAAAATCAAATATAATATAGCCTACAATTGAAACCTGCTACTGCAGTGATTTTATCCTGTGTTCAATGCGTTTCTGCGTTTGTGTGTGGACATAGATATCTCTGTCGTATGGCCAAGGATTTTTTCTAAAACGGAGGACGAAAATATCCGTTTTGCAAAAGATCCAGAGTAGTGTGGCCTGGGCCTTGTTCTCAACCGGATTGGGGGGGCCCACTTCAATATCTCGAAGGCGTGGCCCACCTATGTGACCATATGCTACATATGAATAGCACTGCGTTGCTATGCGACGTAGTATGTTATGAACCGGAAACAAGATGGCTGCCTCCATCTGCTTCAATGTTAACTGAAAATTTAAAACCCATAAGCATTTATCTCAAATTATTTCCCCAGATTCCCAGATTTTTTATCAAAACCAGCATTATTCACGGCTCATAAGGAAAGCGTCGCAGGTGTGGTTTTCACAATTTTACGTGAATTATAAAAAGATTACAACTAACAACACGTTTTTACTTCCGATTCATGGGTCATTAATGGTTTTCAAAATAATAGTGCAGAATGAGAAGATCTCGACAGGGGATGTGTTAAGTGATCAGATGGGTGGACCACAGGCATTTTCAGAGCATGTCTATTTCAATGATCAATCCATAAACTGTTTGGCTCAACCAACGAAACTAACGCAGTTTGCATGATTTATTTCATGTCAATGTCTTGGTGTTTTGACAACTAATTGGGGGGCCCGCTTGCAATATCCTCAAGGCCAACCAGTGGTCTCCTGGGCCACAGGTTGGGAACCGCTGCTCTAAGTATAAGCTAAGTGCAGTCTGGAGCGACATGGTAGCAGACAGACATGCAGTCCATTTATAAGTTAGAGAGAGAGAGAGGGAGGGAGGGGGAGAGAGAGAGAGACACACGCAGAATGACTAGAGTACAGTACTTCGAAGAAGGATGGGATTAATGCTCTGCAACCTTTGCTCTGGAGACAAAACAGCGGGCCTGCAATGAGCTCCCCACCAGTTTGATAAATCATTCATGGAGCCAGACCAATGCATTTAGCGGTAGAGCACTCTGTCCAAAGACCCCCTTGTGGGAGACTTCATTTGTTTAGCTCAGCTTCTGGAGAAGCCCTAATATTGTACACAGCAAGATAAGAGCTATTTAAGGAGCCTAATGCGTACGGCTGCGGCAGCTATGTGACCGGGACAGACGGTACTACTATACTACGCTACGGTGACCACAATGTCCTGGTTTGGCCAGCCTTGGCCCAGTTTCAAGCTGAGTCCTGACAAATATCTGTAAAATGTAAAACACAAAATATCCCACGGTCCTCGTCAAAATTGTCCTGCCACAATTAAAATGTTAATACTAACTAGATGGTTATCATATTCTGTTCTGTTGAAAGGTGCAGTCGCTAGATAGGCTAATTGTCCCATATATTGCTGATGAAAACCAAAAATAAATAGGTCGACAAGTAGTAGGTTGTCGATCAACTGTTTTTGCTATTTTTGAAATGGGATGTAGGCCTACTGTAAGAGATTACGGGTGCCGGTCTTGCGTTTTTGAAATATGGTCACCCTAGCCCGGCCGTCTTCAACTTCAGTGGGATATGAGCGTGCGGGAGGGTGATGTTTCCCCCTGTCACCTTTTAAAAGAAGACTGAGCGAGAGAGGTGTGTGTGTGTGTGTGTGTGTGTGTGTGTGTGTGTGTGTGTGTGTGTGTGTGTGTGTGTGTGTGTGTGTGTGTGTGTGTGTGTGTGTGTGTGTGTGTGTGTGTGTGTGTGTGTGTGTGTGTGTGTGTGTGTGTGTGTGTGTGTGTGTGTGTGTGTGTGTGTGAACAAGTCTCCCTTTAAAAGGGAGGAGGACAAGGAGGATATATTGATGTATGGGCTCCTGCAGCTCTCCTCCCTCATTCATCACCCTGTCCCTGTGTGCAGGCAGCCGTCCCTCGACCCACCCCCCATGTCTGAGACACAACGCATGCTGTGAGCTCCTCCTGACCAGAAGCCCCAGCCCACCCCCCATCCGCCCCCACAACTGCAATGCATTGTGAGCTTGTAGATCTGCTATTGTCATAGGTGGGGGGGTTCATGGGGCAAAAAAAAGCTGATTATATTTGTTATTGTAACTTTATACTCGTTTATATTTTTCATCTTCCTTCATGCTTTGTAATGAACATTGACATCACTCACATGCTGATTGGCTATAGTATTCTCCAAAATGAGTAGCCTAAATAAATCATATAGCCTAGTGTCTACAAGAATTAAACTGGTCTTGCATATGTTGTTGTTTATATTCTATAACTATCTATAATTGAGTTATCACAGATATGTGTACACAGATATTGAAGGCTATTATTATTCCACCTGTAATCCTTGAACATCCAGACCCCCAGGGGGGCAGCCCGGTTCCGGCGAGTTGCCCCGCGTCCGAAACGGTTGAGAAATGACAGAGTTACCATGTGGGGGTCCCCAGGGGGTCCCTCTACAGTACTGTACTGTCACTGTACTGTACTGTCACACCTGAAATCACGTCATGGGTGCTAAAAACTCAGCTTCCCATCATTCAGCTGTGCAGTGTGAAGCTCAACACCGCCACATGGCTGCTAAAAACTCAACTTCCCATCACGCATACATACATACAGTACATACCAGTAAGATGCCTGAAAGCGAGGAGCGTTGCGTGCACGCATCCGCCTCATTGACGGCAGACTGCTGGGCGAGCGATGGAGCTTTGGCATGGGGGGTCAGATCAACTTGGAATGAATTCTGTACTGGCCATATAAGGAGCATGTCTTGAGTGTACAGAGTTTGATGAGGTCAGATCAACATATGGAATGTCAGAACAGGTCAGCTCCATACAGTATATTCCTGCTGTCGGGAAGAAACCACCCAACTCCAAAACATTTCAGGAAATGAAAAATATAAAATTTTCAGGACATTAAGAAAACCTTATTTTGAAAACAAAGCAATACTGCCTCATCAAAGTTGGTGTTGTGACTTGACTATATGACTATTATTGTCAATTACTTGCATGAGAGGTGAGTTGGTGTTAAAAGGTCTTTCACTATTTTCCATTGGTTCAATATTTTCAAAAACAACACACAGACTTAAAGAGTGTTCAATAGCACTGATTTATACAAAAAGTGTACAGGGTTTGATGAGGGCCCAGGTAGGGCCAGGCCTTCATTTTCGGGCCTGTTGAGAACTTTCGCCGGCTGCCGGGCATGGCTGCACTAATAACTTTGGGGCAGGCCCGTCTATAGTTTGAATGGACAGGTGGGCCTGTTGAGAACTCTATTTTTCGCTGGCTGCCGGGCGCGGCTGCACTAATAACTATGGGGCAGGCCCGTCTAGAGTTTGAAATTTGAATCAACAGGTATACATGTAAGTCAAAAGGGAGACATTGAAGAGGAAGGATGGATGGGGAGGATCAACATATGGAATGTCAGAACAGGTCGCATTTACTATGACATCATTGTCTCCACATCTCTATCCCTGATGATGTTACATGTTGTCACGAGACCATGCAGGCACCATATATGGGGGCTTGCCTGGGGTGACCAACCAACCAACACACTGGCGGGAAATGTACGATTCCATAGTAAATACGACATGCGGTTGCAACAAAGGGACACATTGCTGGGCATTGGAGTGCTGCACCCTATGGTTGCTTCACTCAAAAATCATAATAAAAAAAATCTGTTGGGATAGCCAAAAATCGCCTATGGCTATTGTCAAATAAATATTAGTCTATCTAGACAAACTGCTGGGGTCGCAGTTTTCACGTTATTTGCCGATGGGATTCTCAGATTGAATAAATATTGATAACAAAACAAAAGAAAGTGTTATAACACTAGGATTCAAGCCAAAATAAGCAACAGCTTATACCTCAAGCCGCAGCCACCAATATTTACAAGAGACTTTACACAACAACAAGACCAGAATCGCTTATAATACGCAGACATGGCAACACTGCGCACCACCGCATACATCCCTGACAGAACTGCTCACAGAAGCGCCTGCCGCGGTGCCCAAAAACACAAAGAGGACACATCTCCATGGATGAATGACTCCAGTCAACGCTGGTCTCATTAAAATAATGATGTTCTGTTTGTCTGTAACATTGTCTTAGGGAATTGGCCTGGATGGCATTCACTATGAATATACATTATATATTTTTAGTTTGAACATAATTGCGACAGTAGGTCGCAGATTACTATGAAAACCTGCACAACCAGTCAGTCCGTCACACCACCATATATGGCCGGCAGTCGTTATGCCTTGTGACACATCACACCACCATATATGGCCGTTAGATCTTCATATATGGAGCTGACCTGTTCTGACATTCCATATGTTGATCTGGCATTATCAAACCCTGTACGCTCAAGACACGCTCCATATATGGCCAGACCTCATCAAACCCTGTACACTCAAGACACTGCCACCCTTAGATCTCCATATAGCCTATGGAGCTGATCTGTTCTGACATGCTATAAGTTGATCTGACCTCATCAAACCCTGTACACTCAAGACATGCACCATATATGGCCAGTACAGAATTCATTCCATAATAATAACTAGAAAAAGTGCCCCTCGGGGCACAGGTCTCCACCAGGCCAGGTCAGGTTTTGGCCTCCTGGTGGCGCTATAATAGGCCAATGTGAAAAGGGTGCCATTTGTTCTTACACCATTGATGGCAATTGGATGATTTGAGGCATTTTGTTCCAAAAATGTGTTTTGCAAAAATCCACCTGTTGGTGGCGCTATAACAGGCCAATGTGAAAAGGGTGGGATATATTCCTCAGCCTAGTAGGAAAGTCCGTAAAAGATTTCACGTAAATTGCACTCTGCGTTCACGATTTGAGGCTTTTTGTTTCAAAAGGGCCAATCCTGCAAACTTTGAAAGCCAATTAAGATGGAATATGAAATATCGGACAGATCCAGCTTGAACATATGACTATAGAGATAGTGTGTAACGATTTGCAGGATTTTTGGACAGAAAAACTTTTGTTTTTCAAAAGTCAGGCTCCTGGTGGCGCTATAACAGGCCGTTCTGGAAATTGTGGGACAGAGGTTCATTATTATTATTCATTATTATTATTATTATTATTATTATTATAACAACAACAGCTTGTGATGTTTCATTTGAAATGCTCAAAGCAGGATGAACATAATGGTGACATACATATTATGGTCTTCTCTTGTGTTTGTGTTTGTTTCTTTTGTGCATTACATCATCTGTCTGAGTACAGGAATACGCCCTTAAAGTGTTGGCTCCTTCATTAGTCAGTCTGTCTGTCTGTCTGTCTTTTACTGTCTTTTACTGTCTTTTACTAAACAATGTTTAAATCAATCGTCTATTAAACAACAAACAACTTACCTTGGAGCAAATGGTGTGCTTTGTAACTTTTGGGGCAAGCTTAGTTGCTTGTGTGGACGGCCACATAACTTCGCCACAGCCAGTCACGTCTTTTCTGCACATTGTATCCAAAAAGTGAAGGCAAAGAAAAAGTTTAAACAGTTAAACGAGCGTTTAAATAGCTTGTTTAGTGATCCGCTTTCATGTTTTTCAAGGAAGTTGTGCTTGTGTTTGTGTTTGTGCGTGTGCATGCGCATACGTGCATGTCGACTGAACTGAAGTCAGTTGGAAAATATAATTCCACATTCGACCAGGGGAGGCACTAAAGCAACTCAACTTCAACTTCCTTGAAAAAATGGAAGCGGCTGACTAAACAAGCTCCAATGATGTGTAAACGCTTGTTTAACCGTTTAAACTTGGATTTTCTTTGCCGTTCCTAAATTCAAATTAGTTTAGACCATTAGCGGACCTTCACTTTTTGGATACAATGTGCAGAAAAGGGTAAGCAGCGTTATTTTTTCTGAACCGCTGTGGGAGGGGGATAGACGTGCTGTGGTGAAGTTATGTAGTCGTTGTTTAGTAAAAGTTGACGTTAATAGTATGATTTAGTAGCAGGGAGGGTGAATGAGTGACCGCCGCGTCCTCCACCTCCATATTCTAAACACTGACATGCATGTGCATATGCGCACCCACGGGAAAGGGAATAAAAAGAAAATGCCCCAAACGTTCTGGGTATGAAGCACTGTTGCAGGACGCCCAACAGCAACGTTTCACCATGGCGTTATTATAGTATGGATGTTGTTGATATGAATACTTCTATTCCTCTTCGGAAAAACGCAGACATAACACGGTCCTCAGTGTAGGAGCAGCAAGCGTGTCCTATTTAGCAACAGTATTGGGGGAGGGGCGGGGGAGGTGCGGGAGCAGGGTGGCGCTTACCGAAAGGTCTATTAACAACAGTGTCATGGCGGGTGGTCTAAATACTTTAATTGCTCGTCTTTATTGTCTTTATTGTCGAAAGATGTATTATTCCGTCAACATTTAATGACCCCAGAAAGCCATAAAATTGTATTGCCCGCCTCCCCCTTTTTTATGGCTGCGTTCATTTTGGAATAAATAAAATAAAATATTTTGTCTGTTATTAATGCATTCAAACAGGGTGGAACTTGCAGAATGAGCAGTTTATGAATATTCATATTGGGGTGTTGCCCTTTTAAAGTGAAAAGAAGTGAAAAAAATAGGAATGATGACACAGCCCCACAATGAGCGCTGTCAGAGTGAGAATTAAAAACGTCTTGTGGCTTTCATTTCTTTTGTGTGTGACGCTGGCGGTGCAAGGCCTTGAAGCGCTGCAGTGGCCAGCATCCTTGAAAGTGTATAGCCTATGTAGGTTCACTCGGGTTATAGCCTACATTCATGGAGGGAAAACTGCATTTTCATCCCCGTTTTGAATTTCATAAGAGTTCAAATCAGGGCCGCCTCTTCTTTCACAGCGGGGAGTGAGCGGTGACAGGTGCACCTTTCCTTCAGCCGGACAAAGACCCCCTACAGAAACACCTTTCTGCAGGTTTTTCACTTCTGTACGTTTGACACAAAATCATCAGGGATCACAGCATATATATATATATATATATATATATATATATATATATACTGGTGTATATATATGTTTGTTTGATTTTAATGATCATGATGCAGACGTGTGGCATTGGTAATTATTACCATGGTAACCATAATGATTTATACTTGGAAGTGGGTGATGCGAACCAGTTGTGCAATGGGAAAAGCCAAATCGTTTTTGACTGTGATGATGCCATGCAGGTTGGCGTTCAATGGCGCTTTATCTTATGATTTTTACTACTGGAAAGAACGCTTATGTTTAATACATGGATTGACATTATATCCGACATGATACAACTCTCTGGATATTGAATTAATCAAGCACGCGTCTAAGCTCAATTTAACTCAGTTGAATTGCCCACAAGTAGATTACAGGTAAAGGCTCTACACAATGACATTTACTTGATTTGGTCATATCATTATAAGTAAACATTTTATTTTATATTTTTTATTGAGAGACAGGCTGACAGGAAATGGGGGAGAGAGATGGGGGAGTGACATGCAGTAAAGGCCGTCGGGATCAGGAGTCGAGCCTGCGGCACACTGCCGGGCTCGGGCTACCGGCCAGGGTGCCTGGACCGCTGAGCCACGGCCCAGGCCTATAAGTAAACATTTTCAAACATTAAAAGTAATAATGAAATACAATGTCGGGTGTGGGTGGTGTACAATTTATTGCAAACATTTTATGAGATGCAGATTTCAATTGACACTTTTGTGCTGGTGTTACATTATATCCACAATGTCAGCCGCTTGACCCCATATTGAGCCAGTCCTAATCTCTTATCAATTGCTGCACTGACCCGCACTGAGGGCCTCACTTGAATGACAAGAGCCACATTTCAATACTAAACCTTCCAGTTGTGGAAAAAAGTACTCACATTCTGTGTGTGAAACCACTGAGCCTCCTCTATACCATCTCATGCTGTATAGTTCAAAATTATGCTTTGATATTTGTTTTTATCCATATTACAGTCATGTAATAATAGCTTGTAGATCGACAATTTTTGACACATGGTCACCTATCAACATGTTGCACAACACTTGTAAATCGGCTATTTTTTAGATTTGGTGGGGGGAAAAGGAGTGGACCAAGGATCCATGGCCCCTGGCGTTCCTCCTGGCTAGTATATCACATTTATCTCTCTTCATTTGACACGTTTTCCGCGATTTCTCCTTAAATGCCCTTTTTCGAGTCAGAATTGTTTATTCAGTGTATCTTCTCACACACTGAATTTGCCTGGGTGAGGTCGTGCGCTGTGGTGAACAGCAACAAATACCATAAATATTTGATGCCTCGGTGTGTACATAAAGCACTTTGAATAGCCTTTATATGGAAAGTAGTAGGCTATACAGCTGGAGTTGGCTCGGACCTGGTGGGCTTGTATATCAGCATGTCTAGTGCTCTTCTCTTCACATGGTGCACTTATCCCATACCCTATGAATTCCCCTCATATTCTATACTGTCCCGCACCCAGACCTCTTACAGAGTTCTGATAGATGATGGATGGAGGGCCTGGCTCAGAGATGGTGTGTAGCAGTGGTTCTCAGAATGGGGTTTGTCCTTGAGAGAGTCCCAGGTGGTCCCCATGCAGTAAAAAAATGTTTTCGTAAATATATTTCCGTCTATGATGACATGGATGCATTATGAATGAATTATTTTATTAAATTATCAATTATGTAGGCTAGTATTTTGTTTAAATCAATTAGTTAGATTAACTGTTGCACCACCATTTGGTTCAGTGGTAGGAATAGTTTAATTTCAGAACGAAAATACATCGCTTGGATGCACCTGGAACGTATCCTCAGTGATGTATCCCAAGGTCATCAGGGTTTCGGGTCTCGCAACCATCATACCCCTCACTCGGGTGACCCAGCCAGGGTGATCAAGTCCCGACTTTCGTCCCAGTAGCTGCCCTCGATCAGACCCACTAGGGAAAGACCAGGGCCACAAAATCCGTTGGATCCACTCCGGAACTACTCTGCCGGGACTGGGAGGTACAATTCTGGCATGTGGAGGGACTAGTCTCTGTGGGTTGACTCCTGTGATGTCCGGGCCCCTCCTACGTCTCACTAGGTCCACTCCTGCTCTCACCAGGAGTACCGCCCAGCACCAGACACTTCATTCAGGTGGTTTCTTGAGCCGCAATGGTTCTGCAGGCTCCACCTGGGCAACGGTGGTACTGCAGGCTCCGCTTGTGGCTCGAATGGCCCTCCTAAAGGCCTCATCGAAGGTTTTTGGGCTTCCTCCTCACGGAGGATGCAGGCTGGGGCGCCAACCCATGCTGCTCCCAGGGTGCCGTCTACATCCCGGCTGTCTGGTGTCTGGACCACTTCCGGTGGTCACCAGACTAAGTATTATTTCTTTATTATTTATTATTATTATTATTATTTATTATTTCACCGGCTGGAATTTAGCTCAGTGAGAGAATGTATATCATTCTCTCTCTCAATCTTATCTCCTGACTTAGACAGTTAATCTAAAAACTAAAATGTTCTTTTATGACACACACTGACACAAACTCAGCCTAATCATTGTGGGGCTCCTCAACAGCACAATGTTGGAGAACTGTGTCAGTCATTCTCAGTCACCACAACTTCAGTAATTTAGATTGCATAGAGGCACCAGTAAGTCTTCCTATTGGATTGTAAACTATAACACTGCTGCTATGACTATGTGGAAAATAAAGTCTGGTAAAGTCAAGCCCTACACTAATAATGCATATTTTATTCAAAGATTAGAGTGTTTTAATTCCAAACTAGCATTATAATATTAATAATGTTCAGAAACATCTTCCAAAAAACATCAATGGTCTCAGACATTTAATAAAAGCTACAGTATGGTTAAAGTCTCAATCTGTGATTTCCTAAACCGTTTGTACAGTATATATAACAGCAGAAAATGTAGGTTATCATATGATAATACCGAAACCTCAGAACCTCTAGGTAGTACAGAATCAGTTTTGAGAACTACTGGTTTAGAGCATCATAAACAAACAAAATGATTTCCTTAAACATTTATAATTCTTCCAACCTTAGTCAATTCTGTTTTTATGGGTTCACTTTATGGTTGGGTCATTTCCAGAAGTTCTATGACCGTGGAGAGTGGAGGTCCGTTTCTCAGTTCCCCGCAAATGTGAAGATGGGTTAATATAGGAAAGAAATATCACTTAACCACAAATAATTGATACAGAAGATGTTTCAATTGGTTCATCTGGGGATGCTTATGAGAAGAACATAATACAAATCTCCTTCTACTACTAGGCGTCATTTTCCAGGTGGCATTCAAGATGGCTGCTAGGAGCTTAAAAGGTTCCCTGGCTAATAAGCCTTACATGCCTTTATAAACAGTTTTAAAACATTTTGAAAGTCTGTTGACACAGCCTGGTTCCATGAACCCCTGAATCGCTAGCAGATCTCTAGCCTCGCATCCAGCGTCTGGTGTGGTGACACTAGGCTGAGTACCACAGACGAAAAACAGTCCAAATTTCATTCTGACCCCTCCACGAAAAGGCCTCGTTGTCCTGAACCCTTATCTATCATTTATACATTATGGATCAATAGTGTGGACTTAGACTGTTTTTCGTCTGTGGCATTCACAGCCAGAGTGAAAGATCTGCTACAATGCCTGTTGAGCTTGTAGATCTGATAGTTCACTACTTTTGTCATTTTTAGAATATATTTTCGTCTATGATGACATGCCCCAAATAGGATTATGAAAAAATGATTTTATTAAATGATGTAGGCTAGTATTATATTATTATGTAGGCTAGTATTATAGTTTAAATCAATTAGTTAGATTAACCGTTGCACCACCATTTGGTTCAGTGGTATTCAGAGTTGATAACAGTAACTATAATGGACTACTGTAGATCTTCATCAGTGTTTTTGTGTGTTTGTTTGTTTCTGTTTGAGCTTTAACACCTGTAAACATATATCATGTTGGGACTGACAGTTCCGGTTAAGAGTATCAGCCCTGACTATCTCAAATCTCAAATGCTTCTGCCAAATATTGAACAATAAAAGGCACACATACAGATAATGTATGACTAAATATGCTATCCCTTTAATCTTATCTCCCCAGTCCCCGATAATTCAAGAAGATGGCATTGGAATAATGAGAGAACTGAACGAGCAATATGCTGGCTCAGAAACCCATCTCGTCGCTTTATTTACCTTTACTAGTGCAGTAATTCTCTGCTAGCGAGGAGTCATCGCACAGGCAGGAACATCTATTTTCTTTGTGGAATCGATGCCCATGGCGGGGGATTACTTTAGCTATTATCTGGAGCTGAAATACTCACACATCGCACAAATCTTTTTTCATACTGTGTGTGCATAAAGAAAGGCACTGAAGATGTCAAAGCACTGTTTCCAGTGAGGCATAATTCACATTGTCACGTGAAGAATGAAGGTGCACACTGTCTGTGCTGCTTGCATTTGAACACATTTTCATTGAACTAGTTGTACATTGACAGTCTTTTGATCGTTCCGACTGAATGGTGGTAACCTGCGTTGGCAGCTGTTGCTTTTGGATTTGCTCCATTGGCTGGCTGATTCGAATGAAAACAAACACAAAAAATAAAAATACAAATCTTCCTCTTCTTTTTCCTTTCTGGGTGTAAATTGCATTGTGGCAGTATTCCCCCTTCCCTTCCCTTCCCTTCCCTTCCCTTCCCTTCCCAAACAAATCCACCCCCACTTCATTCATTGTAGGCTACGATTTACACAGGCTCGCTAATGAAGCCAAACTGATTCTGGTGCATCCAAGCTGCACAAATGGAGCCCCCTGTATCATTTATTCCTTTCAAGTGCCGGGGAACATTGCTCTTGTTAAAGTCTACTCCGAGACTTCTTTTGTGCTTTAATGTGCGACCTAGACGCTTCCCCGTTGACAGGCCCTTAATGCTGGAAATGAATATGTTAACGTTGTTATCATCCCGGCCCCGTCATTACTGATGGGAATAAAAGCACTGGACTGGCTCCCAGTTTACATATTTCGGTATGATTTGATGGCTCTGAGGCACATCAAGAATCCTCGCCGAGTCCCATATGGCTATACGGGTGGATGGATATACAGCATAGCAACACGCAAGAGCAGGTGCATCTCAGAGGCCTGTCCATGCCGAGGTGGTGGTGGTCTTGGGGTGATGGAGAGAGCATGTCCTGGCCATGTGTGGTGTTGTGTGCACCACACCTCCCGCTGCAGGCGTGACCTTCACTCTCTTGCTGCTTAACCCAATCAATTATGGTTCCAAACAGAAGCCAAGAAGAGAGAGGGGAGACGGAGAGCCGGCGACCTTGTCACAACACCGAGGAGACTGTGAATAATTCCCTTTGAGACCCATAAAGAAGGCTTCCATGGCAGGACACGCAAACCAATGGAAGCTATGGCTTGTCGAGCACGAGGGAGGGAGGGCACCATGATGGCCTGAGAAACAGAGGACAAAAGATAGAGCTCTGACGAACACACATAATGGAAGGTGTTGCAGAACCGTGCTGGATTAGGGAAACTGTGGTCGCCTGGGTGGTCAAATCTTGGTTCACATTTGCAAGATTAAAAACGCAACTGCGCAAAGTGCGCATGCTTCTATTGTTTGAAACACTAGCACAATGGCACAATAATAGAGAAAGAAACAAAGGGTAATACAACAAATAATGTGTGTGCTAAATAAATGAATAAAATGAATGGCAATATCAGTTTATTGTGCAAAGTAAAGTAAAGTAAAGACAGCACATATAGCAGCAGATATCATGTTCTGTAAGTGATAGCGCCAGGGGAGCCCTAGCTTGCCTCTACCTTACCCCCTTGCACTCCGCATTCCTTTTGATATTTTTAGGGAGGTAAATATTCACTTATCCATTACACAGGTGATCACGTTCCTCCCTTTCACCCCATAGAGGTACATATAGTGTTTTATATTTTGTGATGAATATCATCACAAAATCTTGTTATTTTTTTATGTTGTGTTTTATGAATCTAATACATAGGACCTGAATGAAAACGAGACTGCAAGAATATTTTTGTTTGTGTTATGCTGTAGTGTATGCTCAGTGTTTGACTGTAGGCCTACTCTTTTGGTGTTTGAATTTCTGTCTAACTCTAAAGTGTTCAATCGATACCCAGCACTCCTTACTCCTTGTACCACTTATCACCTCTTGTTGCCTATTGTATGATAGATGCTACTGTAGTTATGCTATGCAGAATTTGCAGATACAGTATGTTTGTTAGAGTAGCTACATCTTCACATATAGTCCGGTAGCTGTTTTAATTGCCCTGAAATATTGACTGTCTGTATACTACAATCTATACATTCATGAATCCACCTGCTGACCGGCTGTCTGGATTGAGCAATTTTCTTTATAAGGGGTGATATGTGACCATACCATTAACAACCTATATAAGGCAACATTTTCAAAGTTTCATTTATGCTTTAAGTAGCATGTGACGTGCCAATGTGACAGGTTTTCATGATTCTGAATCCATTGCAAGCATTAGTTTGGCATGAAAACACTCCTTGGGGTAAAAACGACCATAGCCGTCATCACAAAATGTGATGAGGCCACATTTGGGCACATTGAAGTGCAATGTGGCAAGTGGCAATGGCAAATTTAGCCCAAGGAGTGTTTTTTGTGCAAAACTAATGCTTGGAATGGATTCAGAATCATGAAATCCCCCCAGTTTGACACAAAGGTAGATGCCTCTTCCGGCTCTGGGGCGTCTGTATTTCAACGGAAGGCAACATGAAACCATGCGTGATTGCATTGGCAACCTTTCCCCAGATTCCTTGCGAAGCATAGTGGAAGCAAAACGGGAGAACAGAAGGGGACATTCGGTATTCCAATCAGAGGAGTGTGCCTTCAAGATTCCGCTTGACTTCCTCCTCCCATTGGAGACAGGTCGTTCTCCAACGAACTGCAGCGGCCAATGAGGCATCTATATATTTTTAATATCTATGGTTTTAAACCATGCTACTTAATGCGTAATGACATTTTCAACATTTTGCCTTATATAGGTTGTTAATGATATGGTCACATATAACCCCCTTTAAAAGAAATTACTCAATGATGACAGCCGGTCAGCAGGTGGATTCATGAATGTATACAGACAATATTTTAGGCCAATAAAAATATACCAAATTTCCCACTTTGAACAAAAAAGCCTGTTGGCTGCAGGACTAATATGCTGTTATTTAGTTATTGGTTGCTTTTCCACTTAATGTAAATGTGCTATATGTGCTATTTGATTTGATTTGATTAGGAAATATAGCCGATTTATATATAGGGTTAAACTGGTTAAACTGAATTTGCTCATATATTAACACATTTTGCTGGGGACCCCCTGGAACTCCCTCAATGACCCCTGGGGGTCCCCAGACCACACTTTGAGAACCACTGCTGTACAGTATAAATATCATGTGTAAGATTTCTGCTGAAGGCCATATCGTTGTTTACACTGTATCTGTTATTCTCACAACAATGTTGGGAGTTTACACTGCACTTTTTATTATTTTTATTTATTTTTACTTTTAGCAGCTGCACTTTGAGAGAGCCTTGCATTTCATAGCTACCTGGCCTTGATACGAGTCCAACTGTTATAGATCATCTTTTATCTGTTGCTTTTATCGACGAAACAGATCAGACCCAAGCCTATATATACTGTATACAATCCTTAACCTATAACTCCTACTAACTCCTAACAATCTAATACAATTTAGGCATTTAGCAGACACTCCAAAACACTACAATATACAGAGAGATTTAGGCCTCTACAGTAAGCAAGAACAACACATGATAATACATCAAATACATATAAATAGTCATCAAGGATCATAAGCAAGCTAAGAACCTAACATCCGTCTAAAGTACAGTACAGTACAATATACAATCTATGTGCTATAGAGTGCTATGTGCCATAGTGTGCCTATACTACATGCTATCTAAATTAAATAAATGTAGCCTTTGCATACGCCTGTAAGGTTGTCGAGGCTAGTACAAGTGCTACGGAAGATGGAGTCTGAAGAGGTGAGTTTTCAGACGACGGCTCGTCAAAACATGAGCAAACGGAAACCCACTGGTGCTGAGAAGAGCTGGCTTTTTAACACCAGCCTGGGACTAATCACCTCCTGGTCACCACCTACGTTCTCAATCATTCACTCACTCACACCTAAATATAAACCACATAAATCAGGCATTTCAAAGCCTCTCTGTCGCCACACCATGCTATAATAACATTATTTGCATTTAAAGACAAACCAAAGTGCTGAACAAGAGCATATAAAAAACAACAAATGACAAAGCGGAAGTATATACATAACTGGTATAAGAAGGGTATATGCGTAATCAGACAACATTAAAAGCCAGGGAGAAAAAGTGGGTCTTTAGAAGAGATTTAAAAACACCCAGAAACTGGGCAGAGTAGCCTGGGCACCATTTCATTTCGGGTATATGATCCGGTCGGGAGCGGAGGATATCGTTACGTCATGTTGTAGTATTGTTTTGTAGTCGACAGGCAGGAACAATCAAACGGAACTTCCTTTTCCCTCAAACCGCTTTTTCTCAATAAAAGCTGCAGGCTACGAGTGCTTTTATTGTTATTCTTCTGGTTTGAGGGAAAAGGAAGTTACGTTTGATTGTTCCTGCCTGATGACTACAAAACAATACTACAACATGACGTAACGATATCATCCGCTCCAGACCGGTTCACACGGCACTGTTGGAACAGAGACCTCCTCCGAGGTGATGTCCGACGTCCCAATAATCCGACACCCATTCATTCAACCTTTATTTAAAATCTACATACTAACCCTATAGATACCCAAACCCTAACCGCATGCGGAAGCCACGGGTGAGTCTTAAACGGCCACGTAGTCTTGAAATATTTAAGTTTGCAGAATGGGTACATTTCACATGAAAGCACAACTCAATACAAAGACTGTTACTGTGGACAACACACTGATAAAGCATTACACTTGTTTACAACTGGGTCCACCATTTTCAATTCATCAGAACATTTAGAGACGTACAAATATACACTTCTATATAAAATAAAAATCACACCCGTGTGAACTGAGTCTTATATAGCCTGATCAGCTGTGGTCTGACGTAATGTCAGTGACCATAGTAACCATGCTCATTTTTTTGGGTCCCACGTACAGGTACACGGGTACACGTACAGGTACACGGGTACAGACAAAGCTGGTTGTTGGAGTGGTTTGCACCACTCAAAAAACAGGAAATCATGTAAGGAGGTAAAAGACTAAAGGGATGTCGGACTAACACGTGGCAAAAAATATTTTCAGATGGGGGTCCGAGGCCAAATACATGTGAATTTGGTTGAACCCTTGACATGAATACGTTTCAGAACAGTAGGCTACAGCAGGGGTTCTCAACGTTTTTGGCCGGGGACCCCCGGAAATGCTTTGGCAATGTCTCGGGACCCCGCCCCGCCCCCTCCCGACCCCCAATATAAATTGATTGCTACAATAACCTTAAACCATTTTGGGCGGGAACCCCTTTTGGTGTTTTAAGCATTGTTATAATTTAGCTATTGAAAAATAGCAGATCTACAAGCTCATAGCGCGCCACCGAGTGGCGCGCTACGAGCTTGTAGGTCTGCTATTTTTGAAAAATCGTGAAAATAAAATATATATATATATATCTTTTTTTTTAATAATTTGGGGACCCCCTAAAATAATTTGGCGACCCCCCAAGGGGTCGCGACCCACGGGTTGAGAACCCCTGGGCTACAGTACAGTACAGTACAGTTTCATTATTTTTGTTCCTAATTTAGGGAAGAGTGGGGAAGAGTGTCTTCTCTCCCTGCTGTCTGGCCTCAAAGTCACCCTGGATCTCCAGTGAGCTGCAGAGCCATGATTCTGTCTGCCTCTCCAATGAGTCTAGTAATTAAATTGTCCACGGTGAGGTGAGGGCATATTAATGCGGAAGCTTGCATGATTGGGCAGTAGTGGTCAGGGCAGAGAGAGAGAGAGAGAAGAGAGAGAGAGAGAGACAAGAGAGAGAGAGAGAGAGAGAGAGAGAGAGAGAGAGAGAGAGAGAGAGAGAGAGAGAGAGAGAGAGAGAGAGAGAGAGAGAGAGAGAGAGCTTTGTACTGCTAATGGCCAATGTTCAACATTTGCACATAAATGTTGTCCTTGCCGAGCCAGAAGCTCATCCGAGCTGTCACAGGCAAATTAATCATTTCTCCAGTGACACCGGGCATCCATTCCACCTCATAAGCACCAGACATGATCATGTATGCTGTAAAAAACAAAACGTGTGTGTGTGTGTGTGTGTGTGTGTGTGTGTGTGTGTGTGTGTGTGTGTGTGTGTGTGTGTGTGTGTGTGTGTGTGTGTGTGTGTGTGTGCGCGCGCGTGCGTGCATGCGTGTTGTCCCCTCCAGTAAGCATGATTGGCTTAGTAGGCCTACACATTTTCTAGTTCATGGTTTCTATTTATACACTTGAGTCCATTAGTTTAACACTTGCTATTATAGTTGTCTTACAATGCATAACATTGCGGGTAACAAATAACGGCATACACGCAGAAATATTACACATCTTAAGGCAATTGCGATTGCTTAACTTGTTTTAAACTGTTTAATGTTATTATTATAATGTGTATTATAATGTTATTTCATCATTCAAATCTTTTACAACATATCTTTTTTAAATCAATTATATTTGGGAGCCTTGCTTTATCCTCAGGCAAACACAGGTTGAGAACCACTGACATGAACCTTGTGGCAATTTGAAATGACCAACCTTGTTCTGAATAGAAAGAAAGAGCAAATTGGCTGCTAATGTTGAAATAAGCTGTTTATGTAGGCCTAATTAACTAAACTGTAGCCTACTATATTATTATAATGATATTAGGCTATAACCTACTAGGGGGATGCAATGGCAGTGCTCACGATCATTAGCGGTACCACAATCGCATCCACTACAATTAATTGCTTAACCGTAAAATTCCCTCCTGTCTGCTTGTTATCCATAAATAACATCACATTTATTCACTGCGGACGTTTTAGAAAGAAAATAATCAAATTGTTCACCCATGACTGCCTTTTGAGAGCCACAGTGTAAATGTCTAATGGAACGTACGTGTGTCAGCTCTGTTTACATGGGGGGGTCCTTAATGTGGGCGTGGCCACAAGGTGGGCGTGGTCAGGCAGTGGCGTCAGGATTCAAAGGGAGACAGCTCAAAAGTCAAAATAATGTAACAAAATGGACCCCTGTGTTTAATTAACTACATAATGAGGACGTGTATTATTTGTAATGTTCAAAATAATTGTAACAGCTATTTGGATACAGATTACAGACCACAAATGTAAAAAAAAATCATCTGTCTTTCTATATTTATAATGCACTTTATATTCCACAGAATCTCAAAGTGCTATTTAAGTCAATTGCTATTAGGCTACATCTTCAGTGCACAACATTGTGATTCTCATTTTTTAATATTCACATTTAGATATTCTGTTGATTTACCGGTATTTGTTTCTATTGACATTTGACCAAATAAAAGCATATATTGTATATTTTGTATACTACATTTTGACAGATGTGATGGCAGAATTAGAGTTAGAGATAATTTTGTGGTCTGGCAGTTGACTGATTATCATTCTTGTTTTCTGATGGCTCTACTCGGATTTCGGTAACAATTTCACGGGTCCCTCCCGGTTGGGGTCAGTCATTAAAAAGAAATCTCGGAAATTTCACTGATCCTGTTTTGCAGATGACTCACCACTGCTGGTCTCGGACAGGAACAAACTGCAGGTTGATTAGCTCTGAACTCGGTAGAATATATGCACCTGGCTTACTGATAAGAAACTATCTTTACACCTGGGAAAAACTGAATCCATTCTCTTTGGATCAAATAGTAATCTCAGCAAGTCTGATGGCTTCTTGATTAGAGTGGGTGACACTCTAATCTATATCACACAAAAAGATGAAATTACCTACCTATAGGTTCCATCCTGGAGGCAAATCTTTCCGGTGATAAAATGGCCACCAACGTAATCAAAAAAGTCAACCAAAGAACACCTTGAAGACCCTAACAGGAGCCTGTGTGATTGTTCACACCTTTCTGAACGGGCTGCGTCTGTGCCTCCTCTCCCATTATGATGTGTATTTGTCTCGTTGATATCTGAGTGTCAACTTCACGGGTCCCCCCACGCTGTGCGTACTGGACATGTACTGTAGCACTACAATAAACAGTGGCAGGCCCCCCTGCTGTTAGGTCAGGCTGATTGGTGCCGACTCGTCCGATGAATGCTGCAGCTAGAAATTATGTTATAAACAGCAATAGCAGCCCTGGATTTTAAGAAATGTACATAACCTTAAATTACCTCAAGTGGATACTGCGGAGGAGAGAGAGACCCTGGTGTGATATGAATGAACTGGTGCTTCCTTCTGTGGCAGACTTTAGTTTGTTTGGCAAGGTTTTTTGGGCAGCAGGCTACGCTATAGCTTGTTTGTTTGCGAGCCATCAATCATAGTCACCTCCTAATGACTTATTCATTAACTTCTTCAAAACACCCATCTTGATGATGAGATGGGAAGGTGCATGTTTCAAGGCACACACTGTCGAGCGCCCGGGCTGCAGTCAGCATTTTCTGGTATTAGAGACACTATTAATCAATTTAGCTAGGCTGGAGCGGGTCGCAGATGTGAAAGAGTGAGAGGGAGAAGATACACAAGTGGGTGGTGTATGTGTTGTGTATGTAGGTGTGTCCACGTGTTGTGTGTTTGTGTCTGTGTCCACGTGCAGGGCCGGTCCTGAGCAATCTGGCGGCCCAAGCAGGATATTTTTCCGCGTGCGCATGCGTGTATGTGTGTGTGCGCTCGTGCACGCTTACCTGCTTCCATTTGTGGGTGTGACAGACAGAGAGAGGGACAGATAGACAGACAGAGAGACCTTCTATTACCATCTATTGTATGTTCAGTCAAGCTATATGGCTGTGTGAAAAAGCCTGGCATAATATCTGTGACTCCAAATGGCTTAATGTGCAGTGAAGTGCACTGCCAGGTATTTTTTTGGACACGCTTATATTTTCCCCTTTTCCCCCTCTTACTTGTTTTTTGTTTTTGTTTTCCAGCTTTCCAAAAGGAGATACCGCTACGGAATCTAAAGCATCGCCTCCTGTGGCGAGAGGATGGGATACATGTGTCCAGCTGTCAGGCACAGCTGTTGGTCTCTGATGCCATGCCTAGGGGGTCTGTGATGCGGTGCCCAGGGTGGGTGCCTTTCAGCGCTTATAGCGACAGCAGTGGCGTCTGTCTGTGGTGGGTGGCCCCCGTCAGTTAGTGTGTTGTGACAGAACACCCATGCTGCCTCTTCCCGTCACTGTGTTTCTGTTGTTACGGCTTTAGATGCCTAAAACAAAATGTCTTTGTTTAGTTCAGTAAATGAAAATGTAGGCTATGCATGTATTTATTATTGATTTTTATTTGTCCTGCATTTCTTTCTGCTACTACCCCTCAAACACATGACACTCAGTAGTAAGTACACGCACACGCACACGCACACGCACACGCACACACACACACACACACACACACACACACACACACACACACACACTCTTGCACTCAAGCTTTGTGTTGTGTACTTTTCACAGATATAATTTATGTTCATGCATTGTTGTCGATCATCATTACCATGAACTCATCTTTGGTTGGTCTGCTTTGTCTAGCTGTACTTAGTTGGTGTATCTTTGTATAAGGGAAAGCTAGTTTACTTACATTCCTCTACCTATCCAAATAGAGTATATCCATTTGAAAAAATGGCTGCTGAAACCATGCAAGGCACCAACCTGCACATCAGGAGCAATTGGGGGTTCAGAGTCTTGCTCAAGGACACTTCGGGGGAGCCCGGGATCGAACCATGGGGAACCTCACGGTTCCCATCCGGCTGTTCTACGGCCACTCTACCCCTGATCCACTGATGCTCCCTCAGCTTGCAAGTTGATTCAAATCTTGTGGAACTGCAGTAGTATCGTTATATGGCTTTATAACAATGTTGAATAAATTTGAAGGCAGAAGACATCAGGCTGTCAATGTTTTTCAAGTGAATGTATTTTGCCATTTGAACTCTATGCTTTGTGATTTGATTAATTATCCTGATCGTAAAAAAAAAACTCCTCAGAGTCTGGCAGTCCGGTGTTTCAACCTCCTCCAAGGTCTCTTTATTCAGGGCCTGTGTTGAAAGCATCCTGCTATACAGTGCTGAGACATGGACTATGAAGAATGAATTACAAGACTGGCACATTTACAAGACTCCTCATGTGTGTTCAAAACCTCTCCTGGAAAGCTCATCCAACCAAAGAGCAGATATGGTGAACTGCCGCCAATAACAACCGTAGCACGTTTGCTGGTCACTGCTACCATTCCAAGGATCAAGTCATATCAGATATCCTGTTATCCCCCAATCGTCCAGAGGAACCAGGCCTCATACATATCCTGACACAATCTCCAGGGACACAGGACTGACATTCCAAGAACTGGGAGCAGCAATGGCTGACAGGACTCGACGGAAAGACGTGGCATCTAGGATCTCGACGACAGTCGAAGGATGGAATTAAGTCAGTCAGGTGTTTAACAATAATTTAACTCTTGAGAGCGTACAATTAAAACAAATGGACCCACGTGCACACTGGTCATTTGGTTTCATTTTACGCTCTCAAGATCTATAAGGGTCCATTTGGTTACAAACTCTCCATCATTTCAAGGACCACTGGTGGTCCCCGGACCACTGGTTCAAAACCACTGTAAAATGTAAAATATTACATTCGTTTTTTGTACTTGATTGGATTTTAGACTATAGTGTTAACGATATCAACTCTAGTTCAACTCTAAAAAGAGTGTTGTTATGATCAGTAGATTAAAGTACGACCAAAAGCTCACCTTTCCCTCTTTCTATTTGGCAGGTGAAGCCTTAGAGGTGGTAACAAAGTTTAAATACTTGGGGCACATAATCAGGGAAGATCTATGTGATGATGATGATGATGATGATGATGATGATGTGCAGCACCAGTGCTGTAAGCTATATGGGCAAGCCAACATGCTGGCACGAAAGATTCATATGTGTACAGACAATGTTAAAATAGCACTTTTTAAAACCTACTGCACTCCACTTTATACAGCTCACTTATACAGATCACTGGTGCCGATATAGCAAAGCGAAAATGAAAAAACTTCAGGTGGCATATAATGATGCTTTTCGAATCTTCCTGAAACTCCCAAGATGGACCAGTGCAAGTGAAATGTTTGTGACTAGTAATGTACCCACCTTTCATGCTGTACTGAGGAATTGTATGTTTAGATTCATGTGTAGACTGAAGGAATCAAAGAATGTATTAATTATGGCCTTAACAGAGATCACAGAGTGATACAATCTTGTCCTCATGTTTCTGGATGTTTTTAATTGACAAGGACTAGTGTCTGGAGTGAAAATAGCCTGATACATAGGCTATCTCTGTGTTGTTGTTTTGTTTTTGTTGTTTTGTTTTTTACTGTGTCTTGTTTTTCCCTGTTGTTTGTATTTAGACCCATTGCGTCTGAAATAAAGTTTTCAATCAATATAAGACAATAAAATATCCACTATCCACAATGGAGCCATGTCCATTCCAATGTGCATTCTGAAATCCACATCATTAAATTTGTTATATAATGTACTGCATATTATTTTGTCCTTTCATAGCATTAAACATAGGCTATGCGCTTGCTTGAAGCCATAGAGTCTAGAGCTTCAGTTGCAATTTCCACTGTCATGACAAACGTTCCGATCGACTCTTCAAGTGCTTCGCTGAAAACGACTGGCTTCCAATTCTTCATCTCTTTCACTTAAATAGACCCGTTTCATGCTGTTTGCTTCTGGGGATGAAGCAGCATTCCGTTGCTGTGTACTTCCCATAGACAGCAGGCCACCACATCTGACACCGAATTGCCTTGGTAAATGGGCCGTGTGTTCCCCCTCTCTATACCTCAGTGGTAAATGAGAGCCAGAAAGTGTCCAGCCCGCTACCCTGGTTGGCGAAGAACAGACTAAAAGGCAATGACCACAGAGCTTTGTCGTGGGGAAAATCCATTGTTGGTTGTCCTTAGTTTTTGCTGGAACGATGGCGATAATAGCCATGTTACCTGCTACAGGCCGACCTACTCTCTCCCATTTCACTTCAGCTCATTTCCCTGTCAGACCAGACTTTTAACTCATTCTCCGCCACCAGGGGGCGCCAAAATGCCCAGACCGCCACCATATATATATTTTTAAATTTTTATTTTAAGATAAAAAATAAAAATGAATAAAAAGTGAGTGCGCAAAAAGGGAGTGTGCATACATAAGTTGTATACAGATCGATGAAGTTATAGGTAGCATGTGGTGGTGGCATGTCGTCCTCGGCCTAGTGGAAATGTGCGTGTATAATTTCACGGAAATTGCACACTGCGTTTGTGATTTGTGGAATTTTGTTCGAAACGGACCAATCATGTGAGCTTTGGAAGCCAATATTAGCCAATCAGGATGGAAGATGGGAAATGATACCGATCCGTGTTGATCACATGACTATGGAGATAGTGTATTTGTGTGATGCATGGATAAAACGTGTACGAGTAATCTATATTACTGTGTACAGTAAGCTACTACCTAAATCGGCCTCATGGTGGCGCTATAACAGGCCGTTGAGGAATATTTGGGGCAGAGGTTCATCGTTGGCATCCAGGGAGTGTGTGTGCAAAGTTTGGCATGGATCGGGCCCACAGTGCCGGAGATTAGCTGGTAACGGACGGACGGACGGACGGACGGACGGACGGACGGGCGGGCGGGCGGGCGGGCGGGCGGGCACGCACGCACGCACGCACGGACGGACGGAGGGCAAAATATACTCTCTCTCCCTATGCCGTCGGCCTGGTGGAGACAATGATATAGGCAGCAGGTGGTGGTGATTGGATGAGGGTGGAGTCAGGTTGATTGGCAGATGAGGTAACTGGTGGCTCACACCTGCAGAGAATGAAAGAGCTAAGGGAAGGAGAGACAGGGAGGGATACAGAGCAACCCTACACTACAGTACGTGGCATGTTAGGACAAGGACAACATTCCCTAAAGGGAAGAATAACCTAGATCTTTTTCATGTCAAGGACCCCCACATTTACAGTAATTGGCCCTGGGACCCCCATTTGAAGAGAAATGCCAGGGACCCCCATTAGAGAATTTTTTTACGGCTCTAGTGATTCTCAACCATTTTAATTTTAACGACCCTCGTGCAATAGGCTACAGACCCCCAACCCATGTAATGGCATTTTAACTTTAGCTGGGGCCCCGCTGGAACTCCCTCAAAAGAATTGAAGTGGCACATGTCACTGAATCAAAAATAGGGCACAGGTCTCCACCAGGAGGATAGGAGTGTGTGTGATGTTTGGCAAAATGTGAAAAGTGAAACTAGAGGACAATGCATTTGTTAGCTGCCACATAAGTTTAGATACAATTTTACTGTTTTGTAAATTTTGCAATTAAACAGGTCTGTTTGATCTACTGTTTCTAGTGTTAAAACGTGGGGGAGGTTATTGTCATTAGAGAGTCATTATGGATGGAGTTAAGTACCTATATTGTGCCTCCCATCGTCACACCCTCTTCTGGCCAGCTCAAGGTGTTGAAATGTTCTGAATATTCAATGGATATTTTCTCAGCTATGGCTATTTTGGTCCAACCAGTTTAAAATTGTCATATCTCCTTCAAATATTTCCCCATTTCATTGAAGGATACATCATTTGAAAGCTTGAGGACCCCATTGAAAACGAGTTGCTGCAACTCAAGGGAGCATCCTCTAGTGAAATTTCAAATAAATTACATTTTGTACTTTAATATTCTGTAAAAAACTGAAAAATTACTCTGGCCGACATGAGTCCCTTTTTGTCAGCCCCAGTCACAAATATATAAAAAGGTTAGGCCTATGTTCTTTTTCAGAAATGACTTTGGATGTGGAAAACTTTAGTCAAACATGCAGAGTGATGCATTACTTTACGTGGGTTACATCATCTTCTGATACTTGAATGTTTTGACTTGAATGTTTTGACATAATAATCCTGTGTAGTGTTTTGTTGTTTCACTAACACGAGCGTGACACATTTGGCTACAGTTTGTTGTTAATTGTTATGCTGCTGCAGCTGCTCGCTGAACACACGTGAGCGTTAATGATACCAAGGATTTGACAGTGATGTCACTGTTATGCTATGCAACATGGACTCGAAGCTGTTTATAAACCACAGTCAGTGACGAATCCTTGGTAGCTTCATTCAACTGAGTGAACTTTTCACCGCTGTCTGGAAAATCCTGGTGACGCACTTATGGATTTATGGTGGGAAATCTTGGGATTCCCTTCTCGCATACCGGTGGGACATATCCCGTGGACTAGTGGCACCGGACTGCATACCGGTGGGACATATCCCGTGGACTAGTGGCACCGGACTGCATACCGGTGGGACATATCCCGTGGACTAGTGGCACCGGACTGCATACCGGTGGGACATATCCCGCGGACTGGCACCGGACTGCATACCGGTGGGACATATCCCGTGGACTGGCACCGGACTGCATACCGGTGGGACATATCCCGTGGACTGGCACCGGACTGCATATCGGTGGGACATATCCCGTGGTCTGGCACCGGACTGCATACCGGTGGGACATATCCCGTGGACTGGCACCGGACTGCATACCGGTGGGACATATCCCGTGGACTGGCACCGGACTGCATACCGGTGGGACATATCCCGTGGACTGGCACCGGACTGCATACCGGTGGGACATATCCCGTGGTCTGGCACCGGACTGCATACCGGTGGGACATATCCCGTGGACTGGCACCGGACTGCATACCGGTGGGACATATCCCGTGGTCTGGCACCGGACTGCATACCGGTGGGACATATCCCGTGGACTGGCACCGGACTGCATACCGGTGGGACATATCCCGTGGACTGGCACCGGACTGCATACCGGTGGGACATATCCCGTGGACTGGCTGCATACCGGTGGTTGGGAACCTCTAGTTTAATACAATCAGATTTTTCTGTTTGGATGTATGGGCTGTCATGGCCAGAAAATAGTTTTTTTGCCACTCAGTAGGCGTTCCCGCATAACTTATGGTATGATGATGATGTCACGTGCATACTGTACCCTCTATATTATATAGGCTATATATCACAAATGAGGCGATAACATTTTGAAAGTGCACTACTGAGTTTGAAATTGTCTACGTTACATATTGTAGAAC
This sequence comes from Electrona antarctica, assembly GCF_951216825.1. Lineage (NCBI taxonomy): Eukaryota > Metazoa > Chordata > Actinopteri > Myctophiformes > Myctophidae > Electrona > Electrona antarctica. The sequence goes on along the minus strand of NC_136792.1, from coordinate 33,276,200 downwards.
TTCGAATTCAAACTCGGGAGAGAGAAACAAGCTATAACGACACTAGAATACAAAACAGCAATTATCAGATTTATTTGTGTAGGTTACAATCCCCACTGGGACAAAACTGGTGTGCTTTTACGTTCATTTGCGGCTTATCTTTTTTCCTATCGACAAACAATTTTCAATATTCTGAGAATTGGCACAAAACCAATTTCGTGCCGCCGTCAGCTCTCCAAACCAGAACTAAGCCCTTTTGACTGGTAATACACTCCTGAGTGAAATAAGAAGAAGGATGCATTGAGTGTAATTACTTTTTTCCCACCTCGACAATGGTTGTCACACATTATTCGACATCCGCCCGATCAATGACTGGAGATGAAGTCACAGGTGCAGTGTGATATGCATCGCTCATTAAACAGGCTCTCGGATGTGCCTTGACACATGAATAATCCCTCAAGTAATCTATCATCACACAGTTATAGATGTAATAGTTGGGAAAAATATGTTTCCTAGAGGCTTCTTCTTATTATTCCGGGACCAGTGGGCCCCCAGGAGGCAGTGGGGGGCCAGATGGAGCTGAGGCTCTGTCGGTTCTCGAGTGAACGGGTAATGAATTACATGAGGACAAATGGGCCGCCTCATGGGAGATGAATAATCCTCCCGCAATGACGAAGTGTACCTGTGCAACACTCACTAACACTAAAAAAAAAGAAGAAAAAAAAACTCTTTCATGTTTTTCTTTTCAATCTCGGCTCACCCATGGATGAATAAATGAATAGATTTACTCATGATTGAATGAACAAAGTTCTATGAAAAATAAATGCACTAATGGATCTATGGATAGGGGGAAATCATATCTGAATCTAATTAACCTGTTAAAGACTTCATCTAAACCCTGTAAACGATCGATTCAGCGTCAAGCAGATATGCTCCTTCTGGGAGAATGTGGCACATTGTTGTTTTTTTGTTGTTTTTTATCTGCATCTAACGTAGACAAGTTCAAATCTAATTTACAGTAGGCCTACATCCAAGTGGTTATTCTTTTTGACACAGCACTTGAGGAATGAAGTGATACGTGATACACCGTGACATTAGACCTCTGCAATTAGCCCCTCCAAACCTTTCCCTCCCCCACTCTCCTGCTCCTGCTGATGGTTCTTGGAACCGGGCTGATTTGTTATGACATGATGGACTAATGGTATTTCTCTGCTGACAGTCATTGGGGATATGATTACACTGTGGTGATTATGATTGTTATTTCCAATCACAGCTGAATAGAGTTGGAGTGTGTTATTTCAGGGTGGTTATCATCTGCACCAGATCATTTGTGGGGGAGGAAGAGGAGATTTGAGGATACGAGACGTCCGCTGCAGGCATGGCCAAATGCAAGCTATATTTCAGCAGGGGCACTATAAAGCGGGCTAGCATGTGACCTATTGAGCTGGATTTACGGGCAGTATAGGAGTGTCTGAGTGTGATAAGCCTCCTCTATGACCAGTGGTTTGCAACATCGTGTATTCTGTAGGGACCTTACCCTCAAAACCAAGGAGATTGAGGCGTAACCTTGTGTAAATGGCAATGCAGGGCCCTAGGCCTACAGTGAGTTCGGCAGGTCATTTGGTAATTGTTGTAAATGTGTTCGGTCATCTGCGTGCATTCCGACAGTATAGCTTACTTAGCAAAACAAATAAAATGTTTCCCATTGTATTTTCATTTTCATTCTGCAAAGTTGAAACTTTGCTCGAGTTTATTTTGTCACAGACATCTAACGATTTTCTTCACTGCCCAAAATCTTCAAGG
>NC_136792.1:32626918-32666918 GCF_951216825.1 Electrona antarctica | reverse complement strand
CAAACGAGACAGTGATTGATTGGTTTGTATTACTGTGATGTCACAGAACGACGCTAGAATGACATTTGCAAAAAGAAAAACACAATTGAACACAAACCCTTCCCAATTCTGAGAATTGACCATTTTTCCTGACTGCACCAAGACACAACTTTTGCCGTGACGTCCCAGGGATGATGAACTGTTAAAAGACGTGTGAATGTCATGGTCTTGCTGGGAAAAGATGAATACAAAGGAAAAGATTGTATGGAATAAACACATTTATGATTTATCCCCTCAAATGAAACAGACTGGCCAGGTACATTCAGATAAAAGCTCTCAGGATCTGGGTCCTGTGCATCGTACATACTGCAGAGAGTGTATTTTAATCAGCAGAAGCCAGGATTGCGGATTTGAAGAGATTGAAGAGGCCAAATCCAGAAGCGTTGATATACTGTAAATGAGCGCCCTTGAGGAATTATCCACATTGTGAAATCCAAGTGGCTGCGGAGAGAGAGAACAGCTTGGCCCTGAGCTATAAAGCACTGAATGACGGGAGCAGCAACATGAGAGAATGGTAGCGACACAGAGGTCAAGGAGGGTCAAGTGCATAAAGACCGCTCCAGATTGCACCTCTCTAGGTAACACAATCTATCTACCAGAGTAATGATAGTATATGTTAGAAGTGGGACCAAGAATGACAGGGAATGGGCAAAGACTGGAAGGAGACCAGCTGGAGCTTGGTGGGAGTTACTGTACGTAAACTCCTGGGTGTCCCGATCCATGGATTCCCACCTGAAATGCTGTTGGAGAAAAGAGAGCGACTGGGTCACACCAGGATAGCAAACAAACTGGGAGGAATGTCTCCACTGCAGAACCTGAGAGGGTACATCAGCTGTGGTGGTTAGTGAGAGACTTATTCACCTTCTGTTCAACCTCTAAGGGCCTTCAGTGTGATGAATACAGAAGGATCAGGAAGGATTCATGACAAGTAGATTCAATGAGATAACTTTTCGTGTGAAGTAGAGGAAACTATACTCTTCCTCTGTACACTGTGCCAAAATATGAGCAATATATGATCTATGGTCTCCAAAATCCTATATCCTATCAATAATTGATCAATAATGAAAGCAATGGTGTTGCTCTCGTCTGCAAAATCGACTTCAATCAAGAAGACAAGATGAAGACAAAGCAGATGGAGGCAGATCAAAAGAAACCTATCATAGTTAGGCCTTGAGAAAGCTTAGATTGTGCAAAAAGGGTATTCAGAGCGTATTTTCCACCAAAGCCTACCACTTACTGGAAATTCCCAGAAGGGAAAGGACAGCTTTTTTCCATCAGATCTAGCGGGACTTGGGGGTCCGTCTTGAAATCATCATAGTGTCATTCTTCTAATCAGAGCCGATAACAGGAAATGATGGTGCAATAAAAGCAAAGAATTCTTTTGTTGTATGAAGGGAGATGTTCATTAACTGATGATGAGGTCCCATTCATTCACATATTTGTGAATGAACTCAGGGTAAAACCTGGAGATAGATTCAGAAATATCAGAATCTTGACAGTGAGCTCTCGCCTCAAGTCTCTAACAAAGATGCGCAAGAGCTTCTCTCTGTGTCTGTCTGTCTGTCTGTCTGTCTGTCTGTCTGCGTGCGTGCGTGCGTGCGTGCGTGCGTGCGTGCGTGCGTGCGTGCGTGCGTGCGTGCGTGCGTGCGTGCGTGCGTGCGTGCGTGCGTGCGTGCGTGCGTGATTAAATGAGCTCACCTGTAGCCTTCTCAGGGTTGTTGCACATGAAGCAGAGCCAGCCGCCCTCTTCCTCACTGTAGCCAAAAAGGTCAAAGAAACGCACCTCCTCTAGATGGGTCTGTAGACTGTCCAGATCCTGGGTTGGATGGAGAGAGAGATAGAGTAGAGAGACGGAGAGGGAGAGAGAGAGATATATTTTGAAACCATATATTCAATATGGTTCATTTCCATATCATATTGAAGCGCAGAGTGGAAATCCAGACTCCCTTTACAGATCCCTGTGGACCTGGTAAGTTACTGAACTACACGCCCGCGCACACATACACGCACACGCACACGCACACGCACACACACAAGCATGCGCGGTCCTCGCTAGCACACATACCCCTTTGGCATCCCAGATATAATTAGGCCATTTTGAGGACCTTCACCGGCTTATACAGTTTGAATTATGAAAACAAAGGAATTGCTGAAATGTGATGAATTGCTCTCATCGGTCATTATGATTAAAGGTGGAGGTTCTCCACCTGTGTTTGTGTCATGTGTGGCTTGCGCTCCAGTTTAAAACTCTCCCAGCCAAATCCATCCATCTTTCTCACTTTCCCAACCACCTACCGTACTGCACTGTGCTCCTGAATCACAGCAATGAAGTCACAGTCCACTGCTGCGTTACAGGAGCATGTGTGTGTGTGTGTGTGTGTGTGTGTGCGTGTGTGCGTGCGTGCGTGCGTGCGTGCGTGCGTGCGTGCGTGCGTGCGTGCGTGCGTGCGTGCGTGCGTGCGTGCGTGCGTGCGTGCGTGCGTGACATGCTTTCGAATTTGTTATTGTCAGTAGTAGTAAGAGAATCTCATTATATTATCCTCAACTGTTGAATAATTTGAATAAAGGAGGATGTTACTCTATTCATTACATGTCTTAACTAAGGCTTTGACTAAGGCTTTAAAGAATACAGTTTTTTGTTAAATAAACATTTGACCTCTTATTTAAGTTATTACTATTTTGGAACCGAAATAGGGAACTGTTAGGAACCGGAATCGATAAAAATCCTAACGATACCCATCCCTAACTGTGACCCAGCTCAAGTCATTTCACGTTTTCTGATTGCCACTTTTAGAGTGAGCACAATATCTCCCACCAGAGCCGAGTTGAGCGGCCCTGAGGGAGCTAGATTTGAAAGTATAGATATAGCTCAGCCCACCGAGCTACTGGTCTGCTTCCCCTCTTGAAATGTGCAGAAGGAACCCCATCCAAATGTGTCATTTGGGGGGAACTGAAATGTAACTTGGCCACTCTTTGAGCACTTGATGTAAATGAGAAAAGGTGGTTGCTTACACCAGTCCTCTCTGTGCTAGTAGCTAGCTGGTCCCCAGGACACAGTCAAAGCAATACCATGTGTATGTTTGAGAGAGGAGAGAGCAAGAGAGGAGCCTGTAAATTTGCAACAGTATTTTCTCCTAATGTTTACCTCCATAATAGGGACACTGAACGAAAGACAGAAACCATGAGGGGCAGATGCACAAATGCAGAAATCCATTGCATAAGATAAATGGATACAGCTTCCCTGACGGTAATGCCTTGGAGATACAATGTAAGATTAATTTGTGACATCAAATTTAATTCAAACTTCAACAGAGATAATGGCTTCTCAATGTCAGGTTTTCGGTTCATCAGGCACAGAACACCTCTCACTGTCTGCAAGTTTACTCTGACTAACTGTCTACTGTATTGCTCCTGACAGGTTCTGATTAACTGCTTTTGAAGGGTGGGTCGCCGCCAGTGGATTTTTAATGTTCCGCAACAGGAAAAGGCCCATCTCCGGATTAGGTGATCCCACTCATGCCCAAGTACATGCCAAGCCAATTAAAACGATTTTAACCATGTTTAACAAATGACTCATCTCTGATTTAAATTTATCAGAGGAGCGAGGCACGTGAAAGAGGCGCACACACGCGCACGCATGCACATATGCACGAACGCACACAAAGAAAATGTTTCCAAAAAGCATGTGAGTCACTAAATGAGTAAGCAAGCAACCGATAACTAATGAAAGATGAATAACAAAGGAAGAAAAAAGAAACAGAGGGAAAGTGGACCTGTCAACACAATCTCCATCTGTCCATCACCAATGCCCAAACCAGCTAACCTCAAACTGTGCAGTCCACACCCTATAAAAGATGATGACTTTAATACGCTGGAGGGGAGAGGAAACTGGGCAATGGTCTAACATAGACAGAGAACAACAACCACACGCTGTTGGCTCATCAAGACAGGAAGTTACATTCCCATAACACATGAATCAGAGCAACAATTTCTGGATTATGTGCATCTGAATGTCATCTATCCTTATATCCCTATATAACCTCTCTCTTTTGCTTTCCTTTCTCTCTCTGTCTCTTTGCTAAAATCCATCTTTGTGGGCAGGACACGTTTATAATGTGATCAAGATGGTAGTGTCAGCCTCTGGGGTCGCCTCATGCGTGCTGTGGTTGCATGCATCGCTGTGACTGATGAGCTACAGTAGGAGGTGATGAGGTGGGTCAACTGGTCAAGGCTCTATATAGCACTGGGCTGCTTTCTTTTGGCTCTTTTTGACTACGAAGGTTAACCAAGAACAGGGACGGTTCTAGGGGGGGGGGGGGGGGGGGGGTGGGCATAACCCCCAAACGTGCGTCCTGCCCACCCAATGTGGGTTTGACACCCCACCCGCGCCGGCGGAGTCGCCCCCCCTTACAATTCTGTCTGCCCACCTGAGTGGGGCTGGCTAAATCCGGCCCTGATCCAAGAACCTTCCATAACCTGTTCTGTGATGTCTTTCTTTACGTTATATTATAACTATAGAACTGTGGCAGAACATCACAATAATAATAATAATAATAATAATAATAATAATAATAATAATAATAATAATAATAATAATAATAATAATAATAAGGATAATAATAATAATAATAATAATAATAATAAAATAATAGTAGCTCTACAAGCTCACACATGTCACATTGTGAGCTTGTATATCATCTATTTTGCTATTTTCGAGTTCAACTCCTGGGTACCCAGATATTAGGGTTAGTAGAACCCAAATGAGCTTATAAGAACCTCATCTGAAAGTGAGCCATAGCATATGGAAACAAATCAAGAGCCCGTGAAGTACGTTTCGCGGCACGGCACAATTCACTTAGAAAAGGGCCATTTATGTTCAAGCTCCAGATCCCTTTGTTATTTTAACAAGCGCTGTGGCTCAGCTGGGTTAATCTCATCAGTGTGTGGTTTTGTTTTATTTATTGTTTGCATTGAGATGAAGCCAGTTCATTTGGTATGAGATTAAATTATCCAAATTAAGATATCATTAGACTGACTGTGAGACAGTCAATGTTGCATTGCTGTACAGCAGGGGTTCTCAACCCGTGGGGGGGTCACCAAATAATTTTGGGGGGTCCCCAAATTATTTTCCAAAAAATAAATCAAAAAAGTTTTTTTTTCTTTTTTTTTTTTTTTACTTAATGGCTGGAAAAGAGAAATGAAGAGTTTACATAGTACACATAGTACATGCATACACTTTCCTTAATGATTATATCTGGTTTCAGTATTTATTCATGATGTATTTTCACTATTATTATATGGTTATTGTAGCGGGCAATTTGTATTGGGGGTGGCGGGTGGGGAGGGGGCAGGGGCGGGGGTCACGAGACACGGCCAAAGCATTTCTGGGGGTCCCCGGATCAAAACGTTGAGAATCCCTGCTGTACAGTATACATGCTGTACCAGTAATGTGACTGAGATTTAAAAAAGATGGGGAGTGATGAGGGAAAAGCAGAAAAGAGGATAGAGGGAGGTAAAGAGAAGAGGAGGAGAGCAGAAAGGAGGTGGAGAGAGGAAGAGGAGGAAGGATATTAATGAAGAGGAGACAGGAGGAGAGGGGAGGTGAACGCAGAGAAATAAGCAGTGGAGGGGGAACTGGATGGCTAATGGAGAGTGGAGGTGAGGGGAGGAAGAAGAGAAGAGAGACAATTGGTTGAGAAAGGGGAGTGGACGAGGAGAAAGTGTGTGTGTGTGTGTGTGTGTGTGTGTGTGTGTGTGTGTGTGTGTGTGTGCGTGCGTGCGTGCGTGCGTGCGTGCGTGCGTGCGTGCGTGCGTGCGTGCGTGCGTGCGTGCGTGCGGCCTGGGAGGGGAGAATGGCAGGAGCAGTAGAAGAATTACTGTCACCTCAGCGGCTACAGGAGAGGTCAATAAATTGAAACAGATGAGTGTCGTCCAAAGAGAGTTAAAGAGGAGAGCAGAGGAGGTCTGTCTGAGAGGAAAACGTAGGTGGAGATAAAGAGAATGTGTGCAGAAAGGCATATCTCTCCCTGGAGCTCTGATACGGGTGTTCCATTTTCCACTGAAACACTATGGGCTCCATTTTCGTCGCCGCCTTCGTCGCAGCCGCTGCACGAAAATTACGAGTATAGGAGCTTGCTCTGTCCCTTAATGGTATTTTTCTGTGGAGTCAGGCTGCGTCATCTCTCCTTATTCTCCTACGCATCTCTTCGTAACTTTCCTATAATCAGCAGAAGTGAGTGCCTGCCACTTCCTCGTGTCCATTGTGTTTATATAATTGTATAGTCAAAGACGTTATTTGGCTTGTGCCATGCAGGCATTGTGTGGCGTGTGCGATTCCATTTGCTCGTTCAGTTTCATCACCCCATAGCGCAGCAAATGGGGTTTAATCGGATTTACCGAACTGTCCTTTTAGCTTGAGACGGCCTACACGCACAATCTCTATACCAAATGAAAGCCTGAATTTCGTAGTTTACATAGTACTTTGAAATTCTAAAAATGAGCGAGATCTGAGCGAGTTTTGTGACTAAATGAAAAGATGTGTTCTTGGCTAACCAAAATACCAACTTTAGTTGGGGAATACCCCTTCCCCACTGCTAAATCCCCAAATAGTGTATTTAGAATGCTCGAACGAAAATGGAGCCCTATGTGGCTGTGCGTAGTCCGCCAGGGCTCTATACTAGATCCTCTAGTATTTCCCTCTACGCCAAATCTCTCCAGAGGAAATAGCCGATGTGAGCTTGTAGATCTGATATTTTTGCTGAATTTTAGCCCCAGAAAAGGGATGCCAGAGTTCTTTAAAGTGACAACCACTGCAGCCTACTCTCCTTGTCTCTCTCTCTCTCTCTCTCTCTCTCTCTCTCTCTCTCTCTCTCTCTCTCTCTCTCTCTCTCATCCTCTGGCAGGGTTTGTGCCCTCAGAGTTGGTTGGACTCCATTAAAAACAGGAGAACTGAAACAGGGGAACTGGAGAATTACGCACAGAGAGCTGATGGCAAGCTTCACTTACAACGACCCCCACTAGAATGGACAAACGCGCACACACACACACACACACACACACACACACACACACACACACACACACACACACACAGACACACACACACACACACACACACACACACACACACACACACACACACACACACACTCTCAGAGTAGAATGGACACACACGTGCGCATGAATGCATGCACACATGCATGTACACTTACACCAGGCCCAGTAGAATGGACAAACAACACACACACACATATGCACACACAGAGCTCTTGCAACATTTCAGTGGAAAACTAATATCATGGTTATCAACTGATATTTAATAGGGCAGATGTTTTTTGTGCCTGTATATATATATATGAGTCACCTACGGTATGTGCACGCACGCACGCACGCACGCACGCACGCACGCACAGTAGAAGACTTCAAGCAGGCGCTGACAGACACAACTGTTCTCACATGACAGCCTTTCCCCCATATGAATTCTTTCACGCCTTCACCTGGCTGTATATTTGATTCTCACTATTTCCATTCATTCTTTCCTCAGCCATTATCTCTCTGGGCTCTGTCTCTTCCACCTAGTTCTTTCTCCTTGCTCATTAACCACTTAAACCCCAGCATCCGTACGATTCTGCTTTATACCATACCTTTTTCGGTGACAGTAAGCATTACTTAATTTCCTGTGTTGTTGTCTCAGTGCAGACGGCTCTATCGTCCAGCAGCACAAACACTAACGTTAGTCTGCATAGTTGTGATTTGAACATACACTATCACTGTTCACTATCACTATTATCCTATCTCTCTACTTTATCGCTACTCGGGCTGGTTGTTTAGCTAAGCAACTACCTCTGTTGTTGGCTGTTTGGCTTGACGACCTATGTTGTATCGCATGCCACATGTATAATTACAATCCTGACGCCTTTGTTGTGTCGGCATGTGTAACAAATGCAGTGTTTTCAGCGCTGGAGTCGAGGCTCAGCGAGTTGGAAGCAGTTCTAGCTAGCGGTGCTACTGCTAGCCTAGCCTCCGTTCACACGCAGCCGGGAACACTACCAGTTGCTGTCACCGACCTTGGCCGCTGCTACTGGTCGAGTACACAAAAGCACACGGGACACCAACCACTTCATATTTCAAACAGATTTTCCCCACTCACTGCTACACCCGTTTAGTGTGCCAGTGAGATTTCAGCTCCACTTGGCGACACGCACCTTCAGCATTATCATTACAACAACTCTAGTTATCAGTATGATGAGAAACGTGATGTTAGAGACTCCAGGGACCATAGTCAAATGCATCCCGGGGCCAGAGCGGGCAACATCGAATCAAAAATGTAATTTATTTTCTAAGAGTAAATGTAAGCATTATGATAAGATTGTAATTCACTGCGGTGGCACCGACACACGACTTCGGAGATCATGAAGATAAATGTTGAGTCAGTATTCACATACGCAAAGACAATGTCGGACTAATTTTCTCTGGTCCCCTGCCAAACATGATGAACATTTTGATTGATTGATTGAATACTTTATTGGCAGCAATGTAATTAGTACAGGGTACAGTCAAACAGAAAAGTAATCAGTACAGGGTACAGTCAAACACACGTCCAATGGGATCACCGAAAAAAGTCCTCGCATATGTCTTCATTCAACTACTGGTTGTCAAGGTGGTGTCCAGATAATAATGTGGGCTTTATAAATCATTGGCACACTTTTTAGGGGAAAACTGGTCTGAGAGATGGCATACATCCAACTTGGGATGGTGTGAAGCTCATCTCTAGAAATATGGACACGTTTATCAATAAATTATGACCACCCAGAGTTGGTAATAGGAAGCAGAGTTGCAGTCCTACACACTTCTCTGTGCTTCCGTCAGCAGCCGTATATGCCCTACAAATCTGAACAATAGAAACTGTTCGACCATTAGGCATAATAAACCAAGGGTACAAAGAGCTGTGCAAAAACACCTGCGGTACAGATCAAAACCAATGCAGTAGTGCCACAAAATACAAATATTAAATGATCTCGTCTCTGTCTATCGGTCATTTCAAAGTTGGTGATTGTTATGAAAGAAAATTGTGTAACCAACCATGCATTCATTGTTGCAAATTTGAAGGCCCCCCCCCCCCCCCCCCTCCCCAACAATGACTCAGTGGAAGTTAGAAATATCTAGTTATATTCCTTTTTGTTGGCGCAACTATGATAAAATATATCCTCTGACGGACTGATTTGAGGGCAAGACCCTAGAATGTAACCGTTAACCGTAGCCATATTGTTTGTTTCAGGTATCGTCTTGTATTGTACTTTGTCAAAAAGTATAATATAATATTTTCTTCTCCCCAAATAGAGAGAATAGCATATCTTACATCCCAATAACCTCTCTCTTGCTTGTATTTGTGCTATTAATCGTACGGCGAAGTATATAGGGCTTTTAATCATGTTCTATTTAAAATATATTAAACGGATGTTGTTTGGTAAAGGAAATGAGGGGCTCTTCCTTAATGAAAGCCCAGGGTTTTAATGGAGGCAGAATGAAACAGTGAACAATGGAACGGAGAGAACATTCTGATTATTCTAAAACAAGTGCATAAACCGGTTGAACCGACCGACAAACATTTAAAATGTTAACATTATTCATCTGACCATTACCCCCCACACATGACGTTCTTCACCTCCTTCCTTCCTGTGAAACTACATGTTTCAACAGTCTCCGCTCCCTTACCTCAACATCTTTAATTTAATCTTTGGTATGGTCTCTTCTGTCTCTTATCGCTCTGTTCCCCTCCTTGCTCAGCGGTATCTATCTCTCCCATCTCGCGCTTCGCAACGTCTCCACCTCTAATTGAATTTGGACAGTACAAACACGTCAAGCACACTTTTCCTCCTCCTGTTCGCTTTGTGACAGTGCCACTGCCTATCAGTGGTGGAAAAAGTACTCAAACTGTTATAGGTATCAATACTGCAATATACTGTAAAAGTACTTAAAAGTCCGGAATTCAAAAAGTAAAGTAAGTTAAGGGGTTTGAAGGTGCTGCGTGCTAAATTCTTACTGGGTTCAGTGGGTTGACATTGACAACACCTAATGTAAACATGAAGACAATGCAGGAGCATACAGCAGCTGTAAAGTGACTTATGCCAGCTACTCGTAGGAGGTCAACATCTGATGTAAACATATGAACATGAGCCAGTATTGTTGGCTTTGTTCACCGAACAAAGCCTGGCTTTGTGTTCTCTCTCTCTCTCTCTCTCTCTCTCTCTCTCTCTCTCTCTCTCTCTCTCTCTCTGAGTCCTCTTGTTCAACAATCTCAGTTCCTTCCTCGGCTCCCATCTCTTTCTCACATCCTCTTCTCCTCCTGATCTTTAAACCTTGCCATTTTCTCCAACCTAGTTGGCCTACAATAATCAATGTCAGTAAACGACTGACTCGTCATTGTTGAAACATGCATGCGTGACAATCCCGCTGTAATCCCTCCCACTGCAAACAGCCAGCGATTTCCCATTTCCTAGTTCTGCTTCGCCGACAAACTCAACACGGAAACGTGTGAATCTCCATTATCCCACAGCCAGCCAGCGATGTGCTGGCATTTCACAACTTTCTGGGTCTACTGGCGTTCATTCAAATCAAATGGCCCATCAAATAACCGGAAAGAAAGTTGCCACGCTTTTATAACAGACCAAACAGAGACAGGGCCCTGGAATGCCTTCATTATTTGGTCAGATTGTTTTACAATGGTGTTATTCAAATTCATTTAATTAGGTCCCGTTTGTCCACCCCATTACCTCCATTAAATCAATATTTTGCCTTAGCATAGGGCATGAAACTGTAACCACACTGTGACTGTGTTTTTGGTTATGCAGTCTAGTGTATAGGGTGTATATTGTTTGTATAGAGGTTGCTTTTGTTTTTTGCACAAGGGGGGATACTGTAATGATGATGTGTGTTTTTCTGCCCTTCATATAGACAAACCCGCGGAGGGGCTGTAGGCAATCAATGCTGCGGTGTCAAGCTGTGCTTAATGTGACACCGCAGATATGATTGCGCCCAGGGCAGCGCCGCCACTGCGTCACCTGACCTGCCACTCTGGATCTACAGCGAAGGAGCACATTTGGTCGACTTTATTACCGCCCCCACCGACAATTACCACTAACAATGTACAACTCACAAATCCCATAAAACCTCTGCGGTGTCCTGCAGGTCACACTGCTGCACCGCACTCCAGAGGAGATTGGCTGCATTTCAATCGACTGTTAACGTTTAAACGTGGCTCATTCAATATGCGTGAACAGACCACATGGATTTGGAGAGTTTCATTATGAAGAAAAAAAGCTGAAGGGGTCCATACGTGTCCATCCATTTCAATGGATCCGACCCGTAGTCTCTCTAACCCCATGCATCTCCTCCTCCCCCTTGAACATCCTCCCATGTTTACCTGCATGTGTTACTGCCTGTTTTTCTGTATGTGTCCTGTGTTTCATAACTGCTGTAATGCTATGATTTCCCCCATGAGAACAATAAAGTCTAACTTCCCCCTCACCCAGCTCCTCCTCACATGTTCTTCCCCTCCTGCAACCCTCCTCCTTCTCCTCCTCTGTGCCCGCGCTCTATTTCTGTTTTATGTTGTGTGTGCAGTAAAAGCAAAGTACAACACAGATGTATCCATGTCTCCTCCTGAATCTCCCAAGGCTCATAAACCCCACCTCTGGCCTTCCTTTGAAAACTCCTCCATCATTACAAACATAATTAGGAACCTTTTACTTTCCTCTTAGGGGATTTATTTTACCCCCCCTCACTCATCTCATTCTACCTCCATCCCTCTGTCCTTCCGCTCCATGTGTTTCTGATTGGTCCACAGCACAGGGAGGGAAGGCTTATTGGAGGTACAGGCCAGCAGAGGGTGAGAGAGTGAGAGAGAGAGAGAGAGAGAGAGAGAGAGAGAGAGAGAGAGAGAGAGAGAGAGAGAGAGGGGAAATGCACTTCATGTGGATGGACTGAGAGGTCAGACCTAGCTTCCACTGCCTAACCTTCTGACTAAGTTTGTAGTGTCAAGTTCACTGTGGCTGTGCGTTGGTTGTTGAAACTTGAATCTCATGTTTCCCTTCTTTTTCTCGACACTGAATGTGGCTTACAGTATGTACAGTATGTGTATTACACTGTATGTGGCTTAACAGTGCTCTGACAATTATGTACAATACTCAATATGACAATTATGTAGGGCCTATACAATACTCAATGATAGATCATGTAGTTCTGCTGGAAATTAACTAATCTAATAGTCTGCTTATACTGTATGTTTTCACTGTCTATATTTGTCATGACTCTTTTATCTATTTACTTATTTAGTGCTTCAACAATTCTCTTTTTATTTTTCCATTCCAGTGGTTCTCAGATTGGGGTCCAGAGATCCTCAGGGTGCCTTATGGGGGTTCCAAATGGACTCTGAATACTCTCACTATACGGGGGTCTTTGAATGAAAACAAACAAACAAAAACGTTTGAGAATCACTGGTGGTGACTGGTCTATTTTACCACTGTCTGTGTCTGGTTGCTGACCTGCTCAGGCTAGGCCAGTGCAGTTTCAATAAAGAGCTCCATCAATATGATGAGGTAGAGGTTCAACATGAATTGACACGCCGCTCCTCCCGGGTCTAACTCTATGGTCTGGCTGTCTGCTGGGGGAAGAGCTGTTCCAATTGGGTCCAGATGCAGCGCTGCAGGCTGTGGGCTTTATTAGCTGACGGGCAGGTAAATCATCACCAAGTAAAAAAGACTCGATAGTTGGCTTTAGAGGGCGAGACGCACAGGAAGACGTTTTCAAGTGTGTCCAAACGGGTTATCGTCACACAGCGTGAGACGTACTGCCCTCCGTTTAATGTGTGTGTGTGTGTGTGTGTGTGTGTGTGTGTGTGTGTGTGTGTGTGTGTGTGTGTGTGTGTGTGTGTGTGTGTGTGTGTTGAAGGGCAGTTATTCTTTCATCCTATGATGATATGGTTAATGCGCTAGTGTGCATACGTGTACTGTGTGTGTGTGTGTGTGGGGGGGGGGGATCTCAGGGGTTAGAGAGACTGAGAGAGAGAAAGAATAGGGGTGACGTGTGTGTGTGTGTGTGTGTGTGTGTGTGTGTGTGTGTGTGTGTGTGTGTGTGTGTGTGTGTGTGTGTGTGTGTGTGTGTGTGTGTGTGTGTGTGTGTGTGTGTGTGTGTGTGTGTGTGTGTGCGCGTGCACGTGCGCGTGCGTATGTTTATGAGCAGACACAGACAGCCTCCATATGGTAACTATAGCCAGGCCGTCCCAGAGCAGTCACAATACAGGTTTTTGGGAGAAAGACAAACGACAGCTGTATTTTCTCTTCAGGTCTAATGATTTCCAAGCGCCACATAATGAGGGGGCAACGCATGAAGGATGGCACGCCTATGAATCACACGCACGTGCACACGCACGTGCACACATGAATGCATGCACGCACACAACATCGTATGCACATGCGTATGCATGCACACACACACGCACATTCACATTCACATGCGTATGCATGCACACACACACACACACACACACACACACACACACACACACACACACACACACACACACACACACACACACACACACACACACACACACACACACACAGACACGTGAGCGCGACAGAGTGTACGGGTGAGTGGACGTTTTGCTTACATAAATGTCCATTTAGCATGCGTCACGTTTAAACAAAGTGTTATGGCAAAAGGTCAACTCTGACCCTTCTATCTAGGAGCCATTTCTGGGGATGACCTCATGCATTCTTCTTAAAAAAAGCGGCATATGTTCACATAAAACACACACTCGTTATGTTAACAGGCACGTGTCAGTGCATACCGACGCAAGCCAACGCGGACTTCCAAACACGTGAGCGCACGTGGGGGGAAAAGGCAAAACATGTTAATGTAATGACATATGCACAGTACACACTTAATGTATGCATGTACTGTACGACATACCTGTATACACACAGTCAGTGGTGGAAAAAGTACTCACATTGTTTACTTAAAAGTACCAAGAGTAGAAAGTACTCATTATGCAGGATGTCCCAAAGTTTCCAATGTATACAATTCTTTCTAGCAGATCTACAAGCTCACAGATATGCAACTGTGCACAAAACGAATTTCACCCCATTTAAGATGATTCTGATTCTGACAACGCGTCACTTGTGAGCTTGTAGATCAGCTATTTTCAAATAGCTAAAGAGGGCTGGTTAATGTACATCTGAGTTACTAGTTATTTCAAAGTAACCATTAACTAAAGTTTTCAAATAATTGTAGAGAAGTAAAAGTACAATATTTGCCTCTGAGATGTAGTGGAGTACAAGTAAAAATATTGAAATTCATATAGTAAAGTAAGAAATCCTCAAAAGTGTACTTAAGTATAGTCATTTTGTACATTACACCAGTGGTTTTCAACTGATTGTGAACCAGGGACCACCACCCTGACTAAGAATCAACCTGGGGACCACAGTGTGTACTGTTGGGATGGGATATGGGCTAAGATCAGGGCTAAGATCAGGGCTAAGATCAGGGCTAAGATTAGGGCTTTCGTAACACTTGCTATGCAATGCATTGTTCCATGTTCATACATACCACTGTTTCTTAACTGATGGTCCACACTCCACAGACTACTGGTCCATGGCATAAAGGCCTGCAGGTTGAGGTACAGGCTTTGGTTCTGACATACTATTGGTCCAACTGTCATTAGAATGACAACCTATATATACTAAATGCATGGTCAGGGACCACATGCAATACCTTCACGGACCACCAGTGGTCCATGGACAACCTGTTGTAAACCCCTGCTTTACACCACTGCACACATACCTTCCTGTGTGGGGTGGTGTGTTGTGTCATTGCCATGGGGAAGCTGTGAGCTCCTTTCAGTTGAGTCTTCTCCCAGAGAGAACCCAGTTGTTGGACACACGCATCTCCCGTGCACAGAGGACGGCTGGATTTACTCTAGGAGAGAGAGAGAGAGAGAGAGAGAGAGAGAGAGAGAGAGAGAGAGAGAGAGAGAGAGAGAGAGAGAGAGAGAGAGAGAGAGAGATTTATGTTAGCTTTTCCATACAGTACACATCACCAGGGACATGTCACATGTCCGAAAGTGTCTGTGACAAGACTTGTCATTGTCCGTGGCACATTTTTTATTTCGTTTTTACAATACATAACATTATAATGTTCTTATTTTGATCATATGACCAAATGAAATTACTGAATGCAGTCTCCAAGTTTTCTTCAGAATATGACACTGACTTACTACTACTATACATTTTTACGTCCACTAGGACAGCGGTTCTCAATCTTTTTTTTATTTTCATAACTCTGAGAGTGTACAAATGTTCATGTTATTTGTGCGTGGATAGTTAAAGAAGAAGGTAAAGAAGAAACAAACTATCCATCTTAGCTTCAACAATCGACAGGCTGTTTTGCTTAGAGCAGGGGTTCTCAACGTTTTTGGCTGGGGACCCCCGGAAATGCTTTGGCCTAAACCCCTGGCTTAGAGTAGGACTTGTTTTGGCCGCTGCACCAAGTGAGGGGATGCGTCACATCCGCTTTATCGCTTGCTCATGGAAATAGCTTCCATTCTCTTGACTATGACGGAAGCATTTGAAAATTGCGAGAGGCAACAGTCTGGCCAGGCGAGACTAGGAAAAGCCTGGCAACTGTGCAGTCGTGAGCGAAAGCATATGGCACCTCTTTAGTTGTTAGTGTTGTACTGTACAGTATACCTGCAGGTCCAGAAGCATGATGTGGATCCAGAGATGGGGTTGTCTGCTGCTCAGGTTAAAGCAGGACTTGGCGTACAGGCAGTAGTGGCCCTTTAAGGGACAGGAGAACGATAGCTTGGCAACGCACCCTCGATTGGAATCTGTTTTACGCACACACACATGTCGCACACAGTCACACGCACGCACGCACGCACGCACGCACGCACGCACGCACGCACGCACGCACGCACGCACGCACGCACGCACGCACACACACACACACACACACACACACACACACACACACACACACACACACACACACACACACACACACACACACACACACACACACACACACAATCATCATTAGCGAGTGAACCTGCTCCACCCACCAACTGCATTCAAATGTTTTGCTTCGTGGACTTAATATACATAAAAAGAACCTGAATTGAGTCTGGTTGTACTCCAAGTTCTCTCTTTTGCCTTTATTGATATAAGTAGACACAGGAAACGGGGAGAGAGAGAGAGATGGTGAGAGACACGCATTGTGCACGCTGTCAGGCTACATTGGAGCCTAGGTGAGAGACACACAGTGTGCACGCTGTCAGGCTACATTGGAGCCTAGGTGAGAGACACACAGTGTGCACGCTGTCAGGCTACATTGGAGCCTAGGTGAGAGACATGCAGGGTGCACGCTGTCAGGCTACATTGGAGCCTAGGTGAGAGACATGCAGGGTGCACGCTGTCAGGCTACATTGGAGCCTAGGTGAGAGACACGCAGTGTGCACGCTGTCAGGCTACACCCGGGCTGCTAGACCAGTGGTCTGGGTCGTACTCCAAGTTCTTAATTGTCAAATGTACTAATCAGTCACCCACATCTTGCAGTGTTCATATTAATTTCTCTGTGACCCTGAACCTCTCCTTTACAATGTATTTCGTTTTTCTTGTGTGGCCTAGTTTGTTCTCTTTAAGTGTTATACTGCCCTACAAAGTCAGAGCAGATGGAGCGAGTGCATTCTCCGGCAGTGGATTTTGACAGCTCCGTTCCACGGCAGGGTCGGTCCGTTCAGCGCCCGCCGCTCCAGAAGTCGCAACATGCCAGTAACAGCCACGGCGCTGCCGGGGAAGGTGGGAGGATTATGACACTCCACTGCTGCTCACTTCCGCGGCAGTGCTTTTTTTTTTTTTAAGATATTTTTTTGCGGCTTACGCCTTTTATTGGTTTTTTGAAGGGACAGAGGCTGACAGGAAACGGGAGAGAGATGGGGGAAGACATGCAGTAAAGGCCGTGTCGGGCTCGGGAGTCGAACCCGCGGCACACTGCGACTGGATTACCAGTCGGGTGCCCAGACGGTTACGCCACCGCCTGGGCCCGCGGCAGTGCTTTTGTCCGACATGCGTTGCGTTGTGCTTGCGGTTAGGGTTAGGGTTTGGGCTAGGGTGTTGGACTGATGCCCGGTTAGGGTTAGGGTTTGGGCGGCTAGGGTGTTGGACTGATGCCGCCGAGAAACACTGCTGCCTGCCGCGGGTCTTGTCTGCAATTGGTGGAGACTCCGCGGCTAATGCACTCGCTCCCCTCAGCCAGAGTGTAGTAACTACTGTATGCTCAAGGTGAAACTGAGATAATTGGCTTTAAAGTTTTTCAACTGGCCAGCCAAATGGGCTATAAGTATACAAGTGATATTACTTTAATTGACATAATGCTCATGCCCAAAAATCAGAATGGCTGATTTGACCCGTGACCTCCAAAATGTAGTTACTGCACACTGCCTTGGTTTTGAGTTAGGTTTTGTAGTTACTGCAATTAACACCAATTCTCAAAAACAAAACAAAATGTATCTCTGAAACAAAATTTCGACCAAAATGCTGTTACTGCAATCTGGCTTTGTAGGGCAGTATAGGGATGCTTAAGTATGGTCCATCTAGGTAAGACCAATAGGAGATGTGTAAGTACGTTCTTCCCCTATTAAGACCTTAGCATTGTCTATATGTTCTGTCTCAATAAGACCTCAGAGCTGTCCAAGTACATTCTGTCTCTGTAAGACCTTAGTGCTGTAACAGTGTTACCTTTGGCACACATCACATTCCTCTATACGGCACTTTCAATGCACTCACATAAACAAGACCCAAATGCCTTGTAAACCTGTAACCAACAACCAGGACGACCTGCATGCTTTGGCTCAGTCAATGTGTCTGCACAGTGTACAAAATGTATGCATGTGTGCACAACACGTGTGGATGTGTGTGTACAGTGTGTGTACAGTGTGTGTGTGTGTGTGTACAGTATGTGTGTGTGTGTGTGTGTGTGTGTGTGTGTGTGTGTGTGTGTGTGTGTGTGTGTGTGTGTGTGTGTGTGTGTGTGTGTGTGTGTGTGTGTGTGTGTGTGTGTGTACAGTGTGTGTGTGTGTGTGTGTGTGTGTGTGTGTGTGTGTGTGTGTGTGTGTGTGTGTGTGTGTGTGTGTGAGATTCTCTGAATTTATGTTTGCAATTTTGTGTGGGCGAGTATGTATCCTGTTAGTACGTGTGTGTATAAATAGTGTGTGTGTGTGTGTGTGTGTGTGTGTGTGTGTGTGTGTGTGTGTGTGTGTGTGTGTGTGTGTGTGTGTGTGTGTGTGTGTGTGCGCGTGCACGCGTGCGTGCGTGCGCGCGCGCGCGTGCATGTTTGTCTGGAGAATGAAGGCCTCACGTGTAGGTCAGCCGGCAGCATGATGACATCACTCAGCTGAGACAGCCTGTGATGTCATATCCTTAGGCCCTTGAGGTTGACAATCATAAGGAGACTGTGGTAGTGAGAAAGGCAAGGGAAAGATCCAATTATGGGATAATGAAAGGAGATTGGAGACAACATGTCCGTGTCCGTGTCCATGTCCGTGTGTGCGTGTGTGTGTGTGTGTGTGTGTGTGTGTGTGTGTGTGTGTGTGTGTGTGTGTGTGCCTACAATTTTGTGCATCAATGTCACAAATCCTGTAACAATGTCCAAATCACAGTGGAGAGAACATAGAC
This sequence comes from Electrona antarctica, assembly GCF_951216825.1. Lineage (NCBI taxonomy): Eukaryota > Metazoa > Chordata > Actinopteri > Myctophiformes > Myctophidae > Electrona > Electrona antarctica. The sequence goes on along the minus strand of NC_136792.1, from coordinate 32,648,148 downwards.
CAGAAGATGGATAAATGCGCAGAAGAAGAAAGCGAGAGAGGTGACGAGCCCCTGTTAGGAAGTGAACTGCTTGACCCTTTATCTCTCTCTCTCTCTCTCTCACACACACACACACACACACACACACACACACACACACACACACACACACACACACACACACACACACACACACACACACACACACACACACACACACACACACACACACACACACACACACACACACACACACACACACACGTGTTTCCACTTACACAGCAGGCTCTGTGCAGGTCTAAACAAATCTCCTAACCCAGCCCTACGTAGCGCCCTTGCTCTATGCATTGATTCATTTATCCATTAACAGATTAGCTGCTACAAGACGCTCCAAGTGAGATGTCCATTAAAGCTTGGCTCGCAGTTTGGGTTTAGTCACTTGTACTCTTTATTTTGTATTGTGACAGATGGTGGGCCAAGAAGGAAACAGCACAGGGGAAAGACACATGGTTGAAGGTTTTGGCATGTTTTGATTCAGAACAATAAGGGGTAATTGGTGCATTTATATAACGCCTTTATCCATCGTGCTGAACAATGTGTGTTGCATTCACCCACATTCACACGACAACAGTGGAGAGAACCATGCGCGGCACCAACCTGCTCATCAGGAGCAGTTATGGGTTCTTGCTCAAGGACACTTGAGCTAACCCAGGTATCCAGTAACTAAAGTAAAAAAATCCTCTCAGTTTGGACAAAATTGGATTATTTAGTTTCTCAACTGATTCTGACAGGACATTAGGTCTATTAGCCAGGATAAAAAGTCTGCCCAAATCTGCTCACTGCAAATACCCAAAATTTGCCTTAATCCAAGATGCCACCATTGACACCCTATTATAAGGCAATATTTTCTAAATTTCATTATGCTTTAAGTAGCATGTGACGTGTCAAACTAGTGGGTTTTCATGATCCTGAATCCATTCCAAGCATTAGTTTTGCATGAAAAACACTCCTTGGACTAAATTTGGCCATAGACACTTACCCAAATGTCCCCAAAATGTGCTGACCTCATCACATTAATGAAGATGGCTATGGCCGTTTTTAGCCCAAGGAGTGTTTTTTGTGCTAAACTAATGCTTGGAATGGATTCAGAATCATGAAAACCCCCTAGTTTGACATGTCACGTGCTACTTAAAGCATAATGAAATTTTGAAAATATTATAATAGGGCAATATTGGCATCTTGTCAATGGTGGCATTTTGGATTAAGGCAAATTTAGGGTATTTGCAGTGAGCAGATTTGGGTAGATTTTTTATCCTGGCTAGTAGACCTGATGTCCTGTCAAAATCAGGTGAGAAACTAAATAATCCAATTTTGTCCAACCTCTGCCATTTAATTATTGGACTAAGGGGGAGCCGGAGATTGAAGCGAGAATCCTCAGATTCCCAAACGGCAGTTCTACCTCTTGGTACAGTGATGAGAGCCTTGAAGGTGAGGATTAACTCTGATAGAACTTTGGGCGTAAAGCAGCCTTTTTCAGTGCGTATTTCACCAACCGCTAAACTAACAACGTGGTCGCTGTTGCTTGACTTACACCAACATATCAATTTCTGTGGTGATAGACAACTTTTAAATTAAAAGCATGATATGAAATCAATAAATCAAATGAAATGAATACAGCCGCTCACTAAATTGGCAGAATCACATTTTTGGGAGAAAGAAAAGTGTGTGTGTGTGTGCGTGCGTGCGTGCGTGCGTGCGTGCGTGCGTGCGTGCGTGCGTGCGTGCGTGCGTGCGTGCGTGCGTGCGTGCGTGCGAATAGTATGTGCATTAATCATAACCCCTTACTCTTAATGCCAAAACACAGAACCCCTCTGAGAGACACTAATCACACATTAAGCCACCTACTGACTCCTGTGTGTGTGTGTGTGTGTGTGTGTGTGTGTGTGTGTGTGTGTGTGTGTGTGTGTGTGTGTGTGTGTGTGTGTGTGTGTGTGTGTGTGTGTGTGTGTGTGTGTGTGTGTGTGTGTGTGTGTGTGTGTGTGCACATGCATCCCAGTGTCAGAGAGCACATGGGGGTTAACTAATACCACACTTTATCATTAATTATGAGCAGCCACCACGTCTGCCTGTAATCTCACACTGGCGTTCAGGAGGGCTTATAGCCTACTAGGATCCCTTCTCTTTCTCAAGTGTTCTCAGATTCTTTATAGCAGGGGAGCCAGTCACCTAAAATTTGAGAGGACCACATGTGATGTCATGCCGTACTTTTTATTTGTGTTTTTTCTATTAATTTAGTCATTAAGGTCCACAGAATAAGCCGGAAACATTGCGAAAAAAAAGTTATGGCCATTTTTGTGTACCACACCATAGACAACATAATTATATGGTGACATTTTCCAAATTTCATTATGCTTTAAGTAGCATGTGACATGTCAAACTAGGGGGTTTTCATGATTCTGAATCCATTCCAAGCATTAGTTTTGCACAAAAAACACCCCTTGGGCGTCATCACAAATGTGATGAGGTCAGCAGAAAATGTGTGGCTATGGCCGAATTTAGGCCAAGGAGTGTTTTTCGTGCAAAACTACTGCTTTGAATGGATTCAGAATCATGAAAACCCCCTAGTTTGACATGTCACAAGCTACTTAAAGCATAATGAAATTTGAAAAATATTGCCTTATTTATTGTCTCTGGTGTCATATACAAAAATGGCCGTTTTTTCACGATGTTTCCGGCAGAGCAGGCCTCTCATTCTGTGGACCTTAATGACTAATGACCTGTGGCCCCTCGACTATTATTATTTCAATCTCAGCCTCTCTGTCAGCCTCTCCCTCTCCTTCTTCACGCTGGCCTTTCTTTCTAATCTATGCACGTCACACTCCCTCAGGAAATATACAGTATAGTCACTGTCTGGCAGTAACCTCGTATCTCCATGTTTCACATGTTTTCCTTTGTAAATTAATGCCCTACTTCATCATACAAGAGTGTCCCACAAAAGTTGTTAAAATAGCCGATCTACAAGCTCACAATGTGTCACGATGAGACTTGTTGTGTGCTTGTGCTTATTATAATTATAATAATTATAATAATAATAATTATAATAAGAAAACGGCTTTGAACAGAAAAGGTTTCCACCGACAGCGACAATATCTAAGATATATTTCTGCTACGACTTTGTTTTTGGAGAAAGCGAGAGAGAGCACATGATGCTCTCCTGATGAGGGCCTCCTTGTCCAAATAAGAACGATGAAGTGAAACTCACTTTGAAAGAAATTTTTACACTTTCAGAGTTCAATTACCACCACAGAATTTGTGTAAGTAGTTTTGTACACGCAGACACACACACACACACACACACACACACACACACACACACACACACACACACACACACACACACACACACACACACACACACACGTGTGGTCGTAAAAAGCTGTATTTCATTAGCCTGCTGGCCCAGCTTTAACCCTGACATAAACCTTAAGTACAACCACATCTCATCATAATCCTATACCCTAACCTCGAAATCCATACTGTATGCCGTAAAGTAATCCACACCCTAACCAGTCTAAATCCATACTGTATGCCGTAAAGTAATCCACACCCTAACTAGACCAGTCTGAATCCCTATTCCTAACCTCACTCATAATCTTTAGTGTAGTTTACCCAAACTTTAACCTCTAAATCCCTATGCCTAACCTCTTAGGGCCCTATCTTGCTCCACCCCTTACCCCTCATCTCTAAACTTACTTGCCAATTTTGAAAAACATTTTTAAATAGTTCAACTAGCGATCTACATCGGCATGTTGTGAGCTTGTAGATCGGCAAACCGCCAGAACACGGAGGGTAAAATTAGTACCCTAGCCCACCAAACACGAGACTCTCGTGTTCCAGGGTTTACATTCTTTAATCCATGTTTTGATCCGATTGTATCGTTAGCCACCAGTCGCTAACACAACAACACCAAGTAGGACAGTGGCCGCGGCCATTTTGAAAATGCACGCGCATCCACTTCCATTCTAAGCCCTGCATTTAAAGCTCTGTATCTCAGAAACGACATTGAGGGGCCGTTTCTCTGGCCCAGACAAGCGTTTTCAACGGCCGTTAGCAGGCGCTGTGATACTCGCGGTCGGGTTTTTCCACCACCGACCGAGAGAACAACAACCGGTCAAGACACCACACACAGCAGTTTGTCACTGTATACATGCGATTACGGATATTTGGCTCTTCAAAGTAAGTGTTACGCGCGATAAAACCCTGGCAGTACGCTATTAATTAATGGCGGCGGATTAAGAGTTAAAAGGTAAAAAAAAAGGCAAATACGTTTGGGGATAAGGGGTAAGGGGTGGCACAAGATATAGCCCTTAAAGGGACAACTGTAACTGTAACTCTATACTGTAAGAATAGAAACGAACCGATTCCTTATGGGTGCCAGCCAGAGAATGTCCATTTTGCGCTAATTATTTTTTCCCCCACAAATAAAGTAAAACAAAAAGACAATATAATGCACTCTTGCCACAATGTTGTTACACATGCACGATTTAACACTGACGCCTTTTCTGTGTATTATATTGTGTTGTCATCGGTGGTGGAAAAAGTAACAACATTTTGTACTTTAGTAAAAGTATGAATACTGCTATGTGGAAATACTCATGTACTAAAGCACCATAAGTAGAAAGTACTCATTATGCAGGAATGTCACAAGTTTTTTCTAGAAACAATGCGTCACAATGCGTCACTTTGCGACGCCAAAATGTATATGGCTGAAGTGAGTTTTCAAATATTTGTAGTAGAGTAAAAGTACAATATTTGCCTCTGAGATGTAGTGGACTAGAAGTATTGAAAATTGGCAATACTCCAGTAAAGTATATATATATATATATATATATATATATATATATATATATATATGTATATATATATTTAAGGGGCGCGTCAGAATTCCGCTAACTATGACGTAAATTAAACATCAAAACATTAAACGCCATTGACATTGAAGGGATAAACTTACGTCATATGTAAACGAGCAAATCGGCTAACCAATCACATTGGTGGGAGCGCTTGGCCAATAAGGGACCACCTTATGTAGCAATGTCAAATGTCCGCTAACATAAACTGATGTACGATGACAAGAGCGCCCCTCATTTCACATGGGTATGATTATTTTTTACCCATTTAGGCCTGACGTCGAAATTAAAAAAATGTCTTCTAAATCCTGACAGTTTTCTGAAATACCTGTTTCTGTATCAGTGGTGCTCAATATTTCATGTCAAGGACCCCAAAAATTATATGTAATTTGCCACTGATCCCCTTCTGAAAATATGTTGTTCCAGGGACCTCCCCAGAAGCTAAGATTTGAGTTAAAATGTTCACTCTGTAATAATATATATTCAAAGATTTGAGGCACATTTTCACGACCTACAAGTTTGTAGATCTGCTATTTTTCAATAGCTAAAGTATAACATAATGTTCTGAAACACCAAAGGGGGGGTGCCCAAAATGGGTTAAGTATAGTAGTTACAAAGTGACGTCAGTACCTTCTATGACACAGTGTTGTGGTGTTGGGATCAGGTGCAGCATCTCTTTACAGAACTCTCGAATCTCCTCCATGTTGTCTCTCAGGTGTACATACAGTCTGTCTGTCTCACTCTTCTCCTCCTCCGTCTTTTCCTTCTCTCTCTCCTCCTCCTCCTCCTCCTCTTCCTCCTCCTCCTCCTCTTCGACCTGTCCGTTGGGGGCGGTGGAGATGGGCCGGGAGCCGCCGTCGGTCTGTTTCTTGTTTGTGGGCGATACTTCCTGCAGCTCGGAGTGTTGATTGGCTGAGCCGTCTGACACGATGCTGTCTGGAGTTATGTCCAGTCCGTCTCCGTCCTCGCCGTTGTCTGAGTTGACAGAGCGTGAGCGCACGGCGTGCAGAGCCAGGCTCTTTGACCTGGAACACATTTAGCCATGAATAGTTGAATATGCACTCTCTATTTCTGGAACAGAAGTGTCCATACTGTATGTTACCACCAAATTGTGCCATATATCAGATATTGTGCTAGTTATGAAGTTACATTACATGGCCTTGTGATTTGATGATAGTGTATTGCGGTATGAGTGCACGCACACACATGTCATACATACATACATACATACTGTAAATACTAAACAGATCCCCTCTAATATCAAATACAATGCTTTTTCTTATGCCATGAATCATTCCCACACATGATAAACAGTATACAGTGTCAGTCTTTAATGGAATCCTTCATCTAGTCACTGCATGACATACTGACTCACCTGTTGAACTGTTGAACATCATCTAGTCACACTGGTATATAGTGCCTTTATCCAAGCCGCTTTACATAGATTGTGCATTACATTCACCCATTCACACACATTCATACACCGATGACAGAGTAAACCATGCAAGGCACCAACCTGCACTTCGGGAGCAATTAGGGGTTCAGTGTCTTGCTCAGGTACACTTCAACACTAACTCTGGGGGAGCCCGGGTTCGAACTGGCAACCTTGCGGTTCCCATCTGGCCACTCTACCCCTGAGCCACCGCCATCCCATCCCACTCTGCATGACATGACTCACTCACCTGTTGAATCTCATCTCCCTCCGCTCGTCCCTGGCGGCCTGTCCCAGGCTGTACCTCCTCTGGGGGGCGGGCGACTCCTCCTCGTCCACCTGCTCCTCCTCTCCCACCTCCTCCCCCATCTTCTCCTCAAAGGCCTGGATCTTCACCTGCAGCCTCTGCTCCGAGACCCCGCTGAGACCCCCGGCAGTGCAGGGAGACGGGGAGCACGCCATGTCCTCCTCAACCCTGGAAGAAATGTGTAAATATGCAACCAAGCATTTTTACTCTTTAATTAACACTAAGGATATTACTGTGTATAGCAGACTAGCAGTACGCACACACACGCATGCACACACGCACGCGCGCACGCACGCACACGCGCACACACACGCATGCATGGACACACGCACGCACGCACACACACAAGTGGTGGAGGTTTGGAACGTGGCCCATGGACACATGAGATCAGATAAAGTTGGACGGACCATTGCATATTTGGATGGATTAATGTACTGTACAAAATGTCTCTCTCTCTCTCTCTCTCTCTCTCTCTCTCTCTCTGTGTAACATTCCTCTCACTTTCTATTCCCGTCACTGCACAGTGAAATCCACAGTGTTCCTTTGGTCAAAATGTAGCCAGATACAAATGGATAAATGAATACTGAGGGTTTTATTGTGTGTTCTGCTGCCTATTTCTTATTCTGCCTTATTTCCGCATCCCCGGTATAGCTTCCATCTTTCAGTGATTAACTGATCTTTCTCACTTCACTTGGCCTCACTCTCTCCCCCTCTTCCGTTGGTACAGTAGTTGTCTGTGTTCTACAGAAGTGATTTTCATGTCAGGGACCCAAAAATGATGTAAAAAACTAGTGGGAAAGCATCTGTATCATTTTAGATTTTGTTTTGCATTGGATATTCAAAAATAGCAGACATACAAGCTGCAAGCTTACCATACAGCTGCTATTTCTGAACATTTAATGAAGAATCTTGCATGAAAAGGTTTGAGAACTACTGATTTAGGAGGCATTTGTAGAATAATTTAGCTGGGAGCCTCATCAAGGGTCCCTAGGCTTTCCCTGCACCAAACATTGTGAACCTGGCTTAACTGATCTTTCTCACTTCACTTGACCTAACTTTCTCTCCCTCTTTCTTTATAGTCATTTGTAGTGCTAGAGGTTGAAAAGTCAAGCAAATTATAAGCACAGACCATGTGAAATAAATTAGTGCATTTGGCACATTTCCATCAGGTCATCAGGTTTCTTCATGTGATTAATTCACCCGAAAATAATTATTTTTCAAACTGTTTTCTTTTTTTTTTCATGAGTGCATTCACACAGAACGTGAATATTATGCAGTGGAACAAGGTTGTTGTTTCAGAACACATACATTTATACGAATAGATTGTATGCAAAATAGTCACCGGCAATGTTATTCGTCAGGCCTTTAGAAAGTAAAATAAACTGTAAACTTACAGGTCCAGTTTTACACTTGCCTTATATGTTGTCTCGGTCATGTAGGCCTATATCTATGTGTATTGTGTTCCCTGGCGAAGTTTCCATATAGTTCTGTTCATGTCTGTCCCAGCTGTATCTCATTTCGTAATCACCCCTCATGTGTCTTGTTCCCCAGTCAGTCCTTGATGGGTCATTGTCTATTGTGTTAGTTGTCCTACATTAGGTTCTCATCACACCAGCATTGGACAATAAGTTAAAATTACCATTGTTTATTGGGTATCAGGTACGGTCGCCCCTAAACCATCTCGCCCCTCAATTTTTCTGCCGACCTCACGCCGACCACTCGGTCCAACGGTTCTTATATTCTTTATTTTGTTTTACTGAGAATAAGGTTAGAAATAAGTTTAGGGTTAGGCATAGTTTTACTGGGGTTAAGTTTAGGTATAGGGTTAGGTTTAGGCATAGTTTTACTGAGGTTAAGCTTAGGAATAAGGTTAGGTTTAATCGTTTAAGCATAATTTACTTAGGTTACTTTATACCAGGTCACGCAGTTCCGCCGACTATACGCCCGGGCGAGTTGGTAAAGGGGCGAGTCGTTTGGTATTTGTTTATTGCATATAGTTACGCCAAACCCAGACATCAGCTGTTGTGCAAGGTGACAGCATATAAAGTCACCGCGTCATAATTTAATTGATTTTATTATCTTTTCGAATATGATACTGTACATAACCTGACTGTAACATACGTACACAGTGAAATGGTCATTTCTAAATGTTACATTTAGAAATGACCATTTTACTGTGTACGTGAAACATTTAAAATGTATTCACGTGGTTACAATTACAAATGTAACAGAGTTAAATGACAGTAGGCCTACTCCAGACTGTCCAGAGTTATAATAGGTTTGAAATATATATGAAATATTAATTCGCTTTACTTTATTTCGTTTTTTTTATGTTGGTGTTTTACATGAAATAACCTACATGAAATCAGATATGATGGTGGAGAAACCAAAAGATGATTTGACATACGTAATTTGGTTTGTATTGTTCATTTTCGGTTTTATTTAACTTTCTTTTCAAACTTTTGTCCCACTTGGCATTTTACAATGTACATTTACGTCATCTTACGTCATCTTCTCAGTTCCTCTCAGACTCTCCAATCAATCCTCATCACCATAGTTTCATCTTTCACTTCTGTCTTCACTCTTCCATTTATCCACTTATCAAAACAAATCTTGCCATTTGTCCTACAGTATCTAGTCCTCTCCCTGTGCTGCCTCCCCTCTCCCCCTCCCTATCTCTATGGTTCTTCCACAAAGACCACAAGCAAAGCCTCTGGAAGCCACTTGTCTTGTCTTTGCACACAATGTTCTGGTTTGGATGGGACTGTGCGTGCCATTCCCATACGCCAACCAGCTGAATCCCGGTCCATATACACAATACAGTATAAACACACACCGCGACACCCACAAAGACAGAATGAATACACACACACACATGCATGTGTCCAATGCTGGAAGAAGTACTCAGATGTTTTACTCAAGTAGAATTAGAAATACCACAATGAATAAATACTCTGTAACAAGTAAGAGGCCTGTATTCAAGGGGCATCAAAATATACTGTGCTATAAGTACTAAAAATGTGTCAAAACTGTTTTGAAAATAGTCAGTACAAGCTGTACAAGCTGACAATGTGTCACATTGATCTGCTATTTCGAATAGCAGAAGTGTAAAATAATATTTTATACATTTGATTATTATACTATATTATAATATAATAATCAAATTCCACAGAGCAACTAGTAACTAAAGCTGTCAAATAATTGAAGTGGAGTTATTAAGATTATCTTTTACAAATGTGCCTCTGAGAATAAAGAAAAATGGAAATACTCAAGTAAAGTAAAAGTACCTCAGAATTGTACTTAACAGTACTTCCATGTGGACACATGCCCCCATGTGGGCATGTGCACATACTGTAAAGCACCTCGAGTAGTTGGATGAAAAATATTAATAATACGAAACTGATCATTTGTTTTGGCATGTGTGGGTTCCCATGGCTACAAATCTGATAGCCTATAGGCCATTTTCTTTCAGTTTTAATGGTCTATAAACATTATAGTATTGCAATAAATCCAGAGTGGTTTAAAATTACGAACGCCATGCTGTATGTTTGGGCTTTATATGGATTTTGGTTTTAAGGCTTTAAGTTGAACCATATGAATAACTGGAATACAGTTCTGGCCGGCTGTTTATGGAGAATCTTTGAACTACAGAGCTGACCTACAGTATAATCACAGTTTTATCTCCGGCCATAGTGTCGTAACATGTGGTGGTTCTTTAGAATCGCTGCATACGTTAATCATGTGCGTGTGTGTGTGTGTATCCCAGAGGTCACGTTGGGATCTAAAAACGGACAGCCAGAATGTCCGGCATGATCACAGTTTACTGGACATACCGGATTCAAACCATTATGAGAAATCATCTCAAAAACATGCATATGACCGCTGCAAACAGAGGGGTTAAAGGTCAGTTATATAAGTTAACTTAACGCTATTCAGACTATTTTGGATCGTCTATTTATAGCTCCCCACTCCTTTAACTGCAAAGATGAGCCTGCACAAACAAGAATTTCACCCATGTTACTTGTAATGTGATGTGACAATAAAGTTTGATTCTGATTCTGATTCTGATTCTTTGGGGTGTTTTTGTCACTGTATATTTGGATTTTCTCTGAACTTCGCTCATTAAACTAGTTGACAGCACTGTTAACGTGACAGATTATTTTGGCAGTTGTTGGTGACACAGTGGGCTGAGGAACAGACAATTTGAAATGTGCCTGATTTGTGGTGATAATAATGATAAATTGCCATGGTTTTATTTAGGGGGCCAAGCACGAAGTGCGTAGGCAGGCACCCTATTGTATTGATCATCACCGTTTTTTACAAAACTTGGCAGAATGGTAGAGGTTAGAGGGTCATGTCAAAATCCAAATGTTATTCCCATTGGCAAAAGAGGGACGCTATACCAAGCAAAATTAAATCTTTCAGCAGTATGACCTACTGTATTGTACAGCCATGAAACGTCATTGCACACATGCCTGCACGAGGCATAAATTTGCCATTTTGACCTGGGAGCTCCTCCATGATGCAATGACTATTTCAGTTTTATTACAGTTATTCTTAAATGGTGCATTTCTTCTGCCCCTAACTGCATACATGTTGTATGCTTATCAGCAGCCATAAGCAGAGGCTTGGTAAATGGTGCATTTAAGCGCTTTTATCCAAATGGCTTTACATAGATTGATAGATTGATAGATAGATTACATTCACCCATTCGCACACACATTCATACACCGATGACGGAGGAAACCATGCAAGCCTGCTCTTCTGAAGCAATTAGGGGCTCAGCATCTTGCTCAAGGACACCTCGACACTAACTCTGGGGGAGCCCGGGATCGAACTGGGAACTTCACCATTCCCATCTGGCTGCTCTACGTCAACTCTATACCCCTGATCCACTGCAGTCGGCTTGCCCTCCATTATTAACCCATGAAAACAAAACGTGGGCGCTAGAGAGCAAATGTCTTGTGGCCATATAGGCTCTGTGCATAACTGTAGTCCCAGGCTTTCAGATTTGTAAAAAAAACAAATCAGAATACTTTGTTCCACCACTGTCTGTGAATCTGTACTAACCTGCAGTGTATGTTAGTACTCTCTTCCAGTCTCCTCCCCAGGAGCCTGGCTATTGCTGTGAAGGAGTTACTCATCCTGTAGATGTCTTTAGCACAGCCTCCCAGTAAGGTCGGGTAGCGGTCTGTCAGGGCTCTGATCTCCAGCAGCAGAGTGTGGTGGAAGCTGTGCTCCATGCTCCCCAGGAGTGACACCAGGTACACCAAGGAGGTCCGTGCATGATTCTGGAGAGGACACCGGGGCAAAGGGGATAGAGAAACCCAGAGTCTGATGTCATATAAATTGCAGTGCAATGAGGTCTAGAAAGTAAAGTGAGTAGACCATGGAGTTTAAAGCCTGAAGCTACAACCACAGACCAGTGGTTGCCAAACCACTGGTGCCGTGAGACCTTGGGATTTTGTGACAACATAAAATTGTTTTGAATGTACTACATCAGCACCTTTAGTGCACTCGTTTCATAATACAAATGCAAATCCTGTACCCTAAAAAAGTATAGAGTTCCTAGTTAATCTCCCTTCTTTTTCACAGAAAATAGAGATTTACAAGTTCACAGGTAAAAGGTAACTAGCCGTAGGTACCAATGGATATGGAGCCATTTGGCCCATATGATACTGTAGGTCAGAAGCCTATCTCATGTTTGCCTACAGATCTTTATACAAGTTGGTGCTAGTATGTCACAGGAACTTCCCCCAATCCAACCCTTGATGCTAAGGTCCAAGCAAGGAGGCATTGGGTATACCATTATTTTGTTATTGTCTTTGGTCAGTAAACCCCATCCTTCCAGTCTCAGGGAAGACACTACCAGGCCACTGAGCTCACAAGGCATCACAAAGCATGAAACAGGGCTTGGTGGTTAAACCTTATATTTGACAAATAAATGTTTACAGAGTGATAACACGCGTTATAGAGGCTAGTTTGCAGGCAATACAGGCACTTTGAAAACCAGTGCCGTAGACTGTGTGCAGTGGTAGTCAAATGAAGAGCAATGGCAGAAAGGCAGACAGGTAAAAGACCGTGGAGAAGGTTAAACTCAGATGTGGAAACATGCTGTTTAGCACTGAGAGGCCAACCTCTGCCAACGAGCTACGCATATGATTCTGGTTAAGGGACCTGAGAGAGCGTTTACCCTGTTGTTGGCTGTTTGCTGACTAGGGTTCATGCCATATAGCAAGTGACTGTAGTGTAGAGTGAAGGGAGAGAGGAGTAAAGTGAGAGAGAATTCGGAAGGATATTGATGTAAGGATACAGCAGGAGAAGAAAAAAAGAAAGAAATGAAAGAAAAAAAAGAAATATAACAATTCTGTTCATTCTCTTTTTAGAATACCCCTTTGTATTTGTCAGGACTAGTCTTCTCGTTCTTCTCTTCCTCCTCCTTTTTCTTCTTCTCTGCTAAATGTAGCTGAATAGTTTGGAACGGGTGTATGCAGGGTACCGATACTAACTAGTAACTATACTATTGCATGTCTCGGTGATTTGACATACCTCTTTGATCTCATTAAGACAGTGTGCCTATACTATTTGCACTATACTGTACATTAAACCAATGTGTCTATCTTGCAGATTATGGCATATTGTATTAAAGCCCTTTAAAGCCTGAAATATCTTTGCTTATCTATAGATAGATTATCTAAGGCTTGTGTCAATTACAATTTAGTGGCATAACATTGTGTTGCACATTAAAATGCACCAGCATTTAAGATATTTTGTGATAAATGTAACAGCAGTGATACTCCCTCACTACATGTAGAGTTGCGAGTACAAATATCAGTGTGAAAAACCAAATAATTTTTCATTTTCTTCGTCATCTTTATCAGCTTTGTCCTTGGACGCCGTTCAGCTGCAGCATGCAGCAATATTTTTAATATTTTCTTAGTGCGAACATCAAAGGCAACCAAATGTTGCTGAATGAATGGGAGACCAGATGACAGGAAGGAAGGAGACAGTCACAGTCACAGTTCTGGGTGTCGCTGGAGGTTGAGGTAGGGATGACCACTACAAAACATAATTACACACTCATTTCCGTCCCTACTCCCGAATAGCTGCAGTGACACAATGTGATTCTTGCAAAATCGTGACAAACTGTAATAAGTGCAAACACATGGACTTGGCTGTTAGTGGGTGCTCGCAAAATACTAACTGAAACCGACCGTTGGAGTCCACATTTCCCAAGTGACATCACTCTCTGGCCTTGGTTGTATTCTGCCCAATGAAGCACTTGGGGACGACAGATCTAATATATGGCTTACAGTAGGATGACATCTCAAATACACAGACAAGCACGCACATGAACACTTGCTCATAAGTTAGCCAGAAAGCAATGACACTCACACACACACACACACACGCACACGCACACACGCGCACGCGCACGTGCACGCGCACGCACACATACACACGCACACGCACACGCACATGCACACGCACACGCACACACTTTTATGGTGGAGAACATAATGAGTCCAAGAAAGTTTATACAGAGATAAAAAAGTGATTAATTCCAAAAATAAATGTTAAGGAAATAGCTGCTCCAATACAAAATGTTTTATGGATAGGAATGGTTTTGTCCATAGAATAACAGCATGTTAAATTCCTCTCTGGTCCCAGCTTTGTCTTTGAAGTTGTTTGAGATTCTTTCTTGAAAGTCATTAGCAGTAACTGTGTTTTGTCAAGAGGCTTTAAGTGATTTAGGGCTTAATACATAGCATCTTCTGTACAATTCACAACCAGGAGAGGAAGAGAAGAGGAGAATTATAGTGGAGGACACGCACGCGCACACACACACACACACACACACACACACACACACACACACACACACACACACACACACACACACACACACACACACACACACACACACACACACACACACACACACACACACACACACACACACACACACACACTTCTTCCATTAACCTAATCCCTCTGAGATGTGCTCCAGGTTGACATTTGACTTAATAGTAATTTAACAGAGCTAATATCTTAAGTTATGTATATTCCCTTTCCCACAAGCAGCCTCAAATCTGTCATCTCATTTGTTTAGCTTGCAAATCTATAGGCACTATTATCTATTATCTGGTAATATGCCATAGCACATTTGAGCCAATATAACATACAGCTGCCTTGTGCGCATGTACATGTACTGTATGTGCTTACATCGCCAACTCAACATGTGGTTCCATTTAATCTCTCATTAAAGTGCTTTTTCTTATTATCTGAACTATTTTGTGTGGGTCAGAGATATAGGACAGTCTCAAGAGATCATCTAAATCAACATTTGTCCAAGTCCAGGCCTATGAGCCTAAAGAACAATCTAATGTTCACAGTAATTCACACATATACACAAAACCTGTACACAGTAATATCCAGAGTGTTAATTTGGATTACGGTGCATGAATCTTCATACTCTCAAGAGTTAATTCATAGATTTGATAGTGCATGTGTTCCTGTTCACTGCTGAACTCTCCCCTGCAGCTTCAAGGCTGGCTGCCTGGCTGCATGTTGTGATTGAAAGGCCAATTTATATTGTACTGTATATGAGGTACTAAATATGCAGAGTGATTTACAGTTCCCTGTCCTGCAATCTCCACTTTGGAGCGAACATGTGGTCATTGGTGTAAAGAAACTAAGTACATTTACTCAAGAACTGTACTTAAGTAAAATGTATTTATTATTATTATTTACTTTACTCCACTACATTTCAAATGCAAACATACATTAACCACTTCAGTCCTACACAATTGGCCATTAGAAAATAGCCGATCTACAAGCTCACAATGCTTCGCATCTGCTATTTTCAATAGATTTTATATATTCGATAACTGAATAATGAGCACGTTCTACTATTGGTACCAAGTACATTTAGAATCCCGTGCGTGCGTGCGTGCGTGCGTGCGTGCGTGCGTGTGCCACTTCAGAACTGACACAACATGAGGCAATGTCCCCAAAGACATTTCCCTTCATCTCTGCTATTTGGAGAATGCTTTATGATGGAAAAATCAATTGCTCAATTAACCAACAGCATGTGTTTATCCAGCTGTGACACACAATGTGTGTCACTATTAAAACACTGCTTTGAATTGCTGGAAAGTTCTGGAAAACCAACTTTTTATCGTAATCTATTATTTAAGAACCCTTCATGGAATACAATAGTATTGTGATTCATGATTCGGTAATGGCGACCAATGTGAGACCAAAGCACAATAAGGACACCTTCACCACTCCTCTCCTCTCGTTATCATCCCCACACCACCATTATTATTTTATTTATTTTTTATTTTTTCAGATTAAAACAAAATGGTCCCATATCTCTGGCAACTGCACTGCGTTTCTGTTTACAGTAACAGGTGGGGCAGATTGTGTTAATGGCAGTTCATGTAACATAACAACACCTACATTATTGACAAGCTAAGTGCTTAGTTATGTAGTAAGCCTGTAAAAATGTTCATAACAAAAAAAAGAGGAGGTGGAGGTGTTCAAAGAGTTTTCTGTGTCCTGGTCCACACATAAACTGTGATAGATTGATAGCCAATTGGACAGAACAGTAGCACACCTGTGATTGATTGATAGCAAATTGGACAGAACAGCACACCTGTGATTACAGGACTGCCCTTGTAAAGAGGACATATCAATTCATCATCGGTGGGGAAAATATAACCTTTTACTTTACTGGAGTATTTCCAATGTTCAGTATGTTTACTTCTACTCTAGTACATCTCAAAGGCAAATATTGTACATTTATTCCACTGCAATTATTTGTCAACTTTAGTTACTAGTTATACTTTGTAGATTTTGATAATTATTACAAAACATATAGTACTACTACCACTTCAGCCCTACAATTCGGCCATTTGAAAATAGCCGATCTATAAGCTATTTTCAAAATATTTGTTTTAATACATAGTACACATTCGAAACCTTGTGAAACGGGACAGTCTGCATAATGAGCACTTTCTACTTTTGGAACTTGAAGTACATTTTGAAATCAATACATTACTCAAGTAAATTTAGAATTACCGACTTTTACTTGTAACAGAGTATTTCCACATCGCAGTATTGATACCTTTACTTAAGTATAACATTTGAATACGTTTTCCACCACTAGAAAAACAAGCCTTACAGAACTGGGTTCATTCCAGTAAATCTCTGCCTTGTTTCCAAGGCCGAACGGGAGTGATAAATAACCACTGTCAGCTCTGCCATCAGTTTCCTACTGCAGGTAAACCGCATTGAAGCACGTAGGGAGAATTTAATGACTTGTTTTCATAGAGTGGTTCAAAAAGTTTAAAGTTTGCCTAAAGGATTTAAGTAAACAAATTACTTAACATTTGCGTCTCGTTTTAGATGCATTCTGCGCCTACAGTATTATTATGGGGCAGGCTGATTGGTGTCGGGTCACAGCACAGGTGTACAGCCAACAGGTTAATTCACAATATTGCGAGAGGTGTGGTGTTTTTCCGTACGTTTGTTATTTTGAGGACTCTGCCACTGGTATGGGAGGAGATACAGTAAGGGGTATGTTGTTTGTTAATCAGCAGCAGCACACTGCAATTTGGGGGTCAAGAGGTGATTTGCACAATCTACCGACCTCCTGTTTAACAGTGCCAGGGTGAAAAAGGTGTGTTTTTCACCCACCTCCACCCATCTCCACCGGGCAATTAGAGTGTTAACAGTTCTACTGCTTATTCCGTGTTTCCCGCATTATAATCAAAATTCCTACGCTGCCTGGATTGTTTTATTACCTTTGGGCTTTTGATCTGTGAAAATCCGGTCCAGATCCGTACCTTAGTTTGTTTTTGGACGATCGCACCACCCGCCATCTTGCAAAGCAGAAAGGGGGCTGGGAGGCTGTTGTAGTCATACAAAACCTCTGTCCGCTTGCATTGGACTCAATTTCCCAGAAGCCCTAGCAGCCCAGCATAAGTATCGATTTCCGGTTTCTTCGTCATAACATGAAGCCCTCTCCAGCCTTCTCCGCGGAACGACTGACTTTCTTTTTTATTATTAAAATTCGGCGATTTAGACACATAAAACAAATAGCGGGAAACGCGTAATAAGCAGGGCATATCGTTTGATCAATCAATTTAAGGCCCTGAAACTGTTAACTGGGGACAGGGAGGAACTCCTTTATATGGTCAGCACACTCTATAGTAGGGAGGATTATCACAACAAAACAAAACAAAACAAAAAGTGATATTTGAATGAAGTGAAATCACTGAATCTACCTTTAAAGCCAATTTGTCCAGAGCGAGAGTTAGAACTCCTCCACCCCCTTCAACACAGACCTGGCGCCACTAACTGCTAACTCTATCAAACTCATCCTGGGTCTCCCCATCAACAGCTACGTTCTGTAGCTGATTCTCAGAGCTGGTGGGACGATAGCCTCAGAGTTCTTTTACCTCAACCTGACTATATCTACGATCATCTCTTCCCTGGCCTGTGTCTTTAAAATTGAATGGCTCCTCAGTAGTAAAAACTTGGTTGTAGAATTATTTTTGGCTGCTTTCTTCTGGTTCTCCGTTCCATTGTTCCAGTGCTGTATCTGCGTGGAGCGTTACGTGAGAAAAAAAGATTACACTACATAAATAAATAAATATAAATGTGTTATAGTTATGTTACTTGTATGATTGTCAATTTCTCTGCATCATCCACAGAACAGAAATAATTATACTATTCTAGGCTATCGTTTAGCTTTTCATCACTATTCCTGGCCAGTTGGTTTAGCCGGAGCCTGGAATCGAACTAGTGACCTTGTCTTTAACAGGCGTCCACTCTACGCACCCAACAGTCAGCTGAAAAGCATAAAGCCTTATATAATAATAAAGACCATATATAATTCCTACAGGGGATATGGCCAGATCTGAGGTGGTCATCCAGCACGCAGGAGAGCAAGGTGACAAGAATGCCAGGCATTGACACTAAGTTTGCTTTCAGGTTGACCGACTGGGCAAGTACCTATATTGTGCCATTTTCACTGTTGCTACACTTAAAAATATAAAATAACAAGTGTTACAAACCCATAGTCCTATAGCTATGTAAGTATTTGGCATAAACATTGATTGGATCTTTTATCCGCCACCCCCAAAAAATAAAATTGAATAATTTTATAATGGACAATTTACTTTCCAGGCCAATGGGCATGACCTTTGGTCAAGTAGAACAGGACCTGTACTTGCGTGTCGGGCAACTAGTGCCTCTGAGACCTTATAGTATCAACCCCTTATAGTATCAACCCCTCGGGGACAGGGATCATACCCTTGACCTTCATGGATGCAGGCCAAACGGTCCATGAGCTATATCCCTGTTCAAAGTTTGCATTTTTCTATTGAGTGCTATAGCACCACCCTTTGATGAAAGACAGTTTCACTTCTTGACCGTTTTCCATGACTCTACCATTGCACCGAAAATCAGCGGAAGAATAATAGTAAAAGGTAGGGTCTTAATTAAGAAGGGACAATTATTAGCACTACGTGCTTGGCCCCTTAATAAAAGATAGAGAAACAAGAACTGACTAGTTCTTGTTAGCTCGAAAAAAACATAAGAAGCTTGCTAAAAACATGGAAGGGACCTTGGAGACAAGCTCAGAGCTGTTGTGTTTGATTACCGACCGATGTTTTCCAAAACATCACAGTGGTATAAAGACAGGGACCCCTCCAAGTGAGGACAGAGGCCGTTCCAAGTAGAGGCAGTGACCCCTCCAAGGGGGAGCTTACTCACACAAATAGTAGCTTCTATGAGTCACAAATTACACACACGCACTCAGTCACACACACACACACACACACACACACACACACACACACACACACACACACACACACACACACACACACACACACACACACACACACACACACACACACACACACACACACACCCTTCCTCTGAGACAAGGAACAATTTGGCCTGTCAGCTCCAATCACACCATTGTTTTAACACCAGTATTGGAAGCCGATCTGCTCAAGTAGTCATGCACGTACAGTATAATATGTGTCTCCTTGCGTGCGTGCGTGCGTGCGTGCGTGCGTGCGTGCGTGCGACGTGCGTGCGTGCGTGCGTGCGTGCGTGCGTGCGACGTGCGTGCGTGCGTGCGTGCGTGTGTGCCTGTACATCTTTGCGGTCTTCATTATTATATTGTTTTCATAAATGCCAATTTTATTTTTTATATTGGGGAAAAAAATCTGGTTGAAAGTGCACGGGTGTGGGTTTTATAAATATTTAACCAATAAAAATATTAACAAACTACAATTCCTAGTAAAATCTTGGAGATACAAGGTGTCCGGCCAACAGTGTGTGTGTGTGTGTGTGTGTGTGTGTGTGTGTGTGTGTGTGTGTGTGTGTGTGTGTCCGTGCGCGTGTCCGTGTGCGTCCGTGCGTGCTTTTGTTTTGAGTCCAAAACACAGGACGCACTCCCCAACCATCACTAGGAGGTCTTAGCAGAGGCATTTCCCAGAAATTGGAGCCATTCTTTTCCGAACGGCTCCGATGTGATGAAAGACATGACTGTGCGTTCCAACCAAACAGTGTGTTTGTGAGTGTGGCTTCGGGAGTCGTTGTCTGTGTGTGTGTTTGTGTGTGTGTGTGTGTGTGTGTGTGTGTGTGTGTGTGTGTGTGTGTGTGGGTGTGTGTGTGTGTGTGTGTGTGTGTGTGTGTCTGCCGATATGTATAATTGTATTCACATCACTCAATCTTCATATGATAGTGTTATTCTTCAGCGTGTGTGTGTGTGTGTGTGTGTGTGTGTGTGTGTGTGTGTGTGTGTGCGTGTGCGTGTGCGTGCGCGGGGGGGAGGGGGGGGGGGGGGGGGGGGGTTGGCAATGTTTTGGACATGAAAATTGCGGGAAAAGACCCTCTCTAAGGAAGCCATTGGCTAAGACCTTAAGTACCAGAAGGTTTCATAACCATTTCCATTCTGTGATCTGTAAGCACATGCGTGCACGTCTGTGCATGCGTGCGTGTCTATGTGTGTGGGTGCGCATGCATAAGGGATCACGTCCCATCTAAACGCAGGCATGTGTATCTTTCCCTGTGCCTTAATTTCCCCAAATTGCTCTTAAACTGCCTTAAATGCCCCCCGAGGGAGAGAGACTGTGAGCCCTCAGACTCTGTCCTCCTGTCACCTCACACATTGCTATACTTGTGGAGACATCAACGTTGTAGGACAGCATCAAAAATAGCTGAAAACAGCTAAAAAATAGCAGATCCAGCGACGCGTTAGGCTGCAACTTGTTGTGAGCTTGTAGATCGGCAGTTTACACCGGAACGCAACAAAGTACCATATATAATTCAGCCATAACCAACCGTAAGCCCTTAACCAAACCTCTAAATACCTAAACCTAACCTCAGACTTGAATCTCTTCCAAATGTGTAAAGCCATCTATACAAATCTTTAACCATAAAACAACAATGTTTATTATAAGGAGCAGGAAAATGGTACTCCCAAGTCAATGTCTCAAATTCTACTATACATGTGGGGACTTAACGGCCCCCACAAGTATAGTAATACAAGTACATGCACACACGCACACACGCA